>NW_027192675.1:1004500-1339333 GCF_949987515.2 Delphinus delphis | reverse complement strand
GGCAGAACGTCCACAATGATGCACTTGGCCAAAAAGGGCGTATGCGTTTTTTCCTGAATATATTCAGGAAAAAACGCATACGCACTTTTTGGCCAACCAAGCAAGCTTGCAAAGGAAATCTGCACTACAATGAAGTCTCACTTCCCCCCGGTCAAAAGGGCCATCTGAAAAAAGTGTAAAATCCAGAAAGGCAGGACAGGCCATGGAGAACTGGGAGCCTTGTTATGCTGATGGGCGGGATGTAAATTGCCAACAACCACTCGGGAGAAGTGTATGGTGTTTCCTGAAACATCTAAAAAACAAAGCAACAGAACCTAGGGCACTTCCACTTATGGTCCTATAGCTTAGGGAAATTAAAATCCAAAAGACACAGCCACCCCAAAGTTTGGAACGGCTCTGTTTACAAGAACCTCATTTACAGTACAAGTTCAACATCGCAGAAAGTGAAAAATGGATAAAGAAGTTGTGGTATTTACTTACAAAGCAATATCACTCAGCAATGAAATCTGTGTCATCAGGCCCTTAGCAGCACAATGAGTGGATTCAGGTATGATGATTCTAACTGAAATAAGTCACACAGAAAAAGAAACATCATAAGATATCAGTAATACACGGAATGGAAACTTGGCTACACAGGAACTGAATTACAGAACAGAACAGGGTCTCAAATTTAGAAAACCAACTTATGCTTGCTTAAGGGGAAAGGTGAGTTGGGGTGCTGCATAAAACCAGAGATTGAAATGAGCACAGATAAAGTTCCTTAAGCCAAATATGGAATAGACAAGAGCTACTCCTTGCTCAACGAAATGGACTCAACACCGCATATTAAACGCCTAAGAATGTACCTGACTAGTAAGTATCTTAAAACCTATGGATTGCTATGTCTCCAAAAGAGAATCAAGCATGTGTACAGGGGCATAAACGCAGCACTGATAGGATTTGAGAGGTTCGTGAGCAAATGAAGACCCTTTGAAGTCATATTGCATGGTACCCATTCCACGGGTTTCAACTACCCAGGTTTAAGGTATTCTTCCTTCAGCTAAAACATGCATGTGGAACCTAGAGTATGATCAGCCATGTGATCGGGAGACGTGTTCAACTATGTCTCAGTTTTCCTCCCCTGGTACTCGGGTGCAACATTCCAGACGCTTTACTAACACTCTCCCCACTTGGAGAGTCAGTCCCTTTAACCTCCTGTTTGGCCCAGTTTGCAATTTCTGTGGAAGATGAAAAGGAATAGCGAGAACCAATGAGAGACTAGCTGGAGGTGTCTGGATGGGCAAATTTAACTCTCATTTCCCACCAGGAAGAGGAATTAACCAAAGGCTCAGCATGCCTTGCCAGAACCAGATTACGGCCTGAAGCCATCCTGCGGTGTTGCGGCCAGGTCACAAGAAAGCGAGTTGAAGATAGGAGCTCAGGGGCACTGTAATTCACAAACCTGCAGAGTTATAAATGACAGCTATCGTCCAAAAATAGACTGAAGTAAGGCTGCCAAGAGGACTTGAAAGCGGGGCAGAATTGCAGGAAACCGATTTCAGGAGGTAGACTGGAATTGCATTGAAAGCATAGGAAAAGAGGCAGAACGTCCACAATGATGCACTTGGCCAAAAAGGGCGTATGCGTTTTTTCCTGAATATATTCAGGAAAAAACGCATACGCCCTTTTTGGCCAACCAAGCAAGCTTGCAAAGGAAATCTGCACTACAATGAAGTCTCACTTCCCCCCAGTCAAAAGGGCCATCTGAAAAAAGTGTAAAATCCAGAAAGGCAGGACAGGCCATGGAGAACTGGGAGCCTTGTTATGCTGATGGGCGGGATGTAAATTGCCAACAACCACTCGGGAGAAGTGTATGGTGTTTCCTGAAACATCTAAAAAACAAAGCAACAGAGCCTAGGGCACTTCCACTTATGGTCCTATAGCTTAGGGAAATTAAAATCAAAAAGACACAGCCACCCCAAAGTTTGGGACGCCTCTGTTTACAAGAACCTCATTTACCGTACAAGTTCAATATCACAGAAAGTGAAAAATGGATAAAGAACTTGTGGTACTTACGTACAATGCAGTATCACTCAGCAATGAAATCTATGTCATCAGGCCCGTAGCAGCATAATGAGTGGATTCAGGTACGATGATTCTAACTGAAATAAGTCACACAGAAAAAGAAACATCATAAGATATCACTAATACACGGAATGTAAACTTGGCTACACAGGAACTGAATTCCAAAACAGAACAGGGTCTCAAATTTAGAAAAGCAACTTATGCTTGCTTAAGGGTAAAGGTGAGTTGGGGTGCTGCATAAAACCAGAGATTGAAATGAGCACAGATAAAGTTCCTTAAGCCAAATATGGAATAGACAAGAGCTACTCCTTGCTCAACGAAATGGACTCAACACCCCATATTAAACGCCAAAGAATGTACCTGACTAGTAAGTATCTTAAAACCTATGGATTGCTATGTCTCCAAAAGAGAATCAAGCGTGTGTACAGGGGCGTAAATGCAGCAGTGATAGGATTGGAGAGGTTCGGTGAGCAAATGAAGACCCTTTGAAGTCATATTGCATGGTACCCATTCCACGGGTCTCAACTATGCAGGTTTAAAGTATTCTTCCTTCAGCTAAAACATGCATGTGGAACCCAGAGTATGATCAACCGTGTGAACGGGAGACGTGTTCAAATATGTCTCAGTTTTTCTCCCCTGGTACTCGGGTGCAACATTCCAGACGCTTTACTAACACTCTCCCCACTTGGAGAGTCAGCGCCTTTAACCTCCTGTTTGGCCCAGTTTGCAATTTCTGCGGAAGATGAACAGGAATAGCAAGAACCAATGAGAGACTACCTGGAGGTGTCTGGACGGGCAAATTTAACTCTCATTTCCCACCAGGATGAGGAATTAACCAAAGGCTCAGCGTGCCGTGGCAGAAGCAGATTAGGGCCTGAAGCCATCCTGCGGTCTTGCGGCCAGCTCACAAGAAAGCGAGTTGAAGAAAGGAGCTCAGGGGCACTGTAATTCACAAACCTGCAGAGTTATAAATGACAGCTATCGTCCAAAAATAGACTGAAGTAAGGCTGCCAAGAGGACTTGAAAGCGGGGCAGAATTGCAGGAAACCGATTTCAGGAGGTAGACTGGAATTGCATTGAAAGCATAGGAAAAGAGGCAGAACGTCCACAATGATGCACTTGGCCAAAAAGGGCGTATGCGTTTTTTCCTGAATATATTCAGGAAAAAACGCATACGCCCTTTTTGGCCAACCAAGCAAGCTTGCAAAGGAAATCTGCACTACAATGAAGTCTCACTTCCCCCCGGTCAAAAGGGCCATCTGAAAAAAGTGTAACATCCAGAAAGGCAGGACAGGCCATGGAGAACTGGGAGCCTTGTTATGCTGATGGGCGGGATGTAAATTGCCAACAACCACTCGGGAGAAGTGTATGGTGTTTCCTGAAACATCTAAAAAACAAAGCAACAGAGCCTAGGGCACTTCCACTTATGGTCCTATAGCTTAGGGAAATTAAAATCAAAAAGACACAGCCACCCCAAAGTTTGGGACGCCTCTGTTTACAAGAACCTCATTTACCGTACAAGTTCAATATCACAGAAAGTGAAAAATGGATAAAGAACTTGTGGTACAGACGTACAATGCAGTATCACTCAGCAATGAAATCTATGTCATCAGGCCCGTAGCAGCATAATGAGTGGATTCAGGTACGATGATTCTAACTGAAATAAGTCACACAGAAAAAGAAACATCATAAGATATCACTAATACACAGAATGTAAACTTGGCTACATAGGAACTGAATTCCAAAACAGAACAGGGTCTCAAATTTAGAAAAGCAACTTATGCTTGCTTAAGGGGAAAGGTGAGTTGGGGTGCTGCATAAAACCAGAGATTGAAATGAGCACAGATAAAGTTCCTTAAGCCAAATATGGAATAGACAAGAGCTACTCCTTGCTCAACGAAATGGACTCAAAACCCCATATTAAACGCCTAAGAATGTACCTGACTAGTAAGTATCTTAAAACCTATGGATTGCTATGTCTCCAAAAGAGAATCAAGCATGTGTACAGGGGCATAAACGCAGCACTGATAGGATTGGAGAGGTTCGGTGAGCAAATGAAGACCCTTTGAAGTCATATTGCATGGTACCCATTCCACGGGTCTCAACTCTGCAGGTTTCAAGTATTCTTCCTTCAGCTAAAACATGCATGTGGAACCCAGAGTATGATCAACCGTGTGAACGGGAGACGTGTTCAAATATGTCTCAGTTTTTCTCCCCTGGTACTCGGGTGCAACATTCCAGACGGTTTACTAACACTCTCCCCACTTGGAGAGTCAGCGCCTTTAACCTCCTGTTTGGCCCAGTTTGCAATTTCTGCGGAAGATGAACAGGAATAGCGAGAACCAATTAGAGGCTAGCTGGAGGTGTCTGGACGGGCAAATTTAACTCTCATTTCCCACCAGGATGAGGAACTAACCAAAGGCTCAGCATGCCGTGCCGGAACCAGATTAGGGCCTGAAGCCGTCCTGCGGTGTTGCGGCCTGCTCAAAAGAAAGCGAGTTGAAGAAAGGAGCTCAGGGGCACTGTAATTCACAAACATGCAGAGTTATAAATGACAGCTATCGTCCAAAAATATACTGAAGTAAGGCTGCCAAGAGGACTTGAAAGCGGGGCAGAATTGCAGGAAACCGATCTCAGGAGGTAGACTGGAATTGCATTTCAAGCACAGGAAAGGAGGCAGAACGTCCACAATGATGCACTTGGCCAAAAAGGGCGTATACGTTTTTTCCTGAATATATTCAGGAAAAAACGCATACGCCCTTTTTGGCCAACCAAGCAAGCTTGCAAAGGAAATCTGCACTACAATGAAGTCTCACTTCCCCCCGGTCAAAAGGGCCATCTGAAAAAAGTGTAAAATCCAGAAAGGCAGGACAGGCCATGGAGAACTGGGAGACTTGTTATGCTGATGGGCGGGATGTAAATTGCCAACAACCACTCGGGAGAAGTGTATGGTGTTTCCTGAAACATCTAAAAAACAAAGCAACAGAGCCTAGGGCACTTCCACTTATGGTCCTATAGCTTAGGGAAATTAAAATCAAAAAGACACAGCCACCCCAAAGTTTGGGACGCCTCTGTTTACAAGAACCTCATTTACCGTACAAGTTCAATATCACAGAAAGTGAAAAATGGATAAAGAACTTGTGGTACTTACGTACAATGCAGTATCACTCAGCAATGAAATCTATGTCATCAGGCCCGTAGCAGCATAATGAGTGGATTCAGGTACGATGATTCTAACTGAAATAAGTCACACAGAAAAAGAAACATCATAAGATATCACTAATACACGGAATGTAAACTTGGCTACACAGGAACTGAATTCCAAAACAGAACAGGGTCTCAAATTTAGAAAACCAACTTATGCTTGCTTAAGGGGAAAGGTGAGTTGGGGTGCTGCATAAAACCAGAGATTGAAATGAGCACAGATAAAGTTCCTTAAGCCAAATATGGAATAGACAAGAGCTACTCCTTGCTCAACGAAATGGACTCAACACCGCATATTAAACGGCTAACAATGTACCTGACTAGTAAGTATCTTAAAACCTATGGATTGCTATGTCTCCGAAAGAGAATCAAGCATGTGTACAGGGGCATAAACGCAGCAGTGATAGGATTGGAGAGGTTCGTGAGCAAATGAAGACCCTTTGAAGTCATATTGCATGGTACCCATTCCACGGGTTTCAACTCTCCAGGTTTAAGGTATTCTTCCTTCAGCTAAAAGAAGCATGTGGAACCTAGAGTATGATCAACCATGTGATCGGGAGACGTGTTCAAATATGTCTCAGTTTTCGTACCCTGGTACTCGGGTGCAACATTCCAAACGCTTTACTAACACTCTCGCCACTTGGAGAGTCAGTCCCTTTAACCTCCTGTTTGGCCCAGTTTGCAATTTCTGTGGAAGATGAACAGGAATAGCGAGAACCAATGAGAGACTAGCTGGAGGTGTCTGGATGGGCAAATTTAACTCTCATTTCCCACCAGGAAGAGGAATTAACCAAAGGCTCAGCATGCCGTGCCAGAACCAGATTAGGGCCTGAAGACATCCTGTGGTGTTGCGGCCAGGTCACAAGAAAGCGAGTTGAAGAAAGGAGCTCAGGGGCACTGTAATTCACAAACCTGCAGAGTTATAAATGACAGCTATCGTCCAAAACTATACTGAAGTAAGGCTGCCAAGAGGACTTGAAAGCGGGGCAGAATTGCAGGAAACCGATTTCAGGAGGTAGACTGGAATTGCATTGAAAGCATAGGAAAAGAGGCAGAACGTCCACAATGATGCACTTGGCCAAAAAGGGCGTATGCGTTTTTTCCTGAATATATTCAGGAAAAAACGCATACGCCCTTTTTGGCCAACCAAGCAAGCTTGCAAAGGAAATCTGCACTACAATGAAGTCTCACTTCCCCCCGGTCAAAAGGGCCATCTGAAAAAAGTGTAAAATCCAGAAAGGCAGCACAGGCCATGGAGAACTGGGAGCCTTGTTATGCTGATGGGCGGGATGTAAATTGCCAACAGACACTCAGGAGAAGTGTATGGTGTTTCCTGAAACATCTAAAAAACAAAGCAACAGAGCCTAGGGCACTTCCACTTATGGTCCTATAGCTTAGGGAAATTAAAAAAAAAAAGACACACTCACCCCAAAGTTTGGAACGGCTCTGTTTACAAGAACCTCGTTTACCATACAAGTTCAATATCACAGAAAGTGAAAAATGGATAAAGAACTTGTGGTACTTACGTACAATGCAGTATCACTCAGCAATGAAATCTATGTCATCAGGCCCTTAGCAGCACAATGAGTGGATTCAGGTACGATGATTCTAACTGAAATAAGTCACACAGAAAAAGAAACATCATAAGATATCACTAATACATGGAATGTAAACTTGGCTACACAGGAACTGAATTCCAAAACAGAACAGGGTCTCAAATTTAGAAAACCAACTCATGCTTGCTTAAGGGGAAAGGTGAGTTGGGGTGCTGCATAAAACCAGAGATTGAAATGAGCACAGATAAAGTTCCTTAAGCCAAATATGGAATAGACAAGAGCTACTCCTTGCTCAACGAAATGGACTCAACACCCCATATTAAATGCCTAAGAATGTACCTGACTAGTAAGTATCTTAAAACCTATGGATTGCTATGTCTCCAAAAGAGAATCAAGCGTGTGTACAGGGGCATAAACGCAGCAGTGATAGGATTGGAGAGGTTCGGTGAGCAAATGAAGACCCTTTGAAGTCATATTGCATGGTACCCATTCCACGGGTTTCAACTACCCAGGTTTAAGGTATTCTTCCTTCAGCTAAAACATGCATGTGGAACCTAGAGTATGATCAACCATGTGATCGGGAGACGTGTTCAAATATGTCTCAGTTTTCGTACCCTGGTACTCGGGGGCAACATTCCAGACGCTTTACTAACACTCTCCCCACTTGGAGAGTCAGCGCCTTTAACCTCCTGTTTGGCACAGTTTGCAATTTCTGCGGAAGATGAACAGGAATAGCGAGAACCAATGAGAGGCTAGCTGGAGGTGTCTGGACGGGCAAATTTAACTCTCATTTCCCAGCAGGAAGAGGAATTAACCAAAGGCTCAGATGCCGTGCCAGAACCAGATTAGGGCCTGAAGACATCCTGCGGTGTTGCGGCCAGGTCACAAGAAAACGAGTTGAAGAAAGGAGCTCAGGGGCACTGTAATTCACAAACCTGCAGAGTTATAAATGACAGCTATCGTCCAAAAATAGACTGAAGTAAGGCTGCCAAGAGGACTTGAAAGCGGGGCAGAATTGCAGGAAACCGATTTCAGGAGGTAGACTGGAATTGCATTTCAAGCATAGGAAAAGAGGCAGAACGTCCACAATGATGCACTTGGCCAAAAAGGGCGTATGCGTTTTTTCCTGAATATATTCAGGAAGAAACGCATACGCCCTTTTTGGCCAACCAAGCAAACTTGCAAAGGATATCTGCACTACAATGAAGTCTCACTTCTCCCCGGTCAAAAGGGCCATCTGAAAAAAGTATAAAATCCAGAAAGGCAGGACAGGCCATGGAGAACTGGCAGCCTTGTTATGCTGATGGGCGGGAGGTAAATTGCCAACAGACACTCAGGAGAAGTGTATGGTGTTTCCTGAAACATCTAAAAAACAAAGCAACTGAGCCTAGGGCACTGCCACTTATGGTCCTATAGCTTAGGGAAATTAAAATGAAAAAGACACAGCCACCCCAAAGTTTGGGACGCCTCCGTTTACAAGAACCTCGTTTACCGTACAAGTTCAATATCACAGAAAGTGAAAAATGGATAAAGAACTTGTGGCACTTACGTACAATGCAGTATCACTCAGCAATGAAATCTATGTCATCAGGCCCGTAGCAGCATAATGAGTGGATTCAGGTACGATGATTCTAACTGAAATAAGTCACACAGAAAAAGAAACATCATAAGATATCACTAATACATGGAATGTAAACTTGGCTACACAGGAACTGCATTCCAAAACAGAACAGGGTCTCAAATTTAGAAAACCAACTTATGCTTGCTTAAGGGTAAAGGTGAGTTGGGGTGCTGCATAAAACCAGAGATTGAAATGAGCACAGATAAAGTTCATTAAGCCAAATATGGAATAGACAAGAGCTACTCCTTGCTCAACGAAATGGACTCAACACCGCATATTAAACGCCTAAGAATGTACCTGACTAGTAAGTATCTTAAAACCTATGGATTACTATGTCTCCAAAAGAGAATCAAGCGTGTGTACAGGGGCATAAACGCAGCAGTGATAGGATTGGAGAGGTTCGGTGAGCAAATGAAGACCCTTTGAAATCATATTGCATGGTACCCATTCCACGGGTTTCAACTACCCAGGTTTAAGGTATTCTTCCTTCAGCTAAAACATGCATGTGGAACCCAGAGTATGATCAACCATGTGAACGGGAGACGTGTTCAAATATGTCTCAGTTTTCCTCCCCTGGTACTCGGGTGCAACATTCCAGACGCTTTACTAACACTCTCCCCACTTGGAGAGTCAGTCCCTTTAACGTGCTGTTTGGCCCAGTTTGCAATTTCTACAGAAGATGAACAGGAATAGTGAGAACAAATGAGAGGCTAGCTGGAGATGTCTGGACGGGCAAATTTAACTCTCATTTCCCACCAGGAAGAGGAATTAACCAAAGGCTCAGCATGCCGGTCTGGAACCAGTTTAGGGCCTGAAGCCATCCTGCGGGGTTGCGGCCAGGTCACAAGAAAGCGAGTTGAAGAAAGGAGCTCAGGGGCACTGTAATTCACAAACCTGCAGAGTTATAAATGACAGCTATCGTCCAAAAATATACTGAAGTAAGGCTGCCAAGAGGACTTGAAAGCGGGGCAGAATTGCAGGAAACCGATTTCAGGAGGTAGACTGGAATTGCATTGAAAGCATAGGAAAAGAGGCAGAACGTCCACAATGATGCACTTGGCCAAAAAGGGCGTATGCGTTTTTTCCTGAATATATTCAGGAAGAAACGCATACGCCCTTTTTGGCCAACCAAACAAGCTTGCAAAGGAAATCTGCACTACAATGAAGTCTCACTTCCCCCCGGTCAAAAGGGCCATCTGAAAAAAGTGTAAAATCCACAAAGGCAGGACAGGCCATGGAGAACTGGGAGCCTTGTTATGCTGATGGGCGGGATGTAAATTGCCAACAGACACTTGGGAGAAGTGTATGGTGTTTCCTGAAACATCTAAAAAACAAAGCAACAGAGCCTAGGGCACTGCCACTTATGGTCCTATAGCTTAGGGAAATTAAAATCAAAATGACACAGCCACCCCAAAGTTTGGGACACCTCTGTTTACAAGAATCTCGTTTACCGTACAAGTTCAATATCACAGAAAGTGAAAAATGGATAAAGAACTTGTGGTACTTACGTACAATGCAGTATCACTCAGCAATGAAATCTATGTCATCAGGCCCGTAGCAGCATAATGAGTGGATTCAGGTACGATGATTCTAACTGAAATAAGTCACACAGAAAAAGAAACATCATAAGATATCACTAATACACGGAATGTAAACTTGGCTACACAGGAACTGAATTACAGAACAGAACAGGGTCTCAAATTTAGAAAACCAACTTATTCTTGCTTAAGGGTAAAGGTGAGTTGGGGTGCTGCATAAAACCAGAGATTGAAATGAGCACAGATAAAGTTCCTTAAGCCAAATATGGAATAGACAAGAGCTACTCCTTGCTCAAGGAAATGGACTCAACACCCCATATTAAACGCCTAAGAATGTACCTGACTAGTAAGTATCTTAAAACCTATGGATTGCTATGTCTCCAAAAGAGAATCAAGCATGTGTACAGGGGCATAAACGCAGCACTGATAGGATTGGAGAGGTTCGGTGAGCAAATGAAGACCCTTTGAAGTCATATTGCATGGTACCCATTCCACGGGTCTCAACTCTGCAGGTTTCAAGTATTCTTCCTTCAGCTAAAACATGCATGTGGAACCCAGAGTATGATCAACCGTGTGAACGGGAGACGTGTTCAAATATGTCTCAGTTTTTCTCCCCTGGTACTCGGGTGCAACATTCCAGACGGTTTACTAACACTCTCCCCACTTGGAGAGTCAGCGCCTTTAACCTCCTGTTTGGCCCAGTTTGCAATTTCTGCGGAAGATGAACAGGAATAGCGAGAACCAATTAGAGGCTAGCTGGAGGTGTCTGGACGGGCAAATTTAACTCTCATTTCCCACCAGGATGAGGAACTAACCAAAGGCTCAGCATGCCGTGCCGGAACCAGATTAGGGCCTGAAGCCGTCCTGCGGTGTTGCGGCCTGCTCAAAAGAAAGCGAGTTGAAGAAAGGAGCTCAGGGGCACTGTAATTCACAAACATGCAGAGTTATAAATGACAGCTATCGTCCAAAAATATACTGAAGTAAGGCTGCCAAGAGGACTTGAAAGCGGGGCAGAATTGCAGGAAACCGATCTCAGGAGGTAGACTGGAATTGCATTTCAAGCACAGGAAAGGAGGCAGAACGTCCACAATGATGCACTTGGCCAAAAAGGGCGTATACGTTTTTTCCTGAATATATTCAGGAAAAAACGCATACGCCCTTTTTGGCCAACCAAGCAAGCTTGCAAAGGAAATCTGCACTACAATGAAGTCTCACTTCCCCCCGGTCAAAAGGGCCATCTGAAAAAAGTGTAAAATCCAGAAAGGCAGGACAGGCCATGGAGAACTGGGAGACTTGTTATGCTGATGGGCGGGATGTAAATTGCCAACAACCACTCGGGAGAAGTGTATGGTGTTTCCTGAAACATCTAAAAAACAAAGCAACAGAGCCTAGGGCACTTCCACTTATGGTCCTATAGCTTAGGGAAATTAAAATCAAAAAGACACAGCCACCCCAAAGTTTGGGACGCCTCTGTTTACAAGAACCTCATTTACCGTACAAGTTCAATATCACAGAAAGTGAAAAATGGATAAAGAACTTGTGGTACTTACGTACAATGCAGTATCACTCAGCAATGAAATCTATGTCATCAGGCCCGTAGCAGCATAATGAGTGGATTCAGGTACGATGATTCTAACTGAAATAAGTCACACAGAAAAAGAAACATCATAAGATATCACTAATACACGGAATGTAAACTTGGCTACACAGGAACTGAATTCCAAAACAGAACAGGGTCTCAAATTTAGAAAACCAACTTATGCTTGCTTAAGGGGAAAGGTGAGTTGGGGTGCTGCATAAAACCAGAGATTGAAATGAGCACAGATAAAGTTCCTTAAGCCAAATATGGAATAGACAAGAGCTACTCCTTGCTCAACGAAATGGACTCAACACCGCATATTAAACGGCTAACAATGTACCTGACTAGTAAGTATCTTAAAACCTATGGATTGCTATGTCTCCGAAAGAGAATCAAGCATGTGTACAGGGGCATAAACGCAGCAGTGATAGGATTGGAGAGGTTCGTGAGCAAATGAAGACCCTTTGAAGTCATATTGCATGGTACCCATTCCACGGGTTTCAACTCTCCAGGTTTAAGGTATTCTTCCTTCAGCTAAAAGAAGCATGTGGAACCTAGAGTATGATCAACCATGTGATCGGGAGACGTGTTCAAATATGTCTCAGTTTTCGTACCCTGGTACTCGGGTGCAACATTCCAAACGCTTTACTAACACTCTCGCCACTTGGAGAGTCAGTCCCTTTAACCTCCTGTTTGGCCCAGTTTGCAATTTCTGTGGAAGATGAACAGGAATAGCGAGAACCAATGAGAGACTAGCTGGAGGTGTCTGGATGGGCAAATTTAACTCTCATTTCCCACCAGGAAGAGGAATTAACCAAAGGCTCAGCATGCCGTGCCAGAACCAGATTAGGGCCTGAAGACATCCTGTGGTGTTGCGGCCAGGTCACAAGAAAGCGAGTTGAAGAAAGGAGCTCAGGGGCACTGTAATTCACAAACCTGCAGAGTTATAAATGACAGCTATCGTCCAAAACTATACTGAAGTAAGGCTGCCAAGAGGACTTGAAAGCGGGGCAGAATTGCAGGAAACCGATTTCAGGAGGTAGACTGGAATTGCATTGAAAGCATAGGAAAAGAGGCAGAACGTCCACAATGATGCACTTGGCCAAAAAGGGCGTATGCGTTTTTTCCTGAATATATTCAGGAAAAAACGCATACGCCCTTTTTGGCCAACCAAGCAAGCTTGCAAAGGAAATCTGCACTACAATGAAGTCTCACTTCCCCCCGGTCAAAAGGGCCATCTGAAAAAAGTGTAAAATCCAGAAAGGCAGCACAGGCCATGGAGAACTGGGAGCCTTGTTATGCTGATGGGCGGGATGTAAATTGCCAACAGACACTCAGGAGAAGTGTATGGTGTTTCCTGAAACATCTAAAAAACAAAGCAACAGAGCCTAGGGCACTTCCACTTATGGTCCTATAGCTTAGGGAAATTAAAAAAAAAAAGACACACTCACCCCAAAGTTTGGAACGGCTCTGTTTACAAGAACCTCGTTTACCATACAAGTTCAATATCACAGAAAGTGAAAAATGGATAAAGAACTTGTGGTACTTACGTACAATGCAGTATCACTCAGCAATGAAATCTATGTCATCAGGCCCTTAGCAGCACAATGAGTGGATTCAGGTACGATGATTCTAACTGAAATAAGTCACACAGAAAAAGAAACATCATAAGATATCACTAATACATGGAATGTAAACTTGGCTACACAGGAACTGAATTCCAAAACAGAACAGGGTCTCAAATTTAGAAAACCAACTCATGCTTGCTTAAGGGGAAAGGTGAGTTGGGGTGCTGCATAAAACCAGAGATTGAAATGAGCACAGATAAAGTTCCTTAAGCCAAATATGGAATAGACAAGAGCTACTCCTTGCTCAACGAAATGGACTCAACACCCCATATTAAATGCCTAAGAATGTACCTGACTAGTAAGTATCTTAAAACCTATGGATTGCTATGTCTCCAAAAGAGAATCAAGCGTGTGTACAGGGGCATAAACGCAGCAGTGATAGGATTGGAGAGGTTCGGTGAGCAAATGAAGACCCTTTGAAGTCATATTGCATGGTACCCATTCCACGGGTTTCAACTACCCAGGTTTAAGGTATTCTTCCTTCAGCTAAAACATGCATGTGGAACCTAGAGTATGATCAACCATGTGATCGGGAGACGTGTTCAAATATGTCTCAGTTTTCGTACCCTGGTACTCGGGGGCAACATTCCAGACGCTTTACTAACACTCTCCCCACTTGGAGAGTCAGCGCCTTTAACCTCCTGTTTGGCACAGTTTGCAATTTCTGCGGAAGATGAACAGGAATAGCGAGAACCAATGAGAGGCTAGCTGGAGGTGTCTGGACGGGCAAATTTAACTCTCATTTCCCAGCAGGAAGAGGAATTAACCAAAGGCTCAGATGCCGTGCCAGAACCAGATTAGGGCCTGAAGACATCCTGCGGTGTTGCGGCCAGGTCACAAGAAAACGAGTTGAAGAAAGGAGCTCAGGGGCACTGTAATTCACAAACCTGCAGAGTTATAAATGACAGCTATCGTCCAAAAATAGACTGAAGTAAGGCTGCCAAGAGGACTTGAAAGCGGGGCAGAATTGCAGGAAACCGATTTCAGGAGGTAGACTGGAATTGCATTTCAAGCATAGGAAAAGAGGCAGAACGTCCACAATGATGCACTTGGCCAAAAAGGGCGTATGCGTTTTTTCCTGAATATATTCAGGAAGAAACGCATACGCCCTTTTTGGCCAACCAAGCAAACTTGCAAAGGATATCTGCACTACAATGAAGTCTCACTTCTCCCCGGTCAAAAGGGCCATCTGAAAAAAGTATAAAATCCAGAAAGGCAGGACAGGCCATGGAGAACTGGCAGCCTTGTTATGCTGATGGGCGGGAGGTAAATTGCCAACAGACACTCAGGAGAAGTGTATGGTGTTTCCTGAAACATCTAAAAAACAAAGCAACTGAGCCTAGGGCACTGCCACTTATGGTCCTATAGCTTAGGGAAATTAAAATGAAAAAGACACAGCCACCCCAAAGTTTGGGACGCCTCCGTTTACAAGAACCTCGTTTACCGTACAAGTTCAATATCACAGAAAGTGAAAAATGGATAAAGAACTTGTGGCACTTACGTACAATGCAGTATCACTCAGCAATGAAATCTATGTCATCAGGCCCGTAGCAGCATAATGAGTGGATTCAGGTACGATGATTCTAACTGAAATAAGTCACACAGAAAAAGAAACATCATAAGATATCACTAATACATGGAATGTAAACTTGGCTACACAGGAACTGCATTCCAAAACAGAACAGGGTCTCAAATTTAGAAAACCAACTTATGCTTGCTTAAGGGTAAAGGTGAGTTGGGGTGCTGCATAAAACCAGAGATTGAAATGAGCACAGATAAAGTTCATTAAGCCAAATATGGAATAGACAAGAGCTACTCCTTGCTCAACGAAATGGACTCAACACCGCATATTAAACGCCTAAGAATGTACCTGACTAGTAAGTATCTTAAAACCTATGGATTACTATGTCTCCAAAAGAGAATCAAGCGTGTGTACAGGGGCATAAACGCAGCAGTGATAGGATTGGAGAGGTTCGGTGAGCAAATGAAGACCCTTTGAAATCATATTGCATGGTACCCATTCCACGGGTTTCAACTACCCAGGTTTAAGGTATTCTTCCTTCAGCTAAAACATGCATGTGGAACCCAGAGTATGATCAACCATGTGAACGGGAGACGTGTTCAAATATGTCTCAGTTTTCCTCCCCTGGTACTCGGGTGCAACATTCCAGACGCTTTACTAACACTCTCCCCACTTGGAGAGTCAGTCCCTTTAACGTGCTGTTTGGCCCAGTTTGCAATTTCTACAGAAGATGAACAGGAATAGTGAGAACAAATGAGAGGCTAGCTGGAGATGTCTGGACGGGCAAATTTAACTCTCATTTCCCACCAGGAAGAGGAATTAACCAAAGGCTCAGCATGCCGGTCTGGAACCAGTTTAGGGCCTGAAGCCATCCTGCGGGGTTGCGGCCAGGTCACAAGAAAGCGAGTTGAAGAAAGGAGCTCAGGGGCACTGTAATTCACAAACCTGCAGAGTTATAAATGACAGCTATCGTCCAAAAATATACTGAAGTAAGGCTGCCAAGAGGACTTGAAAGCGGGGCAGAATTGCAGGAAACCGATTTCAGGAGGTAGACTGGAATTGCATTGAAAGCATAGGAAAAGAGGCAGAACGTCCACAATGATGCACTTGGCCAAAAAGGGCGTATGCGTTTTTTCCTGAATATATTCAGGAAGAAACGCATACGCCCTTTTTGGCCAACCAAACAAGCTTGCAAAGGAAATCTGCACTACAATGAAGTCTCACTTCCCCCCGGTCAAAAGGGCCATCTGAAAAAAGTGTAAAATCCACAAAGGCAGGACAGGCCATGGAGAACTGGGAGCCTTGTTATGCTGATGGGCGGGATGTAAATTGCCAACAGACACTTGGGAGAAGTGTATGGTGTTTCCTGAAACATCTAAAAAACAAAGCAACAGAGCCTAGGGCACTGCCACTTATGGTCCTATAGCTTAGGGAAATTAAAATCAAAATGACACAGCCACCCCAAAGTTTGGGACACCTCTGTTTACAAGAATCTCGTTTACCGTACAAGTTCAATATCACAGAAAGTGAAAAATGGATAAAGAACTTGTGGTACTTACGTACAATGCAGTATCACTCAGCAATGAAATCTATGTCATCAGGCCCGTAGCAGCATAATGAGTGGATTCAGGTACGATGATTCTAACTGAAATAAGTCACACAGAAAAAGAAACATCATAAGATATCACTAATACACGGAATGTAAACTTGGCTACACAGGAACTGAATTACAGAACAGAACAGGGTCTCAAATTTAGAAAACCAACTTATTCTTGCTTAAGGGTAAAGGTGAGTTGGGGTGCTGCATAAAACCAGAGATTGAAATGAGCACAGATAAAGTTCCTTAAGCCAAATATGGAATAGACAAGAGCTACTCCTTGCTCAAGGAAATGGACTCAACACCCCATATTAAACGCCTAAGAATGTACCTGACTAGTAAGTATCTTAAAACCTATGGATTGCTATGTCTCCGAAAGAGAATCAAGCATGTGTACAGGGGCATAAACGCAGCAGTGATAGGATTGGAGAGGTTCGGTGAGCAAATGAAGACCCTTTGAAGTCATATTGCATGGTACCCATTCCACGGGTTTCAACTACCCAGGTTTAAGGTATTCTTCCTTCAGCTAAAACATGCATGTGGAACCTAGAGTATGATCAGCCATGTGATCGGGAGACGTGTTCAACTATGTCTCAGTTTTCCTCCCCTGGTACTCGGGTGCAACATTCCAGACGCTTTACTAACACTCTCCCCACTTGGAGAGTCAGTCCCTTTAACCTCCTGTTTGGCCCAGTTTGCAATTTCTGTGGAAGATGAACAGGAATAGCGAGAACCAATGAGAGACTAGCTGGAGGTGTCTGGATGGGCAAATTTAACTCTCATTTCCCACCAGGAAGAGGAATTAACCAAAGGCTCAGCATGCCTTGCCAGAACCAGATTACGGCCTGAAGCCATCCTGCGGTGTTGCGGCCAGGTCACAAGAAAGCGAGTTGAAGATAGGAGCTCAGGGGCACTGTAATTCACAAACCTGCAGAGTTATAAATGACAGCTATCGTCCAAAAATATACTGAAGTAAGGCTGCCAAGAGGACTTGAAAGCGGGGCAGAATTGCAGGAAACCGATTTCAGGAGGTAGACTGGAATTGCATTGAAAGCATAGGAAAAGAGGCAGAACGTCCACAATGATGCACTTGGCCAAAAAGGGCGTATGCGTTTTTTCCTGAATATATTCAGGAAAAAACGCATACGCCCTTTTTGGCCAACCAAGCAAGCTTGCAAAGGAAATCTGCACTACAATGAAGTCTCACTTCCCCCCGGTCAAAAGGGCCATCTGAAAAAAGTGTAAAATCCAGAAAGGCAGGACAGGCCATGGAGAACTGGGAGCCTTGTTATGCTGATGGGCGGGAGGTAAATTGCCAACAGACACTCAGGAGAAGTGTATGGTGTTTCCTGAAACATCTAAAAAACAAAGCAACTGAGCCTAGGGCACTGCCACTTATGGTCCTATAGCTTAGGGAAATTAAAATGAAAAAGACACAGCCACCCCAAAGTTTGGGACGCCTCCGTTTACAAGAACCTCGTTTACCGTACAAGTTCAATATCACAGAAAGTGAAAAATGGATAAAGAACTTGTGGCACTTACGTACAATGCAGTATCACTCAGCAATGAAATCTATGTCATCAGGCCCATAGCAGCATAATGAGTGGATTCAGGTACGATGATTCTAACTGAAATAAGTCACACAGAAAAAGAAACATCATAAGATATCACTAATACATGGAATGTAAACTTGGCTACACAGGAACTGCATTCCAAAACAGAACAGGGTCTCAAATTTAGAAAACCAACTTATGCTTGCTTAAGGGTAAAGGTGAGTTGGGGTGCTGCATAAAACCAGAGATTGAAATGAGCACAGATAAAGTTCATTAAGCCAAATATGGAATAGACAAGAGCTACTCCTTGCTCAACGAAATGGACTCAACACCGCATATTAAACGCCTAAGAATGTACCTGACTAGTAAGTATCTTAAAACCTATGGATTACTATGTCTCCAAAAGAGAATCAAGCGTGTGTACAGGGGCATAAACGCAGCAGTGATAGGATTGGAGAGGTTCGGTGAGCAAATGAAGACCCTTTGAAATCATATTGCATGGTACCCATTCCACGGGTTTCAACTACCCAGGTTTAAGGTATTCTTCCTTCAGCTAAAACATGCATGTGGAACCCAGAGTATGATCAACCATGTGAACGGGAGACGTGTTCAAATATGTCTCAGTTTTCCTCCCCTGGTACTCGGGTGCAACATTCCAGACGCTTTACTAACACTCTCCCCACTTGGAGAGTCAGTCCCTTTAACGTGCTGTTTGGCCCAGTTTGCAATTTCTGCAGAAGATGAACAGGAATAGTGAGAACAAATGAGAGGCTAGCTGGAGATGTCTGGACGGGCAAATTTAACTCTCATTTCCCACCAGGAAGAGGAATTAACCAAAGGCTCAGCATGCCGGTCTGGAACCAGATTAGGGCCTGAAGCCATCCTGCGGGGTTGCGGCCAGGTCACAAGAAAGCGAGTTGAAGAAAGGAGCTCAGGGGCACTGTAATTCACAAACCTGCAGAGTTATAAATGACAGCTATCGTCCAAAAATATACTGAAGTAAGGCTGCCAAGAGGACTTGAAAGCGGGGCAGAATTGCAGGAAACCGATTTCAGGAGGTAGACTGGAATTGCATTGAAAGCATAGGAAAAGAGGCAGAACGTCCACAATGATGCACTTGACCAAAAAGGGCGTATGCGTTTTTTCCTGAATATATTCAGGAAGAAACGTATACGCCCTTTTTGGCCAACCAAGCAAGTTTGCAAAGGAAATCTGCACTACAATGAAGTCTCACTTCCCCCCGGTCAAAAGGGCCATCTGAAAAAAGTGTAAAATCCAGAAAGGCAACAGGCCATGGAGAACTGGGAGCCTTGTTATGCTGATGGGCGGGATGTAAATTGCCAACAGACACTCGGGAGAAGTGTATGGTGTTTCCTGAAACATCTAAAAAACAAAGCAACAAAGCCTAGGGCACTTCCACTTATGGTCCTATAGCTTAGGGAAATTAAAATCAAAAAGACACAGCCACTCCAAAGTTTGGAACGGCTCTGTTTACAAGAACCTCGTTTACAGTACAAGTTCAACATCACAGAAAGTGAAAAATGGATAAAGAAGTTGTGGTATTCACTTACAAAGCAATATCACTCAGCAATGAAATCTGTGTCATCAGGCCCTTAGCAGCGCAATGAGTGGATTCATGTATGATGATTCTAACTGAAATAAGTCACACAGAAAAAGAAACATCATAAGATATCAGTAATACACGGAATGGAAACTTGGCTACACAGGAACTGAATTCCAAAACAGAACACGGTCTCAAATTTAGAAAAGCAACTTATGCTTGCTTAAGGGTAAAGGTGAGTTGGGGTGCTGCATAAAACCAGAGATTGAAATGAGCACAGATAAAGTTCCTTAAGCCAAATATGGAATAGACAAGAGCTACTCCTTGCTCAACGAAATGGACTCAACACCGCATATTAAACGCCTAAGAATGTACCTGACTAGTAAGTATCTTAAAACCTATAGATTGCTATGTCTCCGAAAGAGAATCAAGCATGTGTACAGGGGCATAAACGCAGCAGTGATAGGATTGGAGAGGTTCGGTGAGCAAATGAAGACCCTTTGAAGTCATATTGCATGGTACCCATTCCACGGGTTTCAACTACCCAGGTTTTAGGTATTCTTCCTTCAGCTAAAACATGCATGTGGAACCCAGAGTATGATCAACCATGTGAACGGGAGACGTGTTCAAATATGTCTCAGTTTTCCTCCCCTGGTACTCGGGTGCAACATTCCAGACGCTTTACTAACACTCTCCCGACTTGGAGAGTCAGTCCCTTTAAACTCCTGTTTGGCCCAGTTTGCAATTTCTGCAGAAGATGAACAGGAATAGCGAGAACCAATGAGAGGCTAGCTGGAGGTGTCTGGACGGGCAAATTTAACTCTCATTTCCCACCAGGAAGAGGAATTAACCAAAGGCTCAGCATGCCGGGCCGGATCCAGATTAGGGCCTGAAGCCATCCTGTGGTGTTGCGGCCAGGTCACAAGAAAGCGAGTTAAAGAAAGGAGCTCAGGGGCACTGTAATTCACAAACCTGCAGAGTTATAAATGACAGCTATCGTCCAAAAATAGACTGAAGTAAGGCTGCCAAGAGGACTTGAAAGCGGGGCAGAATTGCAGGAAACCGATTTCAGGAGGTAGACTGGAATTGCATTGAAAGCATAGGAAAAGAGGCAGAACGTCCACAATGATGCACTTGGCCAAAAAGGGCGTATGCGTTTTTTCCTGAATATATTCAGGAAAAAACGCATACGCCCTTTTTGGCCAACCAAACAAGCTTGCAAAGGAAATCTGCACTACAATGAAGTCTCACTTCCCCCCGGTCAAAAGGGCCATCTGAAAAAAGTGTAAAATCCACAAAGGCAGGACAGGCCATGGAGAACTGGGAGCCTTGTTATGCTGATGGGCGGGATGTAAATTGCCAACAGACACTTGGGAGAAGTGTATGGTGTTTCCTGAAACATCTAAAAAACAAAGCAACAGAGCCTAGGGCACTGCCACTTATGGTCCTATAGCTTAGGGAAATTAAAATCAAAATGACACAGCCACCCCAAAGTTTGGGACACCTCTGTTTACAAGAATCTCGTTTACCGTACAAGTTCAATATCACAGAAAGTGAAAAATGGATAAAGAACTTGTGGTACTTACGTACAATGCAGTATCACTCAGCAATGAAATCTATGTCATCAGGCCCGTAGCAGCATAATGAGTGGATTCAGGTACGATGATTCTAACTGAAATAAGTCACACAGAAAAAGAAACATCATAAGATATCACTAATACACGGAATGTAAACTTGGCTACACAGGAACTGAATTACAGAACAGAACAGGGTCTCAAATTTAGAAAACCAACTTATTCTTGCTTAAGGGTAAAGGTGAGTTGGGGTGCTGCATAAAACCAGAGATTGAAATGAGCACAGATAAAGTTCCTTAAGCCAAATATGGAATAGACAAGAGCTACTCCTTGCTCAACGAAATGGACTCAACACCCCATATTAAACGCCTAAGAATGTACCTGACTAGTAAGTATCTTAAAACCTATGGATTGCTATGTCTCCGAAAGAGAATCAAGCATGTGTACAGGGGCATAAACGCAGCAGTGATAGGATTGGAGAGGTTCGGTGAGCAAATGAAGACCCTTTGAAGTCATATTGCATGGTACCCATTCCACGGGTTTCAACTACCCAGGTTTAAGGTATTCTTCCTTCAGCTAAAACATGCATGTGGAACCTAGAGTATGATCAACCATGTGATCGGGAGACGTGTTCAAATATGTCTCAGTTTTCGTACCCTGGTACTCGGGTGCAACATTCCAGACGCTTTACTAACACTCTCCCGACTTGGAGAGTCAGTCCCTTTAACCTCCTGTTTGGCCCAGTTTGCAATTTCTGTGGAAGATGAACAGGAATAGCGAGAACCAATGAGAGACTAGCTGGGGGTGTCTGGATGGGCAAATTTAACTCTCATTTCCCACCAGGAAGAGGAATTAACCAAAGGCTCAGCATGCCGTGCCAGAACCAGATTAGGGCCTGAAGCCATCCAGCGGTGTTGCGGCCAGGTCACAAGAAAGCGAGTTGAAGATAGGAGCTCAGGGGCACTGTAATTCACAAACCTGCAGAGTTATAAATGACAGCTATCGTCCAAAAATATACTGAAGTAAGGCTGCCAAGAGGACTTGAAAGCGGGGCAGAATTGCAGGAAACCGATTTCAGGAGGTAGACTGGAATTGCATTGAAAGCATAGGAAAAGAGGCAGAACGTCCACAATGATGCACTTGGCCAAAAAGGGCGTATGCGTTTTTTCCTGAATATATTCAGGAAAAAACGCATACGCCCTTTTTGGCCAACCAAGCAAGCTTGCAAAGGAAATCTGCACTACAATGAAGTCTCACTTCCCCCCGGTCAAAAGGGCCATCTGAAAAAAGTGTAACATCCAGAAAGGCAGGACAGGCCATGGAGAACTGGGAGCCTTGTTATGCTGATGGGCGGGATGTAAATTGCCAACAGACACTCGGGAGAAGTGTATGATGTTTCCTGAAACATCTAAAAAACAAAGCAACAGAGCCTAGGGCACTTCCACTTATGGTCCTATAGCTTAGGGAAATTAAAATCAAAAAGACACAGCCACCCCGAAGTTTGGGACGCCTCTGTTTACAAGAACCTCATTTACCGTACAAGTTCAATATCACAGAAAGTGAAAAATGGATAAAGAACTTGTGGTACAGACGTACAATGCAGTATCACTCAGCAATGAAATCTATGTCATCAGGCCCGTAGCAGCATAATGAGTGGATTCAGGTACGATGATTCTAACTGAAATAAGTCACACAGAAAAAGAATCATCATAAGATATCACTAATACACAGAATGTAAACTTGGCTACACAGGAACTGAATTCCAAAACAGAACAGGGTCTCAAATTTAGAAAAGCAACTTATGCTTGCTTAAGGGGAAAGGTGAGTTGGGGTGCTGCATAAAACCAGAGATTGAAATGAGCACAGATAAAGTTCCTTAAGCCAAATATGGAATAGACAAGAGCTACTCCTTGCTCAACGAAATGGACTCAAAACCCCATATTAAACGCCTAAGAATGTACCTGACTAGTAAGTATCTTAAAACCTATGGATTGCTATGTCTCCAAAAGAGAATCAAGCATGTGTACAGGGGCGTAAATGCAGCAGTGATAGGATTGGAGAGGTTCGGTGAGCAAATGAAGACCCTTTGAAGTCATATTGCATGGTACCCATTCCACGGGTCTCAACTCTGCAGGTTTAAAGTATTCTTCCTTCAGCTAAAACATGCATGTGGAACCCAGAGTATGATCAACCGTGTGAACGGGAGACGTGTTCAAATATGTCTCAGTTTTTCTCCCCTGGTACTCGGGTGCAACATTCCAGACGGTTTACTAACACTCTCCCCACTTGGAGAGTCAGCGCCTTTAACCTCCTGTTTGGCCCAGTTTGCAATTTCTGCGGAAGATGAACAGGAATAGCGAGAACCAATGAGAGGCTAGCTGGAGGTGTCTGGACGGGCAAATTTAACTCTCATTTCCCACCAGGATGAGGAAATAACCAAAGGCTCAGCGTGCCGTGCCGGAACCAGATTAGGGCCTGAAGCCGTCCTGCGGTGTTGCGGCCTGCTCAAAAGAAAGCGAGTTGAAGAAAGGAGCTCAGGGGCACTGTAATTCACAAACATGCAGAGTTATAAATGACAGCTATCGTCCAAAAATAGACTGAAGTAAGGCTGCCAAGAGGACTTGAAAGCGGGGCAGAATTGCAGGAAACCGATCTCAGGAGGTAGACTGGAATTGCATTTCAAGCATAGGAAAGGAGGCAGAACGTCCACAATGATGCACTTGGCCAAAAAGGGCGTATGCGTTTTTTCCTGAATATATTCAGGAAAAAACGCATACGCCCTTTTTGGCCAACCAAGCAAGCTTGCAAAGGAAATCTGCACTACAATGAAGTCTCACTTCCCCCCGGTCAAAAGGGCCACCTGAAAAAAGTGTAAAATCCAGAAAGGCAGGACAGGCCATGGAGAACTGGGAGCCTTGTTATGCTGATGGGCGGGATGTAAATTGCCAACAGACACTCGGGAGAAGTGTATGGTGTTTCCTGAAACATCTAAAAAACAAAGCAACAGAGCCTAGGGCACTTCCACTTATGGTACTATAGCTTAGGGAAATTAAAATCAAAAAGACACAGCCACCCCAAAGTTTGGGACGCCTCTGTTTACAAGAACCTCATTTACCGTACAAGTTCAATATCACAGAAAGTGAAAAATGGATAAAGAACTTGTGGTACTTACGTACAATGCAGTATCACTCAGCAATGAAATCTATGTCATCAGGCCCGTAGCAGCATAATGAGTGGATTCAGGTACGATGATTCTAACTGAAATAAGTCACACAGAAAAAGAAACATCATAAGATATCACTAATACACAGAATGTAAACTTGGCTACACAGGAACTGAATTCCAAAACAGAACAGGGTCTCAAATTTAGAAAAGCAACTTATGCTTGCTTAAGTGGAAAGGTGAGTTGGGGTGCTGCATAAAACCAGAGATTGAAATGAGCACAGATAAAGTTCCTTAAGCCAAATATGGAATAGACAAGAGCTACTCCTTGCTCAACGAAATGGACTCAACACCGCATATTAAACGCCTAAGAATGTACCTGACTAGTAAGTATCTTAAAACCTATGGATTGCTATGTCTCCAAAAGAGAATCAAGCATGTGTACAGGGGCATAAACGCAGCACTGATAGGATTGGAGAGGTTCGTGAGCAAACGAAGACCCTTTGAAGTCATATTGCATGGTACCCATTCCACGGGTTTCAACTACCCAGGTTTAAGGTATTCTTCCTTTAGCTAAAACATGCATGTGGAACCTAGAGTATGATCAGCCATGTGATCGGGAGACGTGTTCAACTATGTCTCAGTTTTCCTCCCCTGGTACTCGGGTGCAACATTCCAGACGCTTTACTAACACTCTCCCCACTTGGAGAGTCAGTCCCTTTAACCTCCTGTTTGGCCCAGTTTGCAATTTCTGTGGAAGATGAACAGGAATAGCGAGAACCAATGAGAGACTAGCTGGAGGTGTCTGGATGGGCAAATTTAACTCTCATTTCCCACCAGGAAGAGGAATTAACCAAAGGCTCAGCATGCCTTGCCAGAAGCAGATTACGGCCTGAAGCCATCCTGCGGTGTTGCGGCCAGGTCACAAGAAAGCGAGTTGAAGATAGGAGCTCAGGGGCACTGTAATTCACAAACCTGCAGAGTTATAAATGACAGCTATCGTCCAAACATATACTGAAGTAAGGCTGCCAAGAGGACTTGAAAGCGGGGCAGAATTGCAGGAAACCGATTTCAGGAGGTAGACTGGAATTGCATTGAAAGCATAGGAAAAGAGGCAGAACGTCCACAATGATGCACTTGGCCAAAAAGGGCGTATGCGTTTTTTCCTGAATATATTCAGGAAAAAACGCATACGCCCTTTTTGGCCAACCAAGCAAGCTTGCAAAGGAAATCTGCACTACAATGAAGTCTCACTTCCCCCCGGTCAAAAGGGCCATCTGAAAAAAGTGTAACATCCAGAAAGGCAGGACAGGCCATGGAGAACTGGGAGCCTTGTTATGCTGATGGGCGGGATGTAAATTGCCAACAGACACTCGGGAGAAGTGTATGGTGTTTCCTGAAACATCTGAAAAACAAAACAACAGAGCCTAGGGCACTTCCACTTATGGTCCTATAGCTTAGGGAAATTAAAATCAAAAAGACACAGCCACCCCAAAGTTTGGGACGCCTCTGTTTACAAGAACCTCATTTACCGTACAAGTTCAATATCACAGAAAGTGAAAAATGGATAAAGAACTTGTGGTACAGACGTACAATGCAGTATCACTCAGCAATGAAATCTATGTCATCAGGCCCGTAGCAGCATAATGAGTGGATTCAGGTACGATGATTCTAACTGAAATAAGTCACACAGAAAAAGAAACATCATAAGATATCACTAATACACAGAATGTAAACTTGGCTACACAGGAACTGAATTCCAAAACAGAACAGGGTCTCAAATTTAGAAAAGCAACTTATGCTTGCTTAAGGGGAAAGGTGAGTTGGGGTGCTGCATAAAACCAGAGATTGAAATGAGCACAGATAAAGTTCCTTAAGCCAAATATGGAATAGACAAGAGCTACTCCTTGCTCAACGAAATGGACTCAAAACCCCATATTAAACGCCTAAGAATGTACCTGACTAGTAAGTATCTTAAAACCTATGGATTGCTATGTCTCCAAAAGAGAATCAAGCATGTGTTCAGGGGCGTAAATGCAGCAGTGATAGGATTGGAGAGGTTCGGTGAGCAAATGAAGACCCTTTGAAGTCATATTGCATGGTACCCATTCCACGGGTCTCAACTCTGCAGGTTTAAAGTATTCTTCCTTCAGCTAAAACATGCATGTGGAACCCAGAGTATGACCAACCGTGTGAACGGGAGACGTGTTCAAATATGTCTCAGTTTTTCTCCCCTGGTACTCGGGTGCAACATTCCAGACGCTTTACTAACACTCTCCCCACTTGGAGAGTCAACGCCTTTAACCTCCTGTTTGGCCCAGTTTGCAATTTCTGCGGAAGATGAACAGGAATAGCGAGAACCAATTAGAGGCTAGCTGGAGGTGTCTGGACGGGCAAATTTAACTCTCATTTCCCACCAGGATGAGGAACTAACCAAAGGCTCAGCATGCCGTGCCGGAACCAGATTAGGGCCTGAAGCCGTCCTGCGGTGTTGCGGCCTGCTCAAAAGAAAGCGAGTTGAAGAAAGGAGCTCAGGGGCACTGTAATTCACAAACATGCAGAGTTATAAATGACAGCTATTGTCCAAAAATATACTGAAGTAAGGCTGCCAAGAGGACTTGAAAGCGGGGCAGAATTGCAGGAAACCGATCTCAGGAGGTAGACTGGAATTGCATTTCAAGCACAGGAAAGGAGGCAGAACGTCCACAATGATGCACTTGGCCAAAAAGGGCGTATGCGTTTTTTCCTGAATATATTCAGGAAAAAACGCATACGCCCTTTTTGGCCAACCAAGCAAGCTTGCAAAGGAAATCTGCACTACAATGAAGTCTCACTTCCCCCCGGTCAAAAGGGCCATCTGAAAAAAGTGTAAAATCCAGAAAGGCAGGACAGGCCATGGAGAACTGGGAGACTTGTTATGCTGATGGGCGGGATGTAAATTGCCAACAACCACTCGGGAGAAGTGTATGGTGTTTCCTGAAACATCTAAAAAACAAAGCAACAGAGCCTAGGGCACTTCCACTTATGGTCCTATAGCTTAGGGAAATTAAAATCAAAAAGACACAGCCACCCCAAAGTTTGGGACGCCTCTGTTTACAAGAACCTCGTTTACCATACAAGTTCAATATCACAGAAAGTGAAAAATGGATAAAGAACTTGTGGTACTTACGTACAATGCAGTATCACTCAGCAATGAAATCAATGTCATCAGGCCCGTAGCATCATAATCAGTGGATTCAGGTACGATGATTCTAACTGAAATAAGTCACACAGAAAAAGAAACATCATAAGATATCACTAATACACGGAATGTAAACTTGGCTACACAGGAACTGAATTCCAAAACAGAACAGGGTCTCAAATTTAGAAAACCAACTTATGCTTGCTTAAGGGGAAAGGTGAGTTGGGTTGCTGCATAAAACCAGAGATTGAAATGAGCACAGATAAAGTTCCTTAAGCCAAATATGGAATAGACAAGAGCTACTCCTTGCTCAACGAAATGGACTCAACACCGCATATTAAACGCCTAAGAATGTACCTGACTAGTAAGTATCTTAAAACCTATGGATTGCTATGTCTCCGAAAGAGAATCAAGCATGTGTACAGGGGCATAAACGCAGCAGTGATAGGATTGGAGAGGTTCGGTGAGCAAATGAAGACCCTTTGAAGTCATATTGCATGGTACCCATTCCACGGGTCTCAACTCTGCAGGTTTAAGGTATTCTTCCTTCAGCTAAAACATGCATGTGGAACCCAGAGTATGATCAACCATGTGATCGGGAGACGTGTTCAAATATGTCTCAGTTTTCGTACCCTGGTACTCGGGTGCAACATTCCAGATGCTTTACTAACACTCTCCCCACTTGGAGAGTCAGCGCCTTTAACCTCCTGTTTTGCCCAGTTTGCAATTTCTGCGGAAGATGAACAGGAATAGGGAGAAAAAATGAGAGGCTAGCTGGAGGTGTCTGGACGGGCAAATTTAACTCTCATTTCCCACCAGGAAGAGGAAATAACCAAAGGCTCAGCATGCCGTACCGGAACCAGATTAGGGCCTGAAGCCATCCTGCGGTGTTTCAGCCAGCTCAAAAGAAAGCGAGTTGAAGAAAGGAGCTCAGGGGCACTGTAATTCACAAACCTGCAGAGTTATAAATGACAGCTATCGTCCAAAAATAGACTGAAGTAAGGCTGCCAAGAGGACTTGAAAGCGGGGCAGAATTGCAGGAAACCGATTTCAGGAGGTAGACTGGAATTGCATTGAAAGCATAGGAAAAGAGGCAGAACGTCCACAATGATGCACTTGGCCAAAAAGGGCGTATGCGTTTTTTCCTGAATATATTCAGGAAAAAACGCATACGCCCTTTTTGGCCAACCAAGCAAGCTTGCAAAGGAAATCTGCACTACAATGAAGTCTCACTTCCCCCCGGTCAAAAGGGCCATCTGAAAAAAGTGTAAAATCCAGAAAGGCAGGACAGGCCATGGAGAACTGGGAGCCTTGTTATGCTGATGGGCGGGATGTAAATTGCCAACAACCACTCGGGAGAAGTGTATGGTGTTTCCTGAAACATCTAAAAAACAAAGCAACTGAGCCTAGGGCACTGCCACTTATGGTCCTATAGCTTAGGGAAATTAAAATGAAAAAGACACAGCCACCCCAAAGTTTGGGACGCCTCCGTTTACAAGAACCTCGTTTACCGTACAAGTTCAATATCACAGAAAGTGAAAAATGGATAAAGAACTTGTGGCACTTACGTACAATGCAGTATCACTCAGCAATGAAATCTATGTCATCAGGCCCGTAGCAGCATAATGAGTGGATTCAGGTACGATGATTCTAACTGAAATAAGTCACACAGAAAAAGAAACATCATAAGATATCACTAATACATGGAATGTAAACTTGGCTACACAGGAACTGCATTCCAAAACAGAACAGGGTCTCAAATTTAGAAAACCAACTTATGCTTGCTTAAGGGTAAAGGTGAGTTGGGGTGCTGCATAAAACCAGAGATTGAAATGAGCACAGATAAAGTTCCTTAAGCCAAATATGGAATAGACAAGAGCTACTCCTTGCTCAACGAAATGGACTCAACACCGCATATTAAACGCCTAAGAATGTACCTGACTAGTAAGTATCTTAAAACCTATGGATTACTATGTCTCCAAAAGAGAATCAAGCGTGTGTACAGGGGCATAAACGCAGCAGTGATAGGATTGGAGAGGTTCGGTGAGCAAATGAAGACCCTTTGAAGTCATATTGCATGGTACCCATTCCACGGGTTTCAACTACCCAGGTTTAAGGTATTCTTCCTTCAGCTAAAACATGCATGTGGAACCCAGAGTATGATCAACCATGTGAACGGGAGACGTGTTCAAATATGTCTCAGTTTTCCTCCCCTGGTACTCGGGTGCAACATTCCAGACGCTTTACTAACACTCTCCCCACTTGGAGAGTCAGTCCCTTTAACGTGCTGTTTGGCCCAGTTTGCAATTTCTGCAGAAGATGAACAGGAATAGCGAGAACAAATGAGAGGCTAGCTGGAGATGTCTGGACGGGCAAATTTAACTCTCATTTCCCACCAGGAAGAGGAATTAACCAAAGGCTCAGCATGCCGGTCTGGAACCAGATTAGGGCCTGAAGCCATCCTGCGGGGTTGCGGCCAGGTCACAAGAAAGCGAGTTGAAGAAAGGAGCTCAGGGGCACTGTAATTCACAAACCTGCAGAGTTATAAATGACAGCTATCGTCCAAAAATATACTGAAGTAAGGCTGCCAAGAGGACTTGAAAGCGGGGCAGAATTGCAGGAAACCGATTTCAGGAGATAGACTGGAATTGCATTGAAAGCATAGGAAAAGAGGCAGAACGTCCACAATGATGCACTTGACCAAAAAGGGCGTATGCGTTTTTTCCTGAATATATTCAGGAAGAAATGTATACGCCCTTTTTGGCCAACCAAGCAAGTTTGCAAAGGAAATCTGCACTACAATGAAGTCTCACTTCCCCCCGGTCAAAAGGGCCGTCTGAAAAAAGTGTAAAATCCAGAAAGGCAACAGGCCATGGAGAACTGGGAGCCTTGTTATGCTGATGGGCGGGATGTAAATTGCCAACAGACACTCGGGAGAAGTGTATGGTGTTTCCTGAAACATCGAAAAAACAAAGCAACAGAGCCTAGGGCACTTCCACTTATGGTCCTATAGCTTAGGGAAATTAAAATCAAAAAGACACAGCCACTCCAAAGTTTGGAACGGCTCTGTTTACAAGAACCTCGTTTACAGTACAAGTTCAACATCACAGAAAGTGAAAAATGGATAAAGAAGTTGTGGTATTCACTTACAAAGCAATATCACTCAGCAATGAAATCTGTGTCATCAGGCCCTTAGCAGCGCAATGAGTGGATTCATGTATGATGATTCTAACTGAAATAAGTCACACAGAAAAAGAAACATCATAAGATATCAGTAATACACGGAATGGAAACTTGGCTACACAGGAACTGAATTACAGAACAGAACAGGGTCTCAAATTTAGAAAACCAACTTATGCTTGCTTAAGGGTAAACGTGAGTTGGGGTGCTGCATAAAACCAGAGATTGAAATGAGCACAGATAAAGTTCCTTAAGCCAAATATGGAATAGACAAGAGCTACTCCTTGCTCAAAGAAATGAACTCAACACCGCATATTAAACGCATAAGAATGTACCTGACTAGTAAGTATCTTAAAACCTATGGATTGCTATGTCTCCGAAAGAGAATCAAGCATGTGTACAGGGGCATAAACGCAGCAGTGATAGGATTGGAGAGGTTCGGTGAGCAAATGAAGACCCTTTGAAGTCATATTCCATGGTACCCATTCCACGGGTTTCAACTACCCAGGTTTAAGGTATTCTTCCTTCAGCTAAAACATGCATGTGGAACCTAGAGTATGATCAACCATGTGATCGGGAGACGTGTTCAAATATGTCTCAGTTTTCGTACCCTGGTACTCGGGTGCAACATTCCAGACGCTTTACTAACACTCTCCCGACTTGGAGAGTCAGTCCCTTTAACCTCCTGTTTGGCCCAGTTTGCAATTTCTGCGGAAGATGAACAGGAATAGCAAGAACCAATGAGAGACTAGCTGGAGGTGTCTGAACGGGCAAATTTAACTCTCATTTCCCACCAGGAAGAGGAATTAACCAAAGGCTCAGCGTGCCATGCCAGAACCAGATTAGGGCCTGAAGCCATCCTGCGGTGTTGCGGCCAGGTCACAAGAAAGCAAGTTGAAGAAAGGAGCTCAGGGGCACTGTAATTCACAAACCTGCAGAGTTATAAATGACAGCTATCGTCCAAAAATAGACTGAAGTAAGGCTGCCAAGAGGACTTGAAACGGGGCAGAATTGCAGGAAACCAATTTCAGGAGGTAGACTGGAATTGCATTGAAAGCATAGGAAAAGAGGCAGAACGTCCACAATGATGCACTTGGCCAAAAAGGGCGTATGCGTTTTTTCCTGAATATATTCAGGAAAAAACGCATACGCCCTTTTTGGCCAACCAAGCAAGCTTGCAAAGGAAATCTGCACTACAATGAAGTCTCACTTCCCCCCGGTCAAAAGGGCCATCTGAAAAAAGTGTAAAATCCACAAAGGCAGGACAGGCCATGGAGAACTGGGAGCCTTGTTATGCTGATGGGCGGGATGTAAATTGCCAACAGACACTCGGGAGAAGTGTATGGTGTTTCCTGAAACATCTAAAAAACAAAGCAACAGAGCCTAGGGCACTTCAACTTATGGTCCTATAGCTTAGGGAAATTAAAATCAAAAAGACACAGCCACCCCAAAGTTTGGGACGCCTCTGTTTACAAGAACCTCGTTTACCGTACAAGTTCAATATCACAGAAAGTGAAAAATGGATAAAGAACTTGTGGTACTTACGTACAATACAGTATCACTCAGCAATGAAATCTATGTCATCAGGCCCGAAGCAGCATAATGAGTGGATTCAGGTACGATGATTCTAACTGAAATAAGTCACACAGAAAAAGAAACATCATAAGATATCAGTAATACACGGAATGTAAACTTGGCTACACAGGAACTGAATTCCAAAACAGAACACGGTCTCAAATTTAGAAAAGCAACTTATGCTTGCTTAAGGGTAAAGGTGAGTTGGGGTGCTGCATAAAACCAGAGATTGAAATGAGCACAGATAAAGTTCCTTAAGCCAAATATGGAATAGACAAGAGCTACTCCTTGCTCAACGAAATGGACTCAACACCGCATATTAAACGCCTAAGAATGTACCTGACTAGTAAGTATCTTAAAACCTATAGATTGCTATGTCTCCGAAAGAGAATCAAGCATGTGTACAGGGGCATAAACGCAGCAGTGATAGGATTGGAGAGGTTCGGTGAGCAAATGAAGACCCTTTGAAGTCATATTGCATGGTACCCATTCCACGGGTTTCAACTACCCAGGTTTTAGGTATTCTTCCTTCAGCTAAAACATGCATGTGGAACCCAGAGTATGATCAACCATGTGAACGGGAGACGTGTTCAAATATGTCTCAGTTTTCCTCCCCTGGTACTCGGGTACAACATTCCAGACGCTTTACTAACACTCTCCCGACTTGGAGAGTCAGTCCCTTTAACCTCCTGTTTGGCCCAGTTTGCAATTTCTGCAGAAGATGAACAGGAATAGCGAGAACCAATGAGAGGCTAGCTGGAGGTGTCTGGACGGGCAAATTTAACTCTCATTTCCCACCAGGAAGAGGAATTAACCAAAGGCTCAGCATGCCGGGCCGGATCCAGATTAGGGCCTGAAGCCATCCTGTGGTGTTGCGGCCAGGTCACAAGAAAGCGAGTTAAAGAAAGGAGCTCAGGGGCACTGTATTTCACAAACCTGCAGAGTTATAAATGACAGCTATCGTCCAAAAATAGACTGAAGTAAGGCTGCCAAGAGGACTTGAAAGCGGGGCAGAATTGCAGGAAACCGATTTCAGGAGGTAGACTGGAATTGCATTGAAAGCATAGGAAAAGAGGCAGAACGTCCACAATGATGCACTTGGCCAAAAAGGGCGTATGCGTTTTTTCCTGAATATATTCAGGAAAAAACGCATACGCCCTTTTTAGCCAACCAAGCAAGCTTGCAAAGGAAATCTGCACTACAATGAAGTCTCACTTCCCCCCGGTCAAAAGGGCCATCTGAAAAAAGTGTAAAATCCAGAAAGGCAGGACAGGCCATGGAGAACTGGGAGCCTTGTTATGCTGATGGGCGGGATGTAAATTGCCAACAGACACTTGGGAGAAGTGTATGGTGTTTCCTGAAACATCTAAAAAACAAAGCAACAGAGCCTAGGGCACTGCCACTTATGGTCCTATAGCTTAGGGAAATTAAAATCAAAAAGACACAGCCACCCCAAAGTTTGGGACACCTCTGTTTACAAGAATCTCGTTTACCGTACAAGTTCAATATCACAGAAAGTGAAAAATGGATAAAGAACTTGTGGTACTTACGTACAATGCAGTATCACTCAGCAATGAAATCTATGTCATCAGGCCCGTAGCAGCATAATGAGTGGATTCAGGTACGATGATTCTAACTGAAATAAGTCACACAGAAAAAGAAACATCATAAGATATCACTAATACACGGAATGTAAACTTGGCTACACAGGAACTGAATTACAGAACAGAACAGGGTCTCAAATTTAGAAAGCCAACTTATTCTTGCTTAAGGGTAAAGGTGAGTTGGGGTACTGCATAAAACCAGAGATTGAAATGAGCACAGATAAAGTTCCTTAAGCCAAATATGGAATAGACAAGAGCTACTCCTTGCTCAACGAAATGGACTCAACACCCCATATTAAACGCCTAAGAATGTACCTGACTAGTAAGTATCTTAAAACCTATGGATTGGTGTGTCTCCAAAAGAGAATCAAGCATGTGTACAGGGGCATAAACGCAGCAGTGATAGGATTGGAGAGGTTCGGTGAGCAAATGAAGACCCTTTGAAGTCATATTGCATGGTACCCATTCCACGGGTCTCAACTCTGCAGGTTTAAGGTATTCTTCCTTCAGCTAAAACATGCATGTGGAACCTAGAGTATGATCAACCATGTGATCGGGAGACGTGTTCAAATATGTCTCAGTTTTCGTACCCTGGTACTCGGGTGCAACATTCCAGACGCTTTACTAACACTCTCCCGACTTGGAGAGTCAGTCCCTTTAACCTCCTGTTTGGCCCAGTTTGCAATTTCTGCGGAAGATGAACAGGAATAGCGAGAACCAATGAGAGGCTAGCTGGAGGTGTCTGGACGGGCAAATTTAACTCTCATTTCCCACCAGGAAGAGGAATTAACCAAAGGCTCAGCGTGCCGTGCCGGAACCAGATTAGGGCCTGAAGCCATCCTGCGGTGTTGCGGCCAGCTCAAAAGAAAGCGAGTTGAAGATAGGAGCTCAGGGGCACTGTAATTCACAAACCTGCAGAGTTATAAATGACAGCTATCGTCCAAAAATAGACTGAAGTAAGGCTGCCAAGAGGACTTGAAAGCGGGGCAGAGTTGCAGGAAACCGATTTCAGGAGGTAGACTGGAATTGCATTGAAAGCATAGGAAAAGAGGCAGAACGTCCACAATGATGCAGTTGGCCAAAAAGGGCGTATGCGTTTATCCTGAATATATTCAGGAAAAAACACATACGCCCTTTTTGGCCAACCAAGCAAGCTTGCAAAGGAAATCTGCACTACAATGAAGTCTCACTTCCCCCCGGTCAAAAGGGCCATCTGAAAAAAGTGTAAAATCCAGAAAGGCAGGACAGGCCATGGAGAACTGGGAGACTTGTTATGCTGATGGGCGGGATGTAAATTGCCAACAGACACTTGGGAGAAGTGTATGGTGTTTCCTGAAACATCTAAAAAACAAAGCAACAGAGCCTAGGGCACTTCCACTTATTGTCCTATAGCTTAGGGAAATTAAAATCAAAAAGACACAGCCACCCCAAAGTTTGGAACGGCTCTGTTTACAAGAACCTCGTTTACCGTACAAGTTCAATATCACAGAAAGTGAAAAATGGATAAAGAACTTGTGGTACTTACGTACAATGCAGTATCACTCAGCAATGAAATCTATGTCATCAGGCCCGTATCAGCATAATGAGTGGATTCAGGTACGATGATTCTAACTGAAATAAGTCACACAGAAAAAGAAACATCATAGGATATCACTAATACACGGAATGTAAACTTGGCTACAGAGGAACTGAATTCCAAAACAGAACATGGTCTCAAATCTAGAAAAGCAACTTATGCTTGCTTAAGGGGAAAGGTGAGTTGGGGTGCTGCATAAAACCAGAGATCGAAATGAGCACAGATAAAGTTCCTTAAGCCAAATATGGAATAGACAAGAGCTACTCCTTGCTCAACGAAATGGACTCAACACCCCATATTAAACGCCTAAGAATGTACCTGACTAGTAAGTATCTTAAAACCTATGGATTGCTATGTCTCCAAAAGAGAATCAAGCGTGTGTACAGGGGCATAAACGCAGCAGTGATAGGATTGGAGAGGTTCGGTGAGCAAATGAAGACCCTTTGAAGTCATATTGCATGGTACCCATTACACGGGTCTCAACTCTCCAGGTTTAAGGTATTCTTCCTTCAGCTAAAACATGCATGGGGAACCCAGAGTATGATCAACCGTGTGAACGGGAGACGTGTTCAAATATGTCTCAGTTTTCCACCCCTGGTACTCGGGTGCAACATTCCAGACGCTTTACTAACACTCTCCCCACTTGGAGAGTCAGCGCCTTTAACCTCCTGTTTGGCCCAGTTTGCAATTTCTGCGGAAGATGAACAGGAATAGGCAGAACCAATGAGAGACTAGCTGGAGGTGTCTGGCCGGGCAAATTTAACTCTCATTTCCCACCAGGAAGAGGAATTAACCAAAGGCTCAGCGTGCCGTGCCGGAAGCAGATTAGGGCCTGAAGCCATCCTGCGGTTTTGCGGCCTGCTCAAAAGAAAGCGAGTTGAAGAAAGGAGCTCAGGGGCACTGTAATTCACAAACCTGCAGGGTTATAAATGACAGCTATCGTCCAAAAATATACTGAAGTAAGGCTGCCAAGAGGACTTGAAAGCGGGGCAGAATTGCAGGAAACCGATCTCAGGAGGTAGACTGGAATTGCATTTCAAGCACAGGAAAGGAGGCAGAACGTCCACAATGATGCACTTGGCCAAAAAGGGCGTATGCGTTTTTTCCTGAATATATTCAGGAAAAAACGCATACGCCCTTTTTGGCCAACCAAGCAAGCTTGCAAAGGAAATCTGCACTACAATGAAGTCTCACTTCCCCCCAGTCAAAAGGGCCATCTGAAAAAAGTGTAAAATCCAGAAAGGCAGGACAGGCCATGGAGAACTGGGAGCCTTGTTATGCTGATGGGCGGGATGTAAATTGCCAACAGACACTCGGGAGAAGTGTATGGTGTTTCCTGAAACATCTAAAAAACAAAGCAACAGAGCCTAGGGCACTTCCACTTATGGTCCTATAGCTTAGGGAAATTAAAATCAAAAAGACACAGCCACCCCAAAGTTTGGGACGCCTCTGTTTACAAGAACCTCATTTACCGTACAAGTTCAATATCACAGAAAGTGAAAAATGGATAAAGAACTTGTGGTACTTACGTACAATGCAGTATCACTCAGCAATGAAATCTATGTCATCAGGCCCGTAGCAGCATAATGAGTGGATTCAGGTACGATGATTCTAACTGAAATAAGTCACACAGAAAAAGAAACATCATAAGATATCACTAATACACAGAATGTAAACTTGGCTACACAGGAACTGAATTCCAAAACAGAACAGGGTCTCAAATTTAGAAAAGCAACTTATGCTTGCTTAAGGGTAAAGGTGAGTTGGGGTGCTGCATAAAACCAGAGATTGAAATGAGCACAGATAAAGTTCCTTAAGCCAAATATGGAATAGACAAGAGCTACTCCTTGCTCAACGAAATGGACTCAACACCCCATATTAAACGCCAAAGAATGTACCTGACTAGTAAGTATCTTAAAACCTATGGATTGCTATGTCTCCAAAAGAGAATCAAGCGTGTGTACAGGGGCGTAAATGCAGCAGTGATAGGATTGGAGAGGTTCGGTGAGCAAATGAAGACCCTTTGAAGTCATATTGCATGGTACCCATTCCACGGGTCTCAACTCTGCAGGTTTAAAGTATTCTTCCTTCAGCTAAAACATGCATGTGGAACCCAGAGTATGATCAACCGTGTGAACGGGAGACGTGTTCAAATATGTCTCAGTTTTTCTCCCCTGGTACTCGGGTGCAACATTCCAGACGCTTTACTAACACTCTCCCCACTTGGAGAGTCAGCGCCTTTAACCTCCTGTTTGGCCCAGTTTGCAATTTCTGCGGAAGATGAACAGGAATAGCAAGAACCAATGAGAGACTACCTGGAGGTGTCTGGACGGGCAAATTTAACTCTCATTTCCCACCAGGATGAGGAATTAACCAAAGGCTCAGCGTGCCGTGGCAGAAGCAGATTAGGGCCTGAAGCCATCCTGCGGTCTTGCGGCCAGCTCACAAGAAAGCGAGTTGAAGAAAGGAGCTCAGGGGCACTGTAATTCACAAACCTGCAGAGTTATAAATGACAGCTATCGTCCAAAAATAGACTGAAGTAAGGCTGCCAAGAGGACTTGAAAGCGGGGCAGAATTGCAGGAAACCGATTTCAGGAGGTAGACTGGAATTGCATTTCAAGCATAGGAAAAGAGGCAGAACGTCCACAATGATGCACTTGGCCAAAAAGGGCGTATGCATTTTTTCCTGAATATATTCAGGAAAAAACGCATACGCCCTTTTTGGCCAACCAAGCAAGCTTGCAAAGGAAATCTGCACTACAATGAAGTCTCACTTCCCCCCGGTCAAAAGGGCCATCTGAAAAAAGTGTAACATCCAGAAAGGCAGGACAGGCCATGGAGAACTGGGAGCCTTGTTATGCTGATGGGCGGGATGTAAATTGCCAACAACCACTCGGGAGAAGTGTATGGTGTTTCCTGAAACATCTAAAAAACAAAGCAACAGAGCCTAGGGCACTTCCACTTATGGTCCTATAGCTTAGGGAAATTAAAATCAAAAAGACACAGCCACCCCAAAGTTTGGGACGCCTCTGTTTACAAGAACCTCATTTACCGTACAAGTTCAATATCACAGAAAGTGAAAAATGGATAAAGAACTTGTGGTACAGACGTACAATGCAGTATCACTCAGCAATGAAATCTATGTCATCAGGCCCGTAGCAGCATAATGAGTGGATTCAGGTACGATGATTCTAACTGAAATAAGTCACACAGAAAAAGAAACATCATAAGATATCACTAATACACAGAATGTAAACTTGGCTACATAGGAACTGAATTCCAAAACAGAACAGGGTCTCAAATTTAGAAAAGCAACTTATGCTTGCTTAAGGGGAAAGGTGAGTTGGGGTGCTGCATAAAACCAGAGATTGAAATGAGCACAGATAAAGTTCCTTAAGCCAAATATGGAATAGACAACAGCTACTCCTTGCTCAACGAAATGGACTCAAAACCCCATATTAAACGCCTAAGAATGTACCTGACTAGTAAGTATCTTAAAACCTATGGATTGCTATGTCTCCAAAAGAGAATCAAGCATGTGTACAGGGGCATAAACGCAGCACTGATAGGATTGGAGAGGTTCGGTGAGCAAATGAAGACCCTTTGAAGTCATATTGCATGGTACCCATTCCACGGGTCTCAACTCTGCAGGTTTAAAGTATTCTTCCTTCAGCTAAAACATGCATGTGGAACCCAGAGTATGATCAACCGTGTGAACGGGAGACGTGTTCAAATATGTCTCAGTTTTTCTCCCCTGGTACTCGGGTGCAACATTCCAGACGGTTTACTAACACTCTCCCCACTTGGAGAGTCAGCGCCTTTAACCTCCTGTTTGGCCCAGTTTGCAATTTCTGCGGAAGATGAACAGGAATAGCGAGAACCAATTAGAGGCTAGCTGGAGGTGTCTGGACGGGCAAATTTAACTCTCATTTCCCACCAGGATGAGGAACTAACCAAAGGCTCAGCATGCCGTGCCGGAACCAGATTAGGGCCTGAAGCCGTCCTGCGGTGTTGCGGCCTGCTCAAAAGAAAGCGAGTTGAAGAAAGGAGCTCAGGGGCACTGTAATTCACAAACATGCAGAGTTATAAATGACAGCTATCGTCCAAAAATATACTGAAGTAAGGCTGCCAAGAGGACTTGAAAGCGGGGCAGAATTGCAGGAAACCGATCTCAGGAGGTAGACTGGAATTGCATTTCAAGCACAGGAAAGGAGGCAGAACGTCCACAATGATGCACTTGGCCAAAAAGGGCGTATGCGTTTTTTCCTGAATATATTCAGGAAAAAACGCATACGCCCTTTTTGGCCAACCAAGCAAGCTTGCAAAGGAAATCTGCACTACAATGAAGTCTCACTTCCCCCTGGTCAAAAGGGCCATCTGAAAAAAGTGTAAAATCCAGAAAGGCAGGACAGGCCATGGAGAACTGGGAGACTTGTTATGCTGATGGGCGGGATGTAAATTGCCAACAACCACTCGGGAGAAGTGTATGGTGTTTCCTGAAACATCTAAAAAACAAAGCAACAGAGCCTAGGGCACTTCCACTTATGGTCCTATAGCTTAGGGAAATTAAAATCAAAAAGACACAGCCACCCCAAAGTTTGGGACGCCTCTGTTTACAAGAACCTCATTTACCGTACAAGTTCAATATCACAGAAAGTGAAAAATGGATAAAGAACTTGTGGTACTTACGTACAATGCAGTATCACTCAGCAATGAAATCTATGTCATCAGGCCCGTAGCAGCATAATGAGTGGATTCAGGTACGATGATTCTAACTGAAATAAGTCACACAGAAAAAGAAACATCATAAGATATCACTAATACACGGAATGTAAACTTGGCTACACAGGAACTGAATTCCAAAACAGAACAGGGTCTCAAATTTAGAAAACCAACTTATGCTTGCTTAAGGGGAAAGGTGAGTTGGGGTGCTGCATAAAACCAGAGATTGAAATGAGCACAGATAAAGTTCCTTAAGCCAAATATGGAATAGACAAGAGCTACTCCTTGCTCAACGAAATGGACTCAACACCGCATATTAAACGGCTAACAATGTACCTGACTAGTAAGTATCTTAAAACCTATGGATTGCTATGTCTCCGAAAGAGAATCAAGCATGTGTACAGGGGCATAAACGCAGCAGTGATAGGATTGGAGAGGTTCGTGAGCAAATGAAGACCCTTTGAAGTCATATTGCATGGTACCCATTCCACGGGTTTCAACTCTCCAGGTTTAAGGTATTCTTCCTTCAGCTAAAAGAAGCATGTGGAACCTAGAGTATGATCAACCATGTGATCGGGAGACGTGTTCAAATATGTCTCAGTTTTCGTACCCTGGTACTCGGGTGCAACATTCCAAACGCTTTACTAACACTCTCGCCACTTGGAGAGTCAGTCCCTTTAACCTCCTGTTTGGCCCAGTTTGCAATTTCTGTGGAAGATGAACAGGAATAGCGAGAACCAATGAGAGACTAGCTGGAGGTGTCTGGATGGGCAAATTTAACTCTCATTTCCCACCAGGAAGAGGAATTAACCAAAGGCTCAGCATGCCGTGCCAGAACCAGATTAGGGCCTGAAGACATCCTGTGGTGTTGCGGCCAGGTCACAAGAAAGCGAGTTGAAGAAAGGAGCTCAGGGGCACTGTAATTCACAAACCTGCAGAGTTATAAATGACAGCTATCGTCCAAAACTATACTGAAGTAAGGCTGCCAAGAGGACTTGAAAGCGGGGCAGAATTGCAGGAAACCGATTTCAGGAGGTAGACTGGAATTGCATTGAAAGCATAGGAAAAGAGGCAGAACGTCCACAATGATGCACTTGGCCAAAAAGGGCGTATGCGTTTTTTCCTGAATATATTCAGGAAAAAACGCATATGCCCTTTTTGGCCAACCAAGCAAGGTTGCAAAGGAAATCTGCACTACAATGAAGTCTCACTTCCCCCCGGTCAAAAGGGCCATCTGAAAAAAGTGTAAAATCCAGAAAGGCAGCACAGGCCATGGAGAACTGGGAGCCTTGTTATGCTGATGGGCGGGAGGTAAATTGCCAACAGACACTCAGGAGAAGTGTATGGTGTTTCCTGAAACATCTAAAAAACAAAGCAACTGAGCCTAGGGCACTGCCACTTATGGTCCTATAGCTTAGGGAAATTAAAATGAAAAAGACACAGCCACCCCAAAGTTTGGGACGCCTCCGTTTACAAGAACCTCGTTTACCGTACAAGTTCAATATCACAGAAAGTGAAAAATGGATAAAGAACTTGTGGCACTTACGTACAATGCAGTATCACTCAGCAATGAAATCTATGTCATCAGGCCCGTAGCAGCATAATGAGTGGATTCAGGTACGATGATTCTAACTGAAATAAGTCACACAGAAAAAGAAACATCATAAGATATCACTAATACATGGAATGTAAACTTGGCTACACAGGAACTGCATTCCAAAACAGAACAGGGTCTCAAATTTAGAAAACCAACTTATGCTTGCTTAAGGGTAAAGGTGAGTTGGGGTGCTGCATAAAACCAGAGATTGAAATGAGCACAGATAAAGTTCCTTAAGCCAAATATGGAATAGACAAGAGCTACTCCTTGCTCAACGAAATGGACTCAACACCGCATATTAAACGCCTAAGAATGTACCTGACTAGTAAGTATCTTAAAACCTATGGATTACTATGTCTCCAAAAGAGAATCAAGCGTGTGTACAGGGGCATAAACGCAGCAGTGATAGGATTGGAGAGGTTCGGTGAGCAAATGAAGACCCTTTGAAGTCATATTGCATGGTACCCATTCCACGGGTTTCAACTACCCAGGTTTAAGGTATTCTTCCTTCAGCTAAAACATGCATGTGGAACCCAGAGTATGATCAAGCATGTGAACGGGAGACGTGTTCAAATATGTCTCAGTTTTCCTCCCCTGGTACTCGGGTGCAACATTCCAGACGCTTTACTAACACTCTCCCCACTTGGAGAGTCAGTCCCTTTAACGTGCTGTTAGGCCCAGTTTGCAATTTCTGCAGAAGATGAACAGGAATAGTGAGAACAAATGAGAGGCTAGCTGGAGATGTCTGGACGGGCAAATTTAACTCTCATTTCCCACCAGGAAGAGGAATTAACCAAAGGCTCAGCATGCCGGTCTGGAACCAGATTAGGGCCTGAAGCCATCCTGCGGGGTTGCGGCCAGGTCACAAGAAAGCGAGTTGAAGAAAGGAGCTCAGGGGCACTGTAATTCACAAACCTGCAGAGTTATAAATGACAGCTATCGTCCAAAAATATACTGAAGTAAGGCTGCCAAGAGGACTTGAAAGCGGGGCAGAATTGCAGGAAACCGATTTCAGGAGGTAGACTGGAATTGCATTGAAAGCATAGGAAAAGAGGCAGAACGTCCACAATGATGCACTTGACCAAAAAGGGCGTATGCGTTTTTTCCTGAATATATTCAGGAAGAAACGTATACGCCCTTTTTGGCCAACCAAGCAAGTTTGCAAAGGAAATCTGCACTACAATGAAGTCTCACTTCCCCCCGGTCAAAAGGGCCATCTGAAAAAAGTGTAAAATCCAGAAAGGCAACAGGCCATGGAGAACTGGGAGCCTTGTTATGCTGATGGGCGGGATGTAAATTGCCAACAGACACTCGGGAGAAGTGTATGGTGTTTCCTGAAACATCTAAAAAACAAAGCAACAGAGCCTAGGGCACTTCCACTTATGGTCCTATAGCTTAGGGAAATTAAAATCAAAAAGACACAGCCACTCCAAAGTTTGGAACGGCTCTGTTTACAAGAACCTCGTTTACAGTACAAGTTCAACATCACAGAAAGTGAAAAATGGATAAAGAAGTTGTGGTATTCACTTACAAAGCAATATCACTCAGCAATGAAATCTGTGTCATCAGGCCCTTAGCAGCGCAATGAGTGGATTCATGTATGATGATTCTAACTGAAATAAGTCACACAGAAAAAGAAACATCATAAGATATCAGTAATACACGGAATGGAAACTTGGCTACACAGGAACTGAATTCCAAAACAGAACACGGTCTCAAATTTAGAAAAGCAACTTATGCTTGCTTAAGGGTAAAGGTGAGTTGGGGTGCTGCATAAAACCAGAGATTGAAATGAGCACAGATAAAGTTCCTTAAGCCAAATATGGAATAGACAAGAGCTACTCCTTGCTCAACGAAATGGACTCAACACCGCATATTAAACGCCTAAGAATGTACCTGACTAGTAAGTATCTTAAAACCTATAGATTGCTATGTCTCCGAAAGAGAATCAAGCATGTGTACAGGGGCATAAACGCAGCAGTGATAGGATTGGAGAGGTTCGGTGAGCAAATGAAGACCCTTTGAAGTCATATTGCATGGTACCCATTCCACGGGTTTCAACTACCCAGGTTTTAGGTATTCTTCCTTCAGCTAAAACATGCATGTGGAACCCAGAGTATGATCAACCATGTGAACGGGAGACGTGTTCAAATATGTCTCAGTTTTCCTCCCCTGGTACTCGGGTGCAACATTCCAGACGCTTTACTAACACTCTCCCGACTTGGAGAGTCAGTCCCTTTAAACTCCTGTTTGGCCCAGTTTGCAATTTCTGCAGAAGATGAACAGGAATAGCGAGAACCAATGAGAGGCTAGCTGGAGGTGTCTGGACGGGCAAATTTAACTCTCATTTCCCACCAGGAAGAGGAATTAACCAAAGGCTCAGCATGCCGGGCCGGATCCAGATTAGGGCCTGAAGCCATCCTGTGGTGTTGCGGCCAGGTCACAAGAAAGCGAGTTAAAGAAAGGAGCTCAGGGGCACTGTAATTCACAAACCTGCAGAGTTATAAATGACAGCTATCGTCCAAAAATAGACTGAAGTAAGGCTGCCAAGAGGACTTGAAAGCGGGGCAGAATTGCAGGAAACCGATTTCAGGAGGTAGACTGGAATTGCATTGAAAGCATAGGAAAAGAGGCAGAACGTCCACAATGATGCACTTGGCCAAAAAGGGCGTATGCGTTTTTTCCTGAATATATTCAGGAAAAAACGCATACGCCCTTTTTGGCCAACCAAACAAGCTTGCAAAGGAAATCTGCACTACAATGAAGTCTCACTTCCCCCCGGTCAAAAGGGCCATCTGAAAAAAGTGTAAAATCCACAAAGGCAGGACAGGCCATGGAGAACTGGGAGCCTTGTTATGCTGATGGGCGGGATGTAAATTGCCAACAGACACTTGGGAGAAGTGTATGGTGTTTCCTGAAACATCTAAAAAACAAAGCAACAGAGCCTAGGGCACTGCCACTTATGGTCCTATAGCTTAGGGAAATTAAAATCAAAATGACACAGCCACCCCAAAGTTTGGGACACCTCTGTTTACAAGAATCTCGTTTACCGTACAAGTTCAATATCACAGAAAGTGAAAAATGGATAAAGAACTTGTGGTACTTACGTACAATGCAGTATCACTCAGCAATGAAATCTATGTCATCAGGCCCGTAGCAGCATAATGAGTGGATTCAGGTACGATGATTCTAACTGAAATAAGTCACACAGAAAAAGAAACATCATAAGATATCACTAATACACGGAATGGAAACTTGGCTACACAGGAACTGAATTACAGAACAGAACAGGGTCTCAAATTTAGAAAACCAACTTATGCTTGCTTAAGGGGAAAGGTGAGTTGGGGTGCTGCATAAAACCAGAGATTGAAATGAGCACAGATAAAGTTCCTTAAGCCAAATATGGAATAGACAAGAGCTACTCCTTGCTCAACGAAATGGACTCAACACCCCATATTAAACGCCTAAGAATGTACCTGACTAGTAAGTATCTTAAAACCTATGGATTGCTATGTCTCCGAAAGAGAATCAAGCATGTGTACAGGGGCATAAACGCAGCAGTGATAGGATTGGAGAGGTTCGGTGAGCAAATGAAGACCCTTTGAAGTCATATTGCATGGTACCCATTCCACGGGTTTCAACTACCCAGGTTTAAGGTATTCTTCCTTCAGCTAAAACATGCATGTGGAACCTAGAGTATGATCAACCATGTGATCGGGAGACGTGTTCAAATATGTCTCAGTTTTCGTACCCTGGTACTCGGGTGCAACATTCCAGACGCTTTACTAACACTCTCCCGACTTGGAGAGTCAGTCCCTTTAACCTCCTGTTTGGCCCAGTTTGCAATTTCTGTGGAAGATGAACAGGAATAGCGAGAACCAATGAGAGACTAGCTGGGGGTGTCTGGATGGGCAAATTTAACTCTCATTTCCCACCAGGAAGAGGAATTAACCAAAGGCTCAGCATGCCGTGCCAGAACCAGATTAGGGCCTGAAGCCATCCAGCGGTGTTGCGGCCAGGTCACAAGAAAGCGAGTTGAAGATAGGAGCTCAGGGGCACTGTAATTCACAAACCTGCAGAGTTATAAATGACAGCTATCGTCCAAAAATATACTGAAGTAAGGCTGCCAAGAGGACTTGAAAGCGGGGCAGAATTGCAGGAAACCGATTTCAGGAGGTAGACTGGAATTGCATTGAAAGCATAGGAAAAGAGGCAGAACGTCCACAATGATGCACTTGGCCAAAAAGGGCGTATGCGTTTTTTCCTGAATATATTCAGGAAAAAACGCATACGCCCTTTTTGGCCAACCAAGCAAGGTTGCAAAGGAAATCTGCACTACAATGAAGTCTCACTTCCCCCCGGTCAAAAGGGCCATCTGAAAAATGTGTAACATCCAGAAAGGCAGGACAGGCCATGGAGAACTGGGAGCCTTGTTATGCTGATGGGCGGGATGTAAATTGCCAACAGACACTCGGGAGAAGTGTATGGTGTTTCCTGAAACATCTAAAAAACAAAGCAACAGAGCCTAGGGCACTTCCACTTATGGTCCTATAGCTTAGGGAAATTAAAATCAAAAAGACACAGCCACCCCGAAGTTTGGGACGCCTCTGTTTACAAGAACCTCATTTACCGTACAAGTTCAATATCACAGAAAGTGAAAAATGGATAAAGAACTTGTGGTACAGACGTACAATGCAGTATCACTCAGCAATGAAATCTATGTCATCAGGCCCGTAGCAGCATAATGAGTGGATTCAGGTACGATGATTCTAACTGAAATAAGTCACACAGAAAAAGAATCATCATAAGATATCACTAATACACAGAATGTAAACTTGGCTACACAGGAACTGAATTCCAAAACAGAACAGGGTCTCAAATTTAGAAAAGCAACTTATGCTTGCTTAAGGGGAAAGGTGAGTTGGGGTGCTGCATAAAACCAGAGATTGAAATGAGCACAGATAAAGTTCCTTAAGCCAAATATGGAATAGACAAGAGCTACTCCTTGCTCAACGAAATGGACTCAAAACCCCATATTAAACGCCTAAGAATGTACCTGACTAGTAAGTATCTTAAAACCTATGGATTGCTATGTCTCCAAAAGAGAATCAATCATGTGTACAGGGGCGTAAATGCAGCAGTGATAGGATTGGAGAGGTTTGGTGAGCAAATGAAGACCCTTTGAAGTCATATTGCATGGTACCCATTCCACGGGTCTCAACTCTGCAGGTTTCAAGTATTCTTCCTTCAGCTAAAACATGCATGTGGAACCCAGAGTATGATCAACCGTGTGAACGGGAGACGTGTTCAAATATGTCTCAGTTTTTCTCCCCTGGTACTCGGGTGCAACATTCCAGACGGTTTACTAAACTCTCCCCACTTGGAGAGTCAGCGCCTTTAACCTCCTGTTTGGCCCAGTTTGCAATTTCTGCGGAAGATGAACAGGAATAGCGAGAACCAATGAGAGGCTAGCTGGAGGTGTCTGGACGGGCAAATTTAACTCTCATTTCCCACCAGGATGAGGAAATAACCAAAGGCTCAGCGTGCCGTGCCGGAACCAGATTAGGGCCTGAAGCCGTCCTGCGGTGTTGCGGCCTGCTCAAAAGAAAGCGAGTTGAAGAAAGGAGCTCAGGGGCACTGTAATTCACAAACATGCAGAGTTATAAATGACAGCTATCGTCCAAAAATATACTGAAGTAAGGCTGCCAAGAGGACTTGAAAGCGGGGCAGAATTGCAGGAAACCGATCTCAGGAGGTAGACTGGAATTGCATTTCAAGCATAGGAAAGGAGGCAGAACGTCCACAATGATGCACTTGGCCAAAAAGGGCGTATGTGTTTTTTCCTGAATATATTCAGGAAAAAACGCATACGCCCTTTTTGGCCAACCAAGCAAGCTTGCAAAGGAAATCTGCACTACAATGAAGTCTCACTTCCCCCCGGTCAAAAGGGCCATCTGAAAAAAGTGTAAAATCCAGAAAGGCAGGACAGGCCATGGAGAACTGGGAGCCTTGTTATGCTGATGGGCGGGAGGTAAATTGCCAACAGACACTCAGGAGAAGTGTATGGTGTTTCCTGAAACATCTAAAAAACAAAGCAACTGAGCCTAGGGCACTGCCACTTATGGTCCTATAGCTTAGGGAAATTAAAATGAAAAAGACACAGCCACCCCAAAGTTTGGGACTCCTCCGTTTACAAGAACCTCGTTTACCGTACAAGTTCAATATCACAGAAAGTGAAAAATGGATAAAGAACTTGTGGCACTTACGTACAATGCAGTATCACTCAGCAATGAAATCTATGTCATCAGGCCCGTAGCAGCATAATGAGTGGATTCAGGTACGATGATTCTAACTGAAATAAGTCACACAGAAAAAGAAACATCATAAGATATCACTAATACATGGAATGTAAACTTGGCTACACAGGAACTGCATTCCAAAACAGAACAGGGTCTCAAATTTAGAAAACCAACTTATGCTTGCTTAAGGGTAAAGGTGAGTTGGGGTGCTGCATAAAACCAGAGATTGAAATGAGCACAGATAAAGTTCATTAAGCCAAATATGGAATAGACAAGAGCTACTCCTTGCTCAACGAAATGGACTCAACACCGCATATTAAACGCCTAAGAATGTACCTGACTAGTAAGTATCTTAAAACCTATGGATTACTATGTCTCCAAAAGAGAATCAAGCGTGTGTACAGGGGCATAAACGCAGCAGTGATAGGATTGGAGAGGTTCGGTGAGCAAATGAAGACCCTTTGAAATCATATTGCATGGTACCCATTCCACGGGTTTCAACTACCCAGGTTTAAGGTATTCTTCCTTCAGCTAAAACATGCATGTGGAACCCAGAGTATGATCAACCATGTGAACGGGAGACGTGTTCAAATATGTCTCAGTTTTCCTCCCCTGGTACTCGGGTGCAACATTCCAGACGCTTTACTAACACTCTCCCCACTTGGAGAGTCAGTCCCTTTAACGTGCTGTTTGGCCCAGTTTGCAATTTCTGCAGAAGATGAACAGGAATAGTGAGAACAAATGAGAGGCTAGCTGGAGATGTCTGGACGGGCAAATTTAACTCTCATTTCCCACCAGGAAGAGGAATTAACCAAAGGCTCAGCATGCCGGTCTGGAACCAGATTAGGGCCTGAAGCCATCCTGCGGGGTTGCGGCCAGGTCACAAGAAAGCGAGTTGAAGAAAGGAGCTCAGGGGCACTGTAATTCACAAACCTGCAGAGTTATAAATGACAGCTATCGTCCAAAAATAGACTGAAGTAAGGCTGCCAAGAGGACTTGAAAGCGGGGCAGAATTGCAGGAAACCGATTTCAGGAGGTAGACTGGAATTGCATTGAAAGCATAGGAAAAGAGGCAGAACGTCCACAATGATGCACTTGACCAAAAAGGGCGTATGCGTTTTTTCCTGAATATATTCAGGAAGAAACGTATACGCCCTTTTTGGCCAACCAAGCAAGTTTGCAAAGGAAATCTGCACTACAATGAAGTCTCACTTCCCCCCGGTCAAAAGGGCCATCTGAAAAAAGTGTAAAATCCAGAAAGGCAACAGGCCATGGAGAACTGGGAGCCTTGTTATGCTGATGGGCGGGATGTAAATTGCCAACAGACACTCGGGAGAAGTGTATGGTGTTTCCTGAAACATCTAAAAAACAAAGCAACAGAGCCTAGGGCACTTCCACTTATGGTCCTATAGCTTAGGGAAATTAAAATCAAAAAGACACAGCCACTCCAAAGTTTGGAACGGCTCTGTTTACAAGAACCTCGTTTACAGTACAAGTTCAACATCACAGAAAGTGAAAAATGGATAAAGAAGTTGTGGTATTCACTTACAAAGCAATATCACTCAGCAATGAAATCTGTGTCATCAGGCCCTTAGCAGCGCAATGAGTGGATTCATGTATGATGATTCTAACTGAAATAAGTCACACAGAAAAAGAAACATCATAAGATATCAGTAATACACGGAATGGAAACTTGGCTACACAGGAACTGAATTCCAAAACAGAACACGGTCTCAAATTTAGAAAAGCAACTTATGCTTGCTTAAGGGTAAAGGTGAGTTGGGGTGCTGCATAAAACCAGAGATTGAAATGAGCACAGATAAAGTTCCTTAAGCCAAATATGGAATAGACAAGAGCTACTCCTTGCTCAACGAAATGGACTCAACACCGCATATTAAACGCCTAAGAATGTACCTGACTAGTAAGTATCTTAAAACCTATAGATTGCTATGTCTCCGAAAGAGAATCAAGCATGTGTACAGGGGCATAAACGCAGCAGTGATAGGATTGGAGAGGTTCGGTGAGCAAATGAAGACCCTTTGAAGTCATATTGCATGGTACCCATTCCACGGGTTTCAACTACCCAGGTTTTAGGTATTCTTCCTTCAGCTAAAACATGCATGTGGAACCCAGAGTATGATCAACCATGTGAACGGGAGACGTGTTCAAATATGTCTCAGTTTTCCTCCCCTGGTACTCGGGTGCAACATTCCAGACGCTTTACTAACACTCTCCCAACTTGGAGAGTCAGTCCCTTTAAACTCCTGTTTGGCCCAGTTTGCAATTTCTGCAGAAGATGAACAGGAATAGCGAGAACCAATGAGAGGCTAGCTGGAGGTGTCTGGACGGGCAAATTTAACTCTCATTTCCCACCAGGAAGAGGAATTAACCAAAGGCTCAGCATGCCGGGCCGGATCCAGATTAGGGCCTGAAGCCATCCTGTGGTGTTGCGGCCAGGTCACAAGAAAGCGAGTTAAAGAAAGGAGCTCAGGGGCACTGTAATTCACAAACCTGCAGAGTTATAAATGACAGCTATCGTCCAAAAATAGACTGAAGTAAGGCTGCCAAGAGGACTTGAAAGCGGGGCAGAATTGCAGGAAACCGATTTCAGGAGGTAGACTGGAATTGCATTGAAAGCATAGGAAAAGAGGCAGAACGTCCACAATGATGCACTTGGCCAAAAAGGGCGTATGCGTTTTTTCCTGAATATATTCAGGAAAAAACGCATACGCCCTTTTTGGCCAACCAAACAAGCTTGCAAAGGAAATCTGCACTACAATGAAGTCTCACTTCCCCCCGGTCAAAAGGGCCATCTGAAAAAAGTGTAAAATCCACAAAGGCAGGACAGGCCATGGAGAACTGGGAGCCTTGTTATGCTGATGGGCGGGATGTAAATTGCCAACAGACACTTGGGAGAAGTGTATGGTGTTTCCTGAAACATCTAAAAAACAAAGCAACAGAGCCTAGGGCACTGCCACTTATGGTCCTATAGCTTAGGGAAATTAAAATCAAAATGACACAGCCACCCCAAAGTTTGGGACACCTCTGTTTACAAGAATCTCGTTTACCGTACAAGTTCAATATCACAGAAAGTGAAAAATGGATAAAGAACTTGTGGTACTTACGTACAATGCAGTATCACTCAGCAATGAAATCTATGTCATCAGGCCCGTAGCAGCATAATGAGTGGATTCAGGTACGATGATTCTAACTGAAATAAGTCACACAGAAAAAGAAACATCATAAGATATCACTAATACACGGAATGTAAACTTGGCTACACAGGAACTGAATTACAGAACAGAACAGGGTCTCAAATTTAGAAAACCAACTTATTCTTGCTTAAGGGTAAAGGTGAGTTGGGGTGCTGCATAAAACCAGAGATTGAAATGAGCACAGATAAAGTTCCTTAAGCCAAATATGGAATAGACAAGAGCTACTCCTTGCTCAACGAAATGGACTCAACACCCCATATTAAACGCCTAAGAATGTACCTGACTAGTAAGTATCTTAAAACCTATGGATTGCTATGTCTCCGAAAGAGAATCAAGCATGTGTACAGGGGCATAAACGCAGCAGTGATAGGATTGGAGAGGTTCGGTGAGCAAATGAAGACCCTTTGAAGTCATATTGCATGGTACCCATTCCACGGGTTTCAACTACCCAGGTTTAAGGTATTCTTCCTTCAGCTAAAACATGCATGTGGAACCTAGAGTATGATCAACCATGTGATCGGGAGACGTGTTCAAATATGTCTCAGTTTTCGTACCCTGGTACTCGGGTGCAACATTCCAGACGCTTTACTAACACTCTCCCGACTTGGAGAGTCAGTCCCTTTAACCTCCTGTTTGGCCCAGTTTGCAATTTCTGTGGAAGATGAACAGGAATAGCGAGAACCAATGAGAGACTAGCTGGGGGTGTCTGGATGGGCAAATTTAACTCTCATTTCCCACCAGGAAGAGGAATTAACCAAAGGCTCAGCATGCCGTGCCAGAACCAGATTAGGGCCTGAAGCCATCCAGCGGTGTTGCGGCCAGGTCACAAGAAAGCGAGTTGAAGATAGGAGCTCAGGGGCACTGTAATTCACAAACCTGCAGAGTTATAAATGACAGCTATCGTCCAAAAATATACTGAAGTAAGGCTGCCAAGAGGACTTGAAAGCGGGGCAGAATTGCAGGAAACCGATTTCAGGAGGTAGACTGGAATTGCATTGAAAGCATAGGAAAAGAGGCAGAACGTCCACAATGATGCACTTGGCCAAAAAGGGCGTATGCGTTTTTTCCTGAATATATTCAGGAAAAAACGCATACGCCCTTTTTGGCCAACCAAGCAAGCTTGCAAAGGAAATCTGCACTACAATGAAGTCTCACTTCCCCCCGGTCAAAAGGGCCATCTGAAAAAAGTGTAAAATCCAGAAAGGCAGGACAGGCCATGGAGAACTGGGAGCCTTGTTATGCTGATGGGCGGGATGTAAATTGCCAACAGACACTCGGGAGAAGTGTATGGTGTTTCCTGAAACATCTAAAAAACAAAGCAACAGAGCCTAGGGCACTTCCACTTATGGTCCTATAGCTTAGGGAAATTAAAATCAAAAAGACACAGCCACCCCGAAGTTTGGGACGCCTCTGTTTACAAGAACCTCATTTACCGTACAAGTTCAATATCACAGAAAGTGAAAAATGGATAAAGAACTTGTGGTACAGACGTACAATGCAGTATCACTCAGCAATGAAATCTATGTCATCAGGCCCGTAGCAGCATAATGAGTGGATTCAGGTACGATGATTCTAACTGAAATAAGTCACACAGAAAAAGAATCATCATAAGATATCACTAATACACAGAATGTAAACTTGGCTACACAGGAACTGAATTCCAAAACAGAACAGGGTCTCAAATTTAGAAAAGCAACTTATGCTTGCTTAAGGGGAAAGGTGAGTTGGGGTGCTGCATAAAACCAGAGATTGAAATGAGCACAGATAAAGTTCCTTAAGCCAAATATGGAATAGACAAGAGCTACTCCTTGCTCAACGAAATGGACTCAAAACCCCATATTAAACGCCTAAGAATGTACCTGACTAGTAAGTATCTTAAAACCTATGGATTGCTATGTCTCCAAAAGAGAATCAAGCATGTGTACAGGGGCGTAAATGCAGCAGTGATAGGATTGGAGAGGTTCGGTGAGCAAATGAAGACCCTTTGAAGTCATATTGCATGGTACCCATTCCACGGGTCTCAACTCTGCAGGTTTAAAGTATTCTTCCTTCAGCTAAAACATGCATGTGGAACCCAGAGTATGATCAACCGTGTGAACGGGAGACGTGTTCAAATATGTCTCAGTTTTTCTCCCCTGGTACTCGGGTGCAACATTCCAGACGGTTTACTAACACTCTCCCCACTTGGAGAGTCAGCGCCTTTAACCTCCTGTTTGGCCCAGTTTGCAATTTCTGCGGAAGATGAACAGGAATAGCGAGAACCAATGAGAGGCTAGCTGGAGGTGTCTGGACGGGCAAATTTAACTCTCATTTCCCACCAGGATGAGGAAATAACCAAAGGCTCAGCGTGCCGTGCCGGAACCAGATTAGGGCCTGAAGCCGTCCTGCGGTGTTGCGGCCTGCTCAAAAGAAAGCGAGTTGAAGAAAGGAGCTCAGGGGCACTGTAATTCACAAACATGCAGAGTTATAAATGACAGCTATCGTCCAAAAATATACTGAAGTAAGGCTGCCAAGAGGACTTGAAAGCGGGGCAGAATTGCAGGAAACCGATCTCAGGAGGTAGACTGGAATTGCATTTCAAGCATAGGAAAGGAGGCAGAACGTCCACAATGATGCACTTGGCCAAAAAGGGCGTATGCGTTTTTTCCTGAATATATTCAGGAAAAAACGCATACGCCCTTTTTGGCCAACCAAGCAAGCTTGCAAAGGAAATCTGCACTACAATGAAGTCTCACTTCCCCCCGGTCAAAAGGGCCACCTGAAAAAAGTGTAAAATCCAGAAAGGCAGGACAGGCCATGGAGAACTGGGAGCCTTGTTATGCTGATGGGCGGGATGTAAATTGCCAACAGACACTCGGGAGAAGTGTATGGTGTTTCCTGAAACATCTAAAAAACAAAGCAACAGAGCCTAGGGCACTTCCACTTATGGTACTATAGCTTAGGGAAATTAAAATCAAAAAGACACAGCCACCCCAAAGTTTGGGACGCCTCTGTTTACAAGAACCTCATTTACCGTACAAGTTCAATATCACAGAAAGTGAAAAATGGATAAAGAACTTGTGGTACTTACGTACAATGCAGTATCACTCAGCAATGAAATCTATGTCATCAGGCCCGTAGCAGCATAATGAGTGGATTCAGGTACGATGATTCTAACTGAAATAAGTCACACAGAAAAAGAAACATCATAAGATATCACTAATACACAGAATGTAAACTTGGCTACACAGGAACTGAATTCCAAAACAGAACAGGGTCTCAAATTTAGAAAAGCAACTTATGCTTGCTTAAGGGGAAAGGTGAGTTGGGGTGCTGCATAAAACCAGAGATTGAAATGAGCACAGATAAAGTTCCTTAAGCCAAATATGGAATAGACAAGAGCTACTCCTTGCTCAACGAAATGGACTCAACACCGCATATTAAACGCCTAAGAATGTACCTGACTAGTAAGTATCTTAAAACCTATGGATTGCTATGTCTCCAAAAGAGAATCAAGCATGTGTACAGGGGCATAAACGCAGCACTGATAGGATTGGAGAGGTTCGTGAGCAAACGAAGACCCTTTGAAGTCATATTGCATGGTACCCATTCCACGGGTTTCAACTACCCAGGTTTAAGGTATTCTTCCTTTAGCTAAAACATGCATGTGGAACCTAGAGTATGATCAGCCATGTGATCGGGAGACGTGTTCAACTATGTCTCAGTTTTCCTCCCCTGGTACTCGGGTGCAACATTCCAGACGCTTTACTAACACTCTCCCCACTTGGAGAGTCAGTCCCTTTAACCTCCTGTTTGGCCCAGTTTGCAATTTCTGTGGAAGATGAACAGGAATAGCGAGAACCAATGAGAGACTAGCTGGAGGTGTCTGGACGGGCAAATTTAACTCTCATTTCCCACCAGGATGAGGAACTAACCAAAGGCTCAGCATGCCGTGCCGGAACCAGATTAGGGCCTGAAGCCGTCCTGCGGTGTTGCGGCCTGCTCAAAAGAAAGCGAGTTGAAGAAAGGAGCTCAGGGGCACTGTAATTCACAAACATGCAGAGTTATAAATGACAGCTATTGTCCAAAAATATACTGAAGTAAGGCTGCCAAGAGGACTTGAAAGCGGGGCAGAATTGCAGGAAACCGATCTCAGGAGGTAGACTGGAATTGCATTTCAAGCACAGGAAAGGAGGCAGAACGTCCACAATGATGCACTTGGCCAAAAAGGGCGTATGCGTTTTTTCCTGAATATATTCAGGAAAAAACGCATACGCCCTTTTTGGCCAACCAAGCAAGCTTGCAAAGGAAATCTGCACTACAATGAAGTCTCACTTCCCCCCGGTCAAAAGGGCCATCTGAAAAAAGTGTAAAATCCAGAAAGGCAGGACAGGCCATGGAGAACTGGGAGACTTGTTATGCTGATGGGCGGGATGTAAATTGCCAACAACCACTCGGGAGAAGTGTATGGTGTTTCCTGAAACATCTAAAAAACAAAGCAACAGAGCCTAGGGCACTTCCACTTATGGTCCTATAGCTTAGGGAAATTAAAATCAAAAAGACACAGCCACCCCAAAGTTTGGGACGCCTCTGTTTACAAGAACCTCGTTTACCATACAAGTTCAATATCACAGAAAGTGAAAAATGGATAAAGAACTTGTGGTACTTACGTACAATGCAGTATCACTCAGCAATGAAATCAATGTCATCAGGCCCGTAGCATCATAATCAGTGGATTCAGGTACGATGATTCTAACTGAAATAAGTCACACAGAAAAAGAAACATCATAAGATATCACTAATACACGGAATGTAAACTTGGCTACACAGGAACTGAATTCCAAAACAGAACAGGGTCTCAAATTTAGAAAACCAACTTATGCTTGCTTAAGGGTAAAGGTGAGTTGGGGTGCTGCATAAAACCAGAGATTGAAATGAGCACAGATAAAGTTCCTTAAGCCAAATATGGAATAGACAAGAGCTACTCCTTGCTCAACGAAATGGACTCAACACCGCATATTAAACGCCTAAGAATGTACCTGACTAGTAAGTATCTTAAAACCTATGGATTGCTATGTCTCCGAAAGAGAATCAAGCATGTGTACAGGGGCATAAACGCAGCAGTGATAGGATTGGAGAGGTTCGGTGAGCAAATGAAGACCCTTTGAAGTCATATTGCATGGTACCCATTCCACGGGTCTCAACTCTGCAGGTTTAAGGTATTCTTCCTTCAGCTAAAACATGCATGTGGAACCCAGAGTATGATCAACCATGTGATCGGGAGACGTGTTCAAATATGTCTCAGTTTTCGTACCCTGGTACTCGGGTGCAACATTCCAGATGCTTTACTAACACTCTCCCCACTTGGAGAGTCAGCGCCTTTAACCTCCTGTTTTGCCCAGTTTGCAATTTCTGCGGAAGATGAACAGGAATAGGGAGAAAAAATGAGAGGCTAGCTGGAGGTGTCTGGACGGGCAAATTTAACTCTCATTTCCCACCAGGAAGAGGAAATAACCAAAGGCTCAGCATGCCGTACCGGAACCAGATTAGGGCCTGAAGCCATCCTGCGGTGTTTCAGCCAGCTCAAAAGAAAGCGAGTTGAAGAAAGGAGCTCAGGGGCACTGTAATTCACAAACCTGCAGAGTTATAAATGACAGCTATCGTCCAAAAATAGACTGAAGTAAGGCTGCCAAGAGGACTTGAAAGCGGGGCAGAATTGCAGGAAACCGATTTCAGGAGGTAGACTGGAATTGCATTGAAAGCATAGGAAAAGAGGCAGAACGTCCACAATGATGCACTTGGCCAAAAAGGGCGTATGCGGTTTTTCCTGAATATATTCAGGAAAAAACGCATACGCCCTTTTTGGCCAACCAAGCAAGCTTGCAAAGGAAATCTGCACTACAATGAAGTCTCACTTCCCCCCGGTCAAAAGGGCCATCTGAAAAAAGTGTAAAATCCAGAAAGGCAGGACAGGCCATGGAGAACTGGGAGCCTTGTTATGCTGATGGGCGGGATGTAAATTGCCAACAACCACTCGGGAGAAGTGTATGGTGTTTCCTGAAACATCTAAAAAACAAAGCAACTGAGCCTAGGGCACTGCCACTTATGGTCCTATAGCTTAGGGAAATTAAAATGAAAAAGACACAGCCACCCCAAAGTTTGGGACGCCTCCGTTTACAAGAACCTCGTTTACCGTACAAGTTCAATATCACAGAAAGTGAAAAATGGATAAAGAACTTGTGGCACTTACGTACAATGCAGTATCACTCAGCAATGAAATCTATGTCATCAGGCCCGTAGCAGCATAATGAGTGGATTCAGGTACGATGATTCTAACTGAAATAAGTCACACAGAAAAAGAAACATCATAAGATATCACTAATACATGGAATGTAAACTTGGCTACACAGGAACTGCATTCCAAAACAGAACAGGGTCTCAAATTTAGAAAACCAACTTATGCTTGCTTAAGGGTAAAGGTGAGTTGGGGTGCTGCATAAAACCAGAGATTGAAATGAGCACAGATAAAGTTCCTTAAGCCAAATATGGAATAGACAAGAGCTACTCCTTGCTCAACGAAATGGACTCAACACCGCATATTAAACGCCTAAGAATGTACCTGACTAGTAAGTATCTTAAAACCTATGGATTACTATGTCTCCAAAAGAGAATCAAGCGTGTGTACAGGGGCATAAACGCAGCAGTGATAGGATTGGAGAGGTTCGGTGAGCAAATGAAGACCCTTTGAAGTCATATTGCATGGTACCCATTCCACGGGTTTCAACTACCCAGGTTTAAGGTATTCTTCCTTCAGCTAAAACATGCATGTGGAACCCAGAGTATGATCAAGCATGTGAACGGGAGACGTGTTCAAATATGTCTCAGTTTTCCTCCCCTGGTACTCGGGTGCAACATTCCAGACGCTTTACTAACACTCTCCCCACTTGGAGAGTCAGTCCCTTTAACGTGCTGTTTGGCCCAGTTTGCAATTTCTGCAGAAGATGAACAGGAATAGCGAGAACAAATGAGAGGCTAGCTGGAGATGTCTGGACGGGCAAATTTAACTCTCATTTCCCACCAGGAAGAGGAATTAACCAAAGGCTCAGCATGCCGGTCTGGAACCAGATTAGGGCCTGAAGCCATCCTGCGGGGTTGCGGCCAGGTCACAAGAAAGCGAGTTGAAGAAAGGAGCTCAGGGGCACTGTAATTCACAAACCTGCAGAGTTATAAATGACAGCTATCGTCCAAAAATATACTGAAGTAAGGCTGCCAAGAGGACTTGAAAGCGGGGCAGAATTGCAGGAAACCGATTTCAGGAGATAGACTGGAATTGCATTGAAAGCATAGGAAAAGAGGCAGAACGTCCACAATGATGCACTTGACCAAAAAGGGCGTATGCGTTTTTTCCTGAATATATTCAGGAAGAAATGTATACGCCCTTTTTGGCCAACCAAGCAAGTTTGCAAAGGAAATCTGCACTACAATGAAGTCTCACTTCCCCCCGGTCAAAAGGGCCGTCTGAAAAAAGTGTAAAATCCAGAAAGGCAACAGGCCATGGAGAACTGGGAGCCTTGTTATGCTGATGGGCGGGATGTAAATTGCCAACAGACACTCGGGAGAAGTGTATGGTGTTTCCTGAAACATCGAAAAAACAAAGCAACAGAGCCTAGGGCACTTCCACTTATGGTCCTATAGCTTAGGGAAATTAAAATCAAAAAGACACAGCCACTCCAAAGTTTGGAACGGCTCTGTTTATAAGAACCTCGTTTACAGTACAAGTTCAACATCGCAGAAAGTGAAAAATGGATAAAGAAGTTGTGGTATTCACTTACAAAGCAATATCACTCAGCAATGAAATCTGTGTCATAGGCCCTTAGCAGCGCAATGAGTGGATTCATGTATGATGATTCTAACTGAAATAAGTCACACAGAAAAAGAAACATCATAAGATATCAGTAATACACGGAATGGAAACTTGGCTACACAGGAACTGAATTACAGAACAGAACAGGGTCTCAAATTTAGAAAACCAACTTATGCTTGCTTAAGGGTAAACGTGAGTTGGGGTGCTGCATAAAACCAGAGATTGAAATGAGCACAGATAAAGTTCCTTAAGCCAAATATGGAATAGACAAGAGCTACTCCTTGCTCAAAGAAATGAACTCAACACCGCATATTAAACGCATAAGAATGTACCTGACTAGTAAGTATCTTAAAACCTATGGATTGCTATGTCTCCGAAAGAGAATCAAGCATGTGTACAGGGGCATAAACGCAGCAGTGATAGGATTGGAGAGGTTCGGTGAGCAAATGAAGACCCTTTGAAGTCATATTCCATGGTACCCATTCCACGGGTTTCAACTACCCAGGTTTAAGGTATTCTTCCTTCAGCTAAAACATGCATGTGGAACCTAGAGTATGATCAACCATGTGATCGGGAGACGTGTTCAAATATGTCTCAGTTTTCGTACCCTGGTACTCGGGTGCAACATTCCAGACGCTTTACTAACACTCTCCCGACTTGGAGAGTCAGTCCCTTTAACCTCCTGTTTGGCCCAGTTTGCAATTTCTGCGGAAGATGAACAGGAATAGCAAGAACCAATGAGAGACTAGCTGGAGGTGTCTGAACGGGCAAATTTAACTCTCATTTCCCACCAGGAAGAGGAATTAACCAAAGGCTCAGCGTGCCATGCCAGAACCAGATTAGGGCCTGAAGCCATCCTGCGGTGTTGCGGCCAGGTCACAAGAAAGCAAGTTGAAGAAAGGAGCTCAGGGGCACTGTAATTCACAAACCTGCAGAGTTATAAATGACAGCTATCGTCCAAAAATAGACTGAAGTAAGGCTGCCAAGAGGACTTGAAACGGGGCAGAATTGCAGGAAACCAATTTCAGGAGGTAGACTGGAATTGCATTGAAAGCATAGGAAAAGAGGCAGAACGTCCACAATGATGCACTTGGCCAAAAAGGGCGTATGCGTTTTTTCCTGAATATATTCAGGAAAAAACGCATACGCCCTTTTTGGCCAACCAAGCAAGCTTGCAAAGGAAATCTGCACTACAATGAAGTCTCACTTCCCCCCGGTCAAAAGGGCCATCTGAAAAAAGTGTAAAATCCACAAAGGCAGGACAGGCCATGGAGAACTGGGAGACTTGTTATGCTGATGGGCGGGATGTAAATTGCCAACAGACACTCGGGAGAAGTGTATGGTGTTTCCTGAAACATCTAAAAAACAAAGCAACAGAGCCTAGGGCACTTCCACTTATTGTCCTATAGCTTAGGGAAATTAAAATCAAAAAGACACAGCCACCCCAAAGTTTGGAACGGCTCTGTTTACAAGAACCTCGTTTACCGTACAAGTTCAATATCACAGAAAGTGAAAAATGGATAAAGAACTTGTGGTACTTACGTACAATGCAGTATCACTCAGCAATGAAATCTATGTCATCAGGCCCGTATCAGCATAATGAGTGGATTCAGGTACGATGATTCTAACTGAAATAAGTCACACAGAAAAAGAAACATCATAGGATATCACTAATACACGGAATGTAAACTTGGCTACAGAGGAACTGAATTCCAAAACAGAACATGGTCTCAAATCTAGAAAAGCAACTTATGCTTGCTTAAGGGGAAAGGTGAGTTGGGGTGCTGCATAAAACCAGAGATCGAAATGAGCACAGATAAAGTTCCTTAAGCCAAATATGGAATAGACAAGAGCTACTCCTTGCTCAACGAAATGGACTCAACACCCCATATTAAACGCCTAAGAATGTACCTGACTAGTAAGTATCTTAAAACCTATGGATTGCTATGTCTCCAAAAGAGAATCAAGCGTGTGTACAGGGGCATAAACGCAGCAGTGATAGGATTGGAGAGGTTCGGTGAGCAAATGAAGACCCTTTGAAGTCATATTGCATGGTACCCATTACACGGGTCTCAACTCTCCAGGTTTAAGGTATTCTTCCTTCAGCTAAAACATGCATGGGGAACCCAGAGTATGATCAACCGTGTGAACGGGAGACGTGTTCAAATATGTCTCAGTTTTCCACCCCTGGTACTCGGGTGCAACATTCCAGACGCTTTACTAACACTCTCCCCACTTGGAGAGTCAGCGCCTTTAACCTCCTGTTTGGCCCAGTTTGCAATTTCTGCGGAAGATGAACAGGAATAGGCAGAACCAATGAGAGACTAGCTGGAGGTGTCTGGCCGGGCAAATTTAACTCTCATTTCCCACCAGGAAGAGGAATTAACCAAAGGCTCAGCGTGCCGTGCCGGAAGCAGATTAGGGCCTGAAGCCATCCTGCGGTGTTGCGGCCAGCTCAAAAGAAAGCGAGTTGAAGAAAGGAGCTCAGGGGCACTGTAATTCACAAACCTGCAGGGTTATAAATGACAGCTATCGTCCAAAAATATACTGAAGTAAGGCTGCCAAGAGGACTTGAAAGCGGGACAGAATTGCAGGAAACTGATTTCAGGAGGGAGACTGGAATTGCATTGAAAGCATAGGAAAAGAGGCAGAACGTCCACAATGATGCACTTGGCCAAAAAGGGCGTATGCGTTTTTTCCTGATTATATTCAGGAAAAAACGCATACGCCCTTTTTGGCCAACCAAGCAAGCTTGCAGAGGAAATCTGCACTACAATGAAGTCTCACTTCCCCCCGGTCAAAAGGGCCATCTGAAAAAAGTGTAAAATCCAGAAAGGCAGGACAGGCCATGGAGAACTGGGAGCCTTGTTATGCTGATGGGCGGGATGTAAATTGCCAACAGACACTCGGGAGAAGTGTATGGTGTTTCCTGAAACATCCAAAAAAAAAAGCAACAGAGCCTAGGGCACTTCCACTTATGGTCCTATAGCTTAGGGAAATTAAAAAAAAAAAGACACAACCACCCCAAAGTTTGGAACGGCTCTGTTTACAAGAACCTCGTTTACAGTACAAGTTCAACAGCGCAGAAAGTGAAAAATGGATAAAGAAGTTGTGGTATTTACTTACAAAGCAATATCACTCAGCAATGAAATCTATGTCATCAGGCCCTTAGCAGCACAATGAGTGGATTCAGCTATGATGATTCTAACTGAAATAAGTCACACAGAAAAAGAAACATCATAAGATATCACTAATACATGGAATGTAAACTTGGCTACACAGGAACTGCATTCCAAAACAGAACAGGGTCTCAAATTTAGAAAACCAACTTATGCTTGCTTAAGGGTAAAGGTGAGTTGGGGTGCTGCATAAAACCAGAGATTGAAATGAGCACAGATAAAGTTCCTTAAGCCAAATATGGAATAGACAAGAGCTACTCCTTGCTCAACGAAATGGACTCAACACCGCATATTAAACGCCTAAGAATGTACCTGACTAGTAAGTATCTTAAAACCTATGGATTACTATGTCTCCAAAAGAGAATCAAGCGTGTGTACAGGGGCATAAACGCAGCAGTGATAGGATTGGAGAGGTTCGGTGAGCAAATGAAGACCCTTTGAAGTCATATTGCATGGTACCCATTCCACGGGTTTCAACTACCCAGGTTTAAGGTATTCTTCCTTCAGCTAAAACATGCATGTGGAACCCAGAGTATGATCAAGCATGTGAACGGGAGACGTGTTCAAATATGTCTCAGTTTTCCTCCCCTGGTACTCGGGTGCAACATTCCAGACGCTTTACTAACACTCTCCCCACTTGGAGAGTCAGTCCCTTTAACGTGCTGTTTGGCCCAGTTTGCAATTTCTGCAGAAGATGAACAGGAATAGCGAGAACAAATGAGAGGCTAGCTGGAGATGTCTGGACGGGCAAATTTAACTCTCATTTCCCACCAGGAAGAGGAATTAACCAAAGGCTCAGCATGCCGGTCTGGAACCAGATTAGGGCCTGAAGCCATCCTGCGGGGTTGCGGCCAGGTCACAAGAAAGCGAGTTGAAGAAAGGAGCTCAGGGGCACTGTAATTCACAAACCTGCAGAGTTATAAATGACAGCTATCGTCCAAAAATATACTGAAGTAAGGCTGCCAAGAGGACTTGAAAGCGGGGCAGAATTGCAGGAAACCGATTTCAGGAGATAGACTGGAATTGCATTGAAAGCATAGGAAAAGAGGCAGAACGTCCACAATGATGCACTTGACCAAAAAGGGCGTATGCGTTTTTTCCTGAATATATTCAGGAAGAAACGTATACGCCCTTTTTGGCCAACCAAGCAAGTTTGCAAAGGAAATCTGCACTACAATGAAGTCTCACTTCCCCCCGGTCAAAAGGGCCATCTGAAAAAAGTGTAAAATCCAGAAAGGCAACAGGCCATGGAGAACTGGGAGCCTTGTTATGCTGATGGGCGGGATGTAAATTGCCAACAGACACTCGGGAGAAGTGTATGGTGTTTCCTGAAACATCGAAAAAACAAAGCAACAGAGCCTAGGGCACTTCCACTTATGGTCCTATAGCTTAGGGAAATTAAAATCAAAAAGACACAGCCACTCCAAAGTTTGGAACGGCTCTGTTTACAAGAACCTCGTTTACAGTACAAGTTCAACATCACAGAAAGTGAAAAATGGATAAAGAAGTTGTGGTATTCACTTACAAAGCAATATCACTCAGCAATGAAATCTGTGTCATCAGGCCCTTAGCAGCGCAATGAGTGGATTCATGTATGATGATTCTAACTGAAATAAGTCACACAGAAAAAGAAACATCATAAGATATCAGTAATACACGGAATGGAAACTTGGCTACACAGGAACTGAATTACAGAACAGAACAGGGTCTCAAATTTAGAAAACCAACTTATGCTTGCTTAAGGGTAAACGTGAGTTGGGGTGCTGCATAAAACCAGAGATTGAAATGAGCACAGATAAAGTTCCTTAAGCCAAATATGGAATAGACAAGAGCTACTCCTTGCTCAACGAAATGAACTCAACACCGCATATTAAACGCATAAGAATGTACCTGACTAGTAAGTATCTTAAAACCTATGGATTGCTATGTCTCCGAAAGAGAATCAAGCATGTGTACAGGGGCATAAACGCAGCAGTGATAGGATTGGAGAGGTTCGGTGAGCAAATGAAGACCCTTTGAAGTCATATTCCATGGTACCCATTCCACGGGTTTCAACTACCCAGGTTTAAGGTATTCTTCCTTCAGCTAAAACATGCATGTGGAACCTAGAGTATGATCAACCATGTGATCGGGAGACGTGTTCAAATATGTCTCAGTTTTCGTACCCTGGTACTCGGGTGCAACATTCCAGACGCTTTACTAACACTCTCCCGACTTGGAGAGTCAGTCCCTTTAACCTCCTGTTTGGCCCAGTTTGCAATTTCTGCGGAAGATGAACAGGAATAGTGAGAACCAATGAGAGACTAGCTGGAGGTGTCTGAACGGGCAAATTTAACTCTCATTTCCCACCAGGAAGAGGAATTAACCAAAGGCTCAGCGTGCCATGCCAGAACCAGATTAGGGCCTGAAGCCATCCTGCGGTGTTGCGGCCAGGTCACAAGAAAGCAAGTTGAAGAAAGGAGCTCAGGGGCACTGTAATTCACAAACCTGCAGAGTTATAAATGACAGCTATCGTCCAAAAATAGACTGAAGTAAGGCTGCCAAGAGGACTTGAAACGGGGCAGAATTGCAGGAAACCAATTTCAGGAGGTAGACTGGAATTGCATTGAAAGCATAGGAAAAGAGGCAGAACGTCCACAATGATGCACTTGGCCAAAAAGGGCGTATGCGTTTTTTCCTGAATATATTCAGGAAAAAACGCATACGCCCTTTTTGGCCAACCAAGCAAGCTTGCAAAGGAAATCTGCACTACAATGAAGTCTCACTTCCCCCCGGTCAAAAGGGCCATCTGAAAAAAGTGTAAAATCCAGAAAGGCAGGACAGGCCATGGAGAACTGGGAGCCTTGTTATGCTGATGGGCGGGATGTAAATTGCCAACAGACACTTGGGAGAAGTGTATGGTGTTTCCTGAAACATCTAAAAAACAAAGCAACAGAGCCTAGGGCACTGCCACTTATGGTCCTATAGCTTAGGGAAATTAAAATCAAAAAGACACAGCCACCCCAAAGTTTGGGACACCTCTGTTTACAAGAATCTCGTTTACCGTACAAGTTCAATATCACAGAAAGTGAAAAATGGATAAAGAACTTGTGGTACTTACGTACAATGCAGTATCACTCAGCAATGAAATCTATGTCATCAGGCCCGTAGCAGCATAATGAGTGGATTCAGGTACGATGATTCTAACTGAAATAAGTCACACAGAAAAAGAAACATCATAAGATATCACTAATACACGGAATGTAAACTTGGCTACACAGGAACTGAATTACAGAACAGAACAGGGTCTCAAATTTAGAAAGCCAACTTATTCTTGCTTAAGGGTAAAGGTGAGTTGGGGTACTGCATAAAACCAGAGATTGAAATGAGCACAGATAAAGTTCCTTAAGCCAAATATGGAATAGACAAGAGCTACTCCTTGCTCAACGAAATGGACTCAACACCCCATATTAAACGCCTAAGAATGTACCTGACTAGTAAGTATCTTAAAACCTATGGATTGGTGTGTCTCCAAAAGAGAATCAAGCATGTGTACAGGGGCATAAACGCAGCAGTGATAGGATTGGAGAGGTTCGGTGAGCAAATGAAGACCCTTTGAAGTCATATTGCATGGTACCCATTCCACGGGTTTCAACTACCCAGGTTTAAGGTATTCTTCCTTCAGCTAAAACATGCATGTGGAACCTAGAGTATGATCAACCATGTGATCGGGAGACGTGTTCAAATATGTCTCAGTTTTCGTACCCTGGTACTCGGGTACAACATTCCAGACGCTTTACTAACACTCTCCCGACTTGGAGAGTCAGTCCCTTTAACCTCCTGTTTGGCCCAGTTTGCAATTTCTGCGGAAGATGAACAGGAATAGCGAGAACCAATGAGAGGCTAGCTGGAGGTGTCTGGACGGGCAAATTTAACTCTCATTTCCCACCAGGAAGAGGAATTAACCAAAGGCTCAGCGTGCCGTGCCGGAACCAGATTAGGGCCTGAAGCCATCCTGCGGTGTTGCGGCCAGCTCAAAAGAAAGCGAGTTGAAGATAGGAGCTCAGGGGCACTGTAATTCACAAACCTGCAGAGTTATAAATGACAGCTATCGTCCAAAAATAGACTGAAGTAAGGCTGCCAAGAGGACTTGAAAGCGGGGCAGAATTGCAGGAAACCGATTTTAGGAGGTAGACTGGAATTGCATTGAAAGCATAGGAAAAGAGGCAGAACGTCCACAATGATGCAGTTGGCCAAAAAGGGCGTATGCGTTTATCCTGAATATATTCAGGAAAAAACACATACGCCCTTTTTGGCCAACCAAGCAAGCTTGCAAAGGAAATCTGCACTACAATGAAGTCTCACTTCCCCCCGGTCAAAAGGGCCATCTGAAAAAAGTGTAAAATCCAGAAAGGCAGGACAGGCCATGGAGAACTGGGAGACTTGTTATGCTGATGGGCGGGATGTAAATTGCCAACAGACACTCGGGAGAAGTGTATGGTGTTTCCTGAAACATCTAAAAAACAAAGCAACAGAGCCTAGGGCACTTCCACTTATTGTCCTATAGCTTAGGGAAATTAAAATCAAAAAGACACAGCCACCCCAAAGTTTGGAACGGCTCTGTTTACAAGAACCTCGTTTACCTTACAAGTTCAATATCACAGAAAGTGAAAAATGGATAAAGAACTTGTGGTACTTACGTACAATGCAGTATCACTCAGCAATGAAATCTATGTCATCAGGCCCGTATCAGCATAATGAGTGGATTCAGGTACGATGATTCTAACTGAAATAAGTCACACAGAAAAAGAAACATCATAGGATATCACTAATACACGGAATGTAAACTTGGCTACAGAGGAACTGAATTCCAAAACAGAACATGGTCTCAAATCTAGAAAAGCAACTTATGCTTGCTTAAGGGGAAAGGTGAGTTGGGGTGCTGCATAAAACCAGAGATCGAAATGAGCACAGATAAAGTTCCTTAAGCCAAATATGGAATAGACAAGAGCTACTCCTTGCTCAACGAAATGGACTCAACACCCCATATTAAACGCCTAAGAATGTACCTGACTAGTAAGTATCTTAAAACCTATGGATTGCTATGTCTCCAAAAGAGAATCAAGCGTGTGTACAGGGGCATAAACGCAGCAGTGATAGGATTGGAGAGGTTCGGTGAGCAAATGAAGACCCTTTGAAGTCATATTGCATGGTACCCATTACACGGGTCTCAACTCTCCAGGTTTAAGGTATTCTTCCTTCAGCTAAAACATGCATGGGGAACCCAGAGTATGATCAACCATGTGAACGGGAGACGTGTTCAAATATGTCTCAGTTTTCCACCCCTGGTACTCGGGTGCAACATTCCAGACGCTTTACTAACACTCTCCCCACTTGGAGAGTCAGCGCCTTTAACCTCCTGTTTGGCCCAGTTTGCAATTTCTGCGGAAGATGAACAGGAATAGGCAGAACCAATGAGAGACTAGCTGGAGGTGTCTGGCCGGGCAAACTTAACTCTCATTTCCCACCAGGAAGAGGAATTAACCAAAGGCTCAGCGTGCCGTGCCGGAAGCAGATTAGGGCCTGAAGCCATCCTGCGGTGTTGCGGCCAGCTCAAAAGAAAGCGAGTTGAAGAAAGGAGCTCAGGGGCACTGTAATTCACAAACCTGCAGGGTTATAAATGACAGCTATCGTCCAAAAATATACTGAAGTAAGGCTGCCAAGAGGACTTGAAAGCGGGACAGAATTGCAGGAAACTGATTTCAGGAGGGAGACTGGAATTGCATTGAAAGCATAGGAAAAGAGGCAGAACGTCCACAATGATGCACTTGGCCAAAAAGGGCGTATGCGTTTTTTCCTGATTATATTCAGGAAAAAACGCATACGCCCTTTTTGGCCAACCAAGCAAGCTTGCAGAGGAAATCTGCACTACAATGAAGTCTCACTTCCCCCCCGGTCAAAAGGGCCATCTGAAAAAAGTGTAAAATCCAGAAAGGCAGGACAGGCCATGGAGAACTGGGAGCCTTGTTATGCTGATGGGCGGGATGTAAATTGCCAACAGACACTCGGGAGAAGTGTATGGTGTTTCCTGAAACATCCAAAAAAAAAAGCAACAGAGCCTAGGGCACTTCCACTTATGGTCCTATAGCTTAGGGAAATTAAAAAAAAAAAGACACAACCACCCCAAAGTTTGGAACGGCTCTGTTTACAAGAACCTCGTTTACAGTACAAGTTCAACAGCGCAGAAAGTGAAAAATGGATAAAGAAGTTGTGGTATTTACTTACAAAGCAATATCACTCAGCAATGAAATCTATGTCATCAGGCCCTTAGCAGCACAATGAGTGGATTCAGCTATGATGATTCTAACTGAAATAAGTCACACAGAAAAAGAAACATCATAAGATATCACTAATACACGGAATGTAAACTTGGCTACACAGGAACTGAATTACAGAACAGAACAGGGTCTCAAATTTAGAAAACCAACTTATGCTTGCTTAAGGGTAAAGGTGAGTTGGGGTGCTGCATAAAACCAGAGATCGAAATGAGCACAGATAAAGTTCCTTAAGCCAAATATGGAATAGACAAGAGCTACTCCTTGCTCAACGAAATGGACTCAACAGCGCATATTAAATGCCTAAGAATGTACCTGACTATTAAGTATCTTAAAACCTATGGATTGCTATGTCTCCAAAAGAGAATCAAGCATGTGTACAGGGGCATAAACGCAGCAGTGATAGGATTGGAGAGGTTCGGTGAGCAAATGAAGACCCTTTGAAGTCATATTGCATGGTACCCATTACACGGGTCTCAACTCTCCAGGTTTAAGGTATTCTTCCTTCAGCTAAAACATGCATGTGGAACCCAGAGTATGATCAACCATGTGAACGGGAGACGTGTTCAAATATGTCTCAGTTTTCCTCCCCTGGTACTCGGGTGCAACATTCCAGACGCTTTACTAACACTCTCCCGACTTGGAGAGTCAGTCCCTTAAACCTCCTGTTTGGCCCAGTTTGCAATTTCTGCGGAAGATGAACAGGAATAGCGAGAACCAATGAGAGACTAGCTGGAGGCGTCTGGACGGGCAAATTTAACTCTCATTTCCCACCAGGAAGAGGAATTAACCAAAGGCTCAGCGTGCCGTGCCGGAAGCAGATTAGGGCCTGAAGCCATCCTGCGGTGTTGCGGCCAGCTCACAAGAAAGCGAGTTGAAGAAAGCAGCTCAGGGGCACTGTAATTCACAAACCTGCAGAGTTATAAATGACAGCTATCGTCCAAAAATATACTGAAGTAAGGCTGCCAAGAGGACTTGAAAGCGGGGCAGAATTGCAGGAAACCGATTTCAGGAGGTAGACTGGAATTGCATTGAAAGCATAGGAAAAGAGGCAGAACGTCCACAATGATGCACTTGGCCAAAAAGGGCGTATGCGTTTTTTCCTGAATATATTCAGGAAAAAACGCATACGCCCTTTTTGGCCAACCAAGCAAGCTTGCAAAGAAATCTGCACTACAATGAAGTCCCACTTCCCCCCGGTCAAAAGGGCCATCTGAAAAAAGTGTAAAATCCAGAAAGGCAGGACAGGCCCTGGAGAACTGGGAGCCTTGTTATGCTGATGGGCGGGATGTAAATTGCCAACAGACACTCTGGAGAAGTGTTTCGTGTTTCCTGAAACATCTAAAAAACAAAGCAACAGAGCCTAGGGCACTTCCACTTATGGTCCTATAGCTTAGGGAAATTAAAATCAAAAAGACACATCCACCCCAAAATTTGGGACCTCTGTTTACAAGAACCTCGTTTACTGTACAAGTTCAATATCACAGAAAGTGAAAAATGGATAAAGAAGTTGTGGTATTTACTTACAAAGCAATATCACTCAGCAATGAAATCTATGTCATCAGGCCCTTAGCAGCACAATGAGTGGATTCAGCTATGATGATTCTAACTGAAATAAGTCACACAGAAAAAGAAACATCATAAGATATCAGTAATACACGGAATGGAAACTTGGCTACACAGGAACTGAATTACAGAACAGAACAGGGTCTCAAATTTAGAAAACCAACTTATGCTTGCTTAAGGGGAAAGGTGAGTTGGGGTGCTGCATAAAACCAGAGATCGAAATGAGCACAGATAAAGTTCCTTAAGCCAAATATGGAATAGACAAGAGCTACTCCTTGCTCAACAAAATGGACTCAACACCGCATTTTAAACGCCTAAGAATGTACCTGACTAGTAAGTATCTTAAAACCTATGGATTGCTATGTCTCCGAAAGAGAATCAAGCATGTGTACAGGGGCATAAACGCAGCAGTGATAGGATTGGAGAGGTTCGGTGAACAAATTAAGACCCTTTGAAGTCATATTGCATGGTACACATTCCACGGGTTTCAACTACCCAAGTTTAAGGTATTCTTCCTTCAGCTAAAACATGCATGTGGAACCTAGAGTATGATCAACCAAGTGATCGGGAGACGTGTTCAAATATGTCTCAGGTTTCCTCCCCTGGTACTCGGGTGCAACATTCCAGACGCTTTATTAACACTCTCCCCACTTGGAGAGTCAGCGCCTTTAACCTCCTGTTTGGCCCAGTGTGCAATTTCTGCTGAAGATGAACAGGAATAGCGAGAATCAATGAGAGACTAGCTGGAGGTGTCTGGACGGGCAAATTTAACTCTCATTTCCCACCAGGAAGAGGAATTAACCAAAGGCTCAGCGTGCCGTGCCGGAACCAGATTAGGGCCTGAAGCCATCCTGCGGTGTTGCGGCCAGCTCACAAGAAAGCGAGTTGAAGAAAGGAGCTCAGGGGCACTGTAATTCACAAACCTGCAGAGTTATAAATGACAGCTATCGTCCAAACATATACTGAAGTAAGGCTGCCAAGAGGACTTGAAAGCGGGGCAGAATTGCAGGAAACCGATTTCAGGAGGTAGACTGGAATTGCATTGAAAGCATAGGAAAAGAGGCAGAACGTCCACAATGATGCACTTGGCCAAAAAGTGCGTATGCGTTTTTTCCTGAATATATTCAGGAAAAAACGCATACGCACTTTTTGGCCAACCAAGCAAGCTTGCAAAGGAAATCTGCACTACAATGAAGTGTCACTTCCCCCCGGTCAAAAGGGCCATCTGAAAAAAGTGTAAAATCCAGAAAGGCAGGACAGGCCATGGAGAACTGGGAGCCTTGTTATGCTGATGGGCGGGATGTAAATTGCCAACAGACACTCGGGAGAAGTGTATGGTGTTTCCTGAAACATCGAAAAAACAAAGCAACAGAGCCTAGGGCACTTCCACTTATGGTCCTATAGCTTAGGGAAATTAAAATCAAAAAGATACAGCCACCCCAAAGTTTGGGACGCCTCTGTTTACAAGAACCTCGTTTACCGTACAAGTTCAATATCACAGAAAGTGAAAAATGGATAAAGAACTTGTGGTACTTACGTACAATGCAGTATCACTCAGCAATGAAATCTATGTAATCAGGCCCGTAGCAGCATAATGAGTGGATTCAGGTACGATGATTCTAACTGAAATAAGTCACACAGAAAAAGAAACATCATAAGATATCACTAATACACAGAATGTAAACTTAGCTACACAGGAACTGAATTCCAAAACAGAACAGGGTCTCAAGTTTAGAAAAGCAACTTATGCTTGCTTAAGGGGAAAGGTGAGTTGGGGTGCTGCATAAAACCAGAGATTGAAATGAGCACAGATAAAGTTCCTTAAGCCAAATATGGAATAGACAAGAGCTACTCCTTGCTCAACGAAATGGACTCAACACCCCATATTAAACGCCTAAGAATGTACCTGACTAGTAAGTATCTTAAAACCTATGGATTGCTATGTCTCCAAAAGAGAATCAAGCCTGTGTACAGGGGCGTAAACGCAGCAGTGATAGGATTGGAGAGGTTCGGTGAGCAAATGAAGACCCTTTGAAGTCATATTGCATGGTACACATTCCACGGATCTCAACTCTGCAGGTTTAAGGTATTCTTCCTTCAGCTAAAACATGCATGTGGAACCCAGAGTATGATCAACCGTGTGAACGGGAGACGTGTTCAAATATGTCTCAATTCTTCTCCCCTGGTACTCGGGTGCAACATTCCAGACGCTTTACTAACACTCTCCCCACTTGGAGAGTCAGCGCCCTTAACCTCCTGTTTTGCCCAGTTTGCAATTTCTGCGGAAGATGAACAGGAATAGGGAGAACCAATGAGAGACTAGCTGGAGGTGTCTGGACGCGCAAATTTAACTCTCATTTCCCACCAGGAAGAGGAAATAACCAAAGGCTCAGTGTGCCATGCCGGAACCAGATTAGGGCCTGAAGCCATCCTGCGGTGTTGCGGCCTGCTCAAAAGAAAGCGAGTTGAAGAAAGGAGCTCAGGCCACTGTAATTCACAAACCTGCAGAGTTATAAATGACAGCTATCGTCCAAAAATATACTGAAGTAAGGCTGCCAAGAGGACTTGAAAGTGGGGCAGAATTGCAGGAAACCGATTTCAGGAGGTAGACTGGAATTGCATTGAAAGCATAGGAAAAGAGGCAGAACGTCCACAATGATGCACTTGGCCAAAAAGGGCGTATGCGTTTTTTCCTGAATAGATTCAGGAAAAAACGCATACGCCCTTTTTGGCCAACCAAGCAAGCTTGCAAAGGAAATCTGCACTACAATGAAGTCTCACTTCCCCCCAGTCAAAAGGGCCATCTGAAAAAAGTGTAAAATCCAGAAAGGCAGGACAGGCCTTGGGGACCTGGGAGCCTTGTTATGCTGATGGGCGGGATGTAAATTGCCAACAGACACTCGGGAGAAGTGTATGGTGTTTCCTGAAACATCGAAAAAACAAAGCAACAGAGCCTAGGGCACTTCCACTTATGGTCCTATAGCTTAGGGAAATTAAAATCAAAAAGACACAGCCACCCCAAAGTTTGGGACGCCTCTGTTTACAAGAACCTCAATTACCGTACAAGTTCAATATCACAGAAAGTGAAAAATGGATAAAGAACTTGTGGTACTTACGTACAATGCAGTATCACTCAGCAATGAAATCTATGTCATCAGGCCCGTAGCAGCATAATGAGTGGATTCAGGTACGATGATTCTAACTGAAATAAGTCACACAGAAAAAGAAACATCATAAGATATCACTAATACACAGAATGTAAACTTGGCTACACAGGAACTGAATTCCAAAACAGAACAGGGTCTCAAATTTAGAAAAGCAACTTATGCTTGCTTAAGGGGAAAGGTGAGTTGGGGTGCTGCATAAAACCAGAGATTGAAATGAGCACAGATAAAGTTCCTTAAGCCAAATATGGAATAGACAAGAGCTACTCCTTGCTCAACGAAATGGACTCAACACCCCATATTAAACGCCTAAGAATGTACCTGACTAGTAAGTATCTTAAAACCTATGGATTGCTATGTCTCCAAAAGAGAATCAAGCATGTGTTCAGGGGCGTAAATGCAGCAGTGATAGGATTGGAGAGGTTCGGTGAGCAAATGAAGACCCTTTGAAGTCATATTGCATGGTAACCTTTCCACGGGTCTCAACTCTGCAGGTTTAAAGTATTCTTCCTTCAGCTAAAACATGCATGTGGAACCCAGAGTATGATCAACCATGTGAACGGGAGACGTGTTCAAATATGTCTCAGGTTTTCTCCCCTGGTACTCGGGTGCAACATTCCAGACGCTTTACTAACACTCTCCCCACTTGGAGAGTCAGCGCCTTTAAGCTCCTGTTTGGCCCAGTTTGCAATTTCTGCGGAAGATGAACAGGAATAGCGAGAACCAATGAGAGACTAGCTGGAGGTGTCTGGACGGGCAAATTTAACTCTCATTTCCCACCAGGATGAGGAAATAACCAAAGGCTCAGCGTGCCGTGCCGCAACCAGATTAGGGCCTGAAGCCATCCTGTGGTGTTGCGGCCTGCTCAAAAGAAAGCGAGTTGAAGAAAGGAGCTCAGGGGCACTGTAATTCACAAACCTGCAGAGTTATAAATGACAGCTATCGTCCAAAAATAGACTGAAGTAAGGCTGCCAAGAGGACTTGAAAGCGGGGCAGAATTGCAGGAAACCGATTTCAGGAGGTAGACTGGAATTGCATTTCAAGCATAGGAAAAGAGGCAGAACTTCCACAATGATGCACTTGGCCAAAAAGGGCGTATGCGTTTTTTCCTGAATAGATTCAGGAAAAAATGCATACGCCCTTTTTGGCCAACCAAGCAAGCTTGCAAAGGAAATCTGCACTACAATGAAGTCTCACTTCCCCCCAGTCAAAAGGGCCATCTGAAAAAAGTGTAAAATCCAGAAAGGCAGGACAGGACATGGAGAACTGGGAGCCTTGTTATGCTGATGGGCGGGATGTAAATTGCCAACAGACACTCGGGAGAAGTGTATGGTGTTTCCTGAAACATCTAAAAAACAAAGCAACAGAGCCTAGGGCACTTCCACTTATGGTCCTATAGCTTAGGGAAATTAAAATCAAAAAGACACAGCCACCCCAAAGTTTGGGACGCCTCTGTTTACAAGAACCTCATTTACCGTACAAGTTCAATATCACAGAAAGTGAAAAATGGATAAAGAACTTGTGGTACAGACGTACAATGCAGTATCACTCAGCAATGAAATCTATGTCATCAGGCCCGTAGCAGCATAATGAGTGGATTCAGGTACGATGATTCTAACTGAAATAAGTCACACAGAAAAAGAAACATCATAAGATATCACTAATACACAGAATGTAAACTTGGCTACACAGGAACTGAATTCCAAAACAGAACAGGGTCTCAAATTTAGAAAACCAACTTATGCTTGCTTAAGGGGAAAGGTGAGTTGGGGTGCTGCGTAAAACCAGAGATTGAAATGAGCACAGATAAAGTTCCTTAAGCCAAATATGGAATACACAAGAGCTACTCCTTGCTCAATGAAATGGACTCAACACCCCATATTAAACGCCTAAGAATGTACCTGACTAGTAAGTATCTTAAAACCTATGGATTGCTATGTCTCCAAAAGAGAATCAAGCGTGTGTGCAGGGGCGTAAATGCAGCAGTGATAGGATTGGAGAGGTTTGGTGAGCAAATGAAGACCCTTTGAAGTCATATTGCATGGTACCCATTCCACGGGTCTCAACTCTGCAGGTTTAAAGTATTCTTCCTTCAGCTAAAACATGCATGTTGAACCCAGAGTATGATCAACTGTGTGAACGGGAGACGTGTTCAAATATGTCTCAGTTCTTCTCCCCTGGTACTCGGGTGCAACATTCCAGACGCTTTACTAACACTCTCCCCACTTGGAGAGTCAGCGCCTTTAACCTCCTGTTTGGCCCAGTTTGCAATTTCTGTGGAAGATGAACAGGAATGGGGAGAACCAATGAGAGATTAGCTGGAGGTGTCTGGACGGGCAAATTTAACTCTCATTTCCCACCATGAAGAGGAAATAACCAAAGGCTCAGCGTGCCGTGCCGGAACCAGATTAGGGCCTGAAGCCATCCTGCGGTGTTGCGGCCTGCTCAAAAGAAAGCGAGTTGAAGAAAGGAGCTCAGGGGCACTGTAATTCACAAACCTGCAGAGTTATAAATGACAGCTATCGTCCAAAAATAGACTGAAGTAAGGCTGCCAAGAGGACTTGAAAGCGGGGCAGAATTGCAGGAAACCGATTTCAGGAGGTAGACTGGAATTGCATTGAAAGCATAGGAAAAGAGGCAGAACTTCCACAATGATGCACTTGGCCAAAAATGGCGTATGCGTTTTTTCCTGAATATATTCAGGAAAAAACGCATACGCCCTTTTTGGCCAACCAAGCAAGCTTGCAAAGGAAATCTGCACTACAATGAAGTCTCACTTCCCCCCAGTCAAAAGGGCCATCTGAAAAAAGTGTAAAATCCAGAAAGGCAGGACAGGCCTTGGGGACCTGGGAGCCTTGTTATGCTGATGGGCGGGATGTAAATTGCCAACAGACACTCGGGAGAAGTGTATGGTGTTTCCTGAAACATCGAAAAAACAAAGCAACAGAGCCTAGGGCACTTCCACTTATGGTCCTATAGCTTAGGGAAATTAAAATCAAAAAGACACAGCCACCCCAAAGTTTGGGATGCCTCTGTTTACAAGAACCTCATTTACCGTACAAGTTCAATATCACAGAAAGTGAAAAATGGATAAAGAACTTGTGGTACTTACGTACAATGCAGTATCACTCAGCAATGAAATCTATGTCATCAGGCCCGTAGCAGCATAATGAGTGGATTCAGGTACGATGATTCTAACTGAAATAAGTCACACAAAAAAGAAACATCATAAGATATCACTAATACACAGAATGTAAACTTGGCTACACAGGAACTGAATTCCAAAACAGAACAGAGTCTCAAATTTAGAAAAGCAACTTATGCTTGCTTAAGGGGAAAGGTGAGTTGGGGTGCTGCATAAAACCAGAGATTAAAATGAGCACAGATAAAGTTCCTTAAGCCAAATATGGAATACACAAGAGCTACTCCTTGCTCAACGAAATGGACTCAACACCCCATATTAAACACCTAAGAATGTACCTGACTAGTAAGTATCTTAAAACCTATGGATTGCTATGTCTCCAAAAGAGAATCAAGCATGTGTTCAGGGGCGTAAATGCAGCAGTGATAGGATTGGAGAGGTTCGGTGAGCAAATGAAGACCCTTTGAAGTCATATTGCATGGTACCCTTTCCACGGGTCTCAACTCTGCAGGTTTAAAGTATTCTTCCTTCAGCTAAAACATGCGTGTGGAACCCAGAATATGATCAACCATGTGAACGGGAGACGTGTTCAAATATGTCTCAGGTTTTCTCCCCTGGTACTCGGGTGCAACATTCCAGACGCTTTACTAACACTCTCCCCACTTGGAGAGTCAGCGCCTTTATGCTCCTGTTTGGCCCAGTTTGCAATTTCTGCGGAAGATGAACAGGAATAGCGAGAACCAATGAGAGACTAGCTGGAGGTGTCTGGACGGGCAAATTTAACTCTCATTTCCCACCAGGATGAGGAAATAACCAAAGGCTCAGCGTGCCGTGCCGCAACCAGATTAGGGCCTGAAGCCATCCTGCGGTGTTGCAGCCTGCTCAAAAGAAAGCGAGTTGAAGAAAGGAGCTCAGGGGCACTGTAATTCACAAACCTGCAGAGTTATAAATGACAGCTATCGTCCAAAAATAGACTGAAGTAAGGCTGCCAAGAGGACTTGAAAGCGGGGCAGAATTGCAGGAAACCGATTTCAGGAGGTAGACTGGAATTGCATTGAAAGCATAGGAAAAGAGGCAGAACTTCCACAATGATGCACTTGGCCTAAAAGGGCGTATGCGTTTTTTCCTGAATAGATTCAGGAAAAAATGCATACGCCCTTTTTGGCCAACCAAGCAAGCTTGCAAAGGAAATCTGCACTACAATGAAGTCTCACTTCCCCCCAGTCAAAAGGGCCATCTGAAAAAAGTGTAAAATCCAGAAAGGCAGGACAGGCCTTGGGGACCTGGGAGCCTTGTTATGCTGATGGGCGGGATGTAAATTGCCAACAGACACTCGGGAGAAGTGTATGGTGTTTCCTGAAACATCGAAAAAACAAAGCAACAGAGCCTAGGGCACTTCCACTTATGGTCCTATAGCTTAGGGAAATTAAAATCAAAAAGACACAGCCACCCCAAAGTTTGGGACGCCTCTGTTTACAAGAACCTCATTTACCGTACAAGTTCAATATCACAGAAAGTGAAAAATGGATAAAGAACTTGTGGTACTTACGTACAATGCAGTATCACTCAGCAATGAAATCTATGTCATCAGGCCCGTAGCAGCATAATGAGTGGATTCAGGTACGATGATTCTAACTGAAATAAGTCACACAGAAAAAGAAACATCATAAGATATCACTAATACACAGAATGTAAACTTGGCTACACAGGAACTGAATTCCAAAACAGAACAGGGTCTCAAATTTAGAAAAGCAACTTATGCTTGCTTAAGGGGAAAGGTGAGTTGGGGTGCTGCATAAAACCAGAGATTGAAATGAGCACAGATAAAGTTCCTTAAGCCAAATATGGAATAGACAAGAGCTACTCCTTGCTCAACGAAATGGACTCAACACCCCATATTAAACGCCTAAGAATGTACCTGACTAGTAAGTATCTTAAAACCTATGGATTGCTATGTCTCCAAAAGAGAATCAAGCATGTGTTCAGGGGCGTAAATGCAGCAGTGATAGGATTGGAGAGGTTCGGTGAGCAAATGAAGACCCTTTGAAGTCATATTGCATGGTAACCTTTCCACGGGTCTCAACTCTGCAGGTTTAAAGTATTCTTCCTTCAGCTAAAACATGCATGTGGAACCCAGAGTATGATCAACCATGTGAACGGGAGACGTGTTCAAATATGTCTCAGGTTTTCTCCCCTGGTACTCGGGTGCAACATTCCAGATGCTTTACTAACACTCTCCCCACTTGGAGAGTCAGCGCCTTTAAGCTCCTGTTTGGCCCAGTTTGCAATTTCTGCGGAAGATGAACAGGAATAGCGAGAACCAATGAGAGACTAGCTGGAGGTGTCTGGACGGGCAAATTTAACTCTCATTTCCCACCAGGATGAGGAAATAACCAAAGGCTCAGCGTGCCGTGCCGCAACCAGATTAGGGCCTGAAGCCATCCTGCGGTGTTGCGGCCTGCTCAAAAGAAAGCGAGTTGAAGAAAGGAGCTCAGGGGCACTGTAATTCACAAACCTGCAGAGTTATAAATGACAGCTATCGTCCAAAAATAGACTGAAGTAAGGCTGCCAAGAGGACTTGAAAGCGGGGCAGAATTGCAGGAAACCGATTTCAGGAGGTAGACTGGAATTGCATTTCAAGCATAGGAAAAGAGGCAGAACTTCCACAATGATGCACTTGGCCAAAAAGGGCGTATGCGTTTTTTCCTGAATAGATTCAGGAAAAAATGCATACGCCCTTTTTGGCCAACCAAGCAAGCTTGCAAAGGAAATCTGCACTACAATGAAGTCTCACTTCCCCCCAGTCAAAAGGGCCATCTGAAAAAAGTGTAAAATCCAGAAAGGCAGGACAGGACATGGAGAACTGGGAGCCTTGTTATGCTGATGGGCGGGATGTAAATTGCCAACAGACACTCGGGAGAAGTGTATGGTGTTTCCTGAAACATCTAAAAAACAAAGCAACAGAGCCTAGGGCACTTCCACTTATGGTCCTATAGCTTAGGGAAATTAAAATCAAAAAGACACAGCCACCCCAAAGTTTGGGACGCCTCTGTTTACAAGAACCTCATTTACCGTACAAGTTCAATATCACAGAAAGTGAAAAATGGATAAAGAACTTGTGGTACAGACGTACAATGCAGTATCACTCAGCAATGAAATCTATGTCATCAGGCCCGTAGCAGCATAATGAGTGGATTCAGGTACGATGATTCTAACTGAAATAAGTCACACAGAAAAAGAAACATCATAAGATATCACTAATACACAGAATGTAAACTTGGCTACACAGGAACTGAATTCCAAAACAGAACAGGGTCTCAAATTTAGAAAAGCAACTTATGCTTGCTTAAGGGGAAAGGTGAGTTGGGGTGCTGCATAAAACCAGAGATTGAAATGAGCACAGATAAAGTTCCTTAAGCCAAATATGGAATAGACAACAGCTACTCCTTGCTCAACGAAATGGACTCAAAACCCCATATTAAACGCCAAAGAATGTACCTGACTAGTAAGTATCTTAAAACCTATGGATTGCTATGTCTCCAAAAGAGAATCAAGCATGTGTACAGGGGCTTAAATGCAGCAGTGATAGGATTGGAGAGGTTCGGTGAGCAAATGAAGACCCTTTGAAGTCATATTGCATGGTACCCATTTCACGGGTCTCAACTCTGCAGGTTTAAAGTATTCTTCCTTCAGCTAAAACATGCATGTGGAACCCAGAGTATGATCAACCGTGTGAACTGGAGACGTGTTCAAATATGTCTCAGTTTTTCTCCCCTGGTACTCGGGTGCAACATTCCAGACGCTTTACTAACACTCTCCCCACTTGGAGAGTCAGCGCCTTTAACCTCCTGTTTGGCCCAGTTTGCAATTTCTGCGGAAGATGAACAGGAATAGCGAGAACCAATGAGAGGCTAGCTGGAGGTGTCTGGACGGGCAAATTTAACTCTCATTTCCCACCAGGATGAGGAAATAACCAAAGGCTCAGCGTGCCGTGCCGGAACCAGATTAGGGCCTGAAGACGTCCTGCGGTGTTGCGGCCTGCTCAAAAGAAAGCGAGTTGAAGAAAGGAGCTCAGGGGCACTGTAATTCACAAACATGCAGAGTTATAAATGACAGCTATCGTCCAAAAATATACTGAAGTAAGGCTGCCAAGAGGACTTGAAAGCGGGGCAGAATTGCAGGAAACCGATCTCAGGAGGTAGACTGGAATTGCATTTCAAGCATAGGAAAGGAGGCAGAACGTGCACAATGATGCACTTTGCCAAAAAGGGCGTATGCGTTTTTTCCTGAATATATTCAGGAAAAAACGCATACGCCCTTTTTGGCCAACCAAGCAAGCTTGCAAAGGAAATCTGCACTACAATGAAGTCTCACTTCCCCCCGGTCAAAAGGGCCATCTGAAAAAAGTGTAAAATCCAGAAAGGCAGGACAGGCCATGGAGAACTGGGAGACTTGTTATGCTGATGGGCGGGATGTAAATTGCCAACAGACACTCGGGAGAAGTGTATGGTGTTTCCTGAAACATCTAAAAAACAAAGCAACAGAGCCTAGGGCACTTCCACTTATGGTCCTATAGCTTAGGGAAATTAAAATCAAAAAGACACAGCCACCCCAAAGTTTGGGACGCCTCTGTTTACAAGAACCTCATTTACCGTACAAGTTCAATATCACAGAAAGTGAAAAATGGATAAAGAACTTGTGGTACTTACGTACAATGTAGTATCACTCAGCAATGAAATCTATGTCATCAGGCCCGTAGCAGCATAATGAGTGGATTCAGGTACGATGATTCTAACTGAAATAAGTCACACAGAAAAAGAAACATCATAAGATATCACTAATACACAGAATGTAAACTTGGCTACGCAGGACTGAATTCCAAAACAGAACAGGGTCTCAAATTTAGAAAAGCAACTTATGCTTGCTTAAGGGGAAAGGTGAGTTGGGGTGCTGCATAAAACCAGAGATTGAAATGAGCACAGATAAAGTTCCTTAAGCCAAATATGGAATAGACAAGAGCTACTCCTTGCTCAACGAAATGGACTCAACACCGCATATTAAACGCCTAAGAATGTACCTGACTAGTAAGTATCTTAAAACCTATGGATTGCTATGTCTCCGAAAGAGAATCAAGCATGTGTACAGGGGCATAAACGCAGCAGTGATAGGATTGGAGAGGTTCGGTGAGCAAATGAAGAACCTTTGAAGTCATATTGCATGGTACCCATTCCACGGGTTTCAACTACCCAGGTTTTAGGTATTCTTCCTTCAGCTAAAACATGCATGTGGAACCCAGAGTATGATCAACCATGTGATCGGGAGACGTGTTCAAATATGTCTCAGTTTTCGTACCCTGGTACTCGGGTGCAACATTCCAGACGCTTTACTAACAGTCTCCCCACTTGGAGAGTCAGTCCCTTTAACCTCCTGTTTGGCTCAATTTGCAATTTCTGTGGAAGATGAACAGGAATAGCGAGAACCAATGAGAGACTAGCTGGAGGTGTCTGGATGGGCAAATTTAACTCTCATTTCCCACCAGGAAGAGGAATTAACCAAAGGCTCAGCATGCCGTGCCAGAACCAGATTAGGGCCTGAAGACATCCTGTGGTGTTGCGGCCAGGTCACAAGAAAGCGAGTTGAAGAAAGGAGCTCAGGGGCACTGTAATTCACAAACCTGCAGAGTTATAAATGACAGCTATCGTCCAAAACTATACTGAAGTAAGGCTGCCAAGAGGACTTGAAAGCGGGGCAGAATTGCAGGAAACCGATTTCAGGAGGTACACTGGAATTGCATTGAAAGCATAGGAAAAGAGGCAGAACGTCCACAATGATGCACTTGGCCAAAAAGGGCGTATGCGTTTTTTCCTGAATATATTCAGGAAAAAACGCATACGCCCTTTTTGGCCAACCAAGCAAGCTTGCAAAGGAAATCTGCACTACAATGAAGTCTCACTTCCCCCCGGTCAAAAGGGCCATCTGAAAAAAGTGTAAAATCCAGAAAGGCAGGACAGGCCATGGAGAACTGGGAGCCTTGTTATGCTGATGGGCGGGATGTAAATTGCCAACAGACACTCAGGAGAAGTGTATGGTGTTTCCTGAAACATCTAAAAAACAAAGCAACAGAGCCTAGGGCACTTCCACTTATGGTCCTATAGCTTAGGGAAATTAAAAAAAAAAGACACAGCCACCCCAAAGTTTGGAACGGCTCTGTTTACAAGAACCTCGTTTACCGTACAAGTTCAATATCACAGAAAGTGAAAAATGGATAAAGAACTTGTGGTACTTACGTACAATGCAGTATCACTCAGCAATGAAATCTATGTCATCAGGCCCTTAGCAGCACAATGAGTGGATTCAGGTACGATGATTCTAACTGAAATAAGTCACACAGAAAAAGAAACATCATAAGATATCACTAATACACGGAATGTAAACTTGGCTACACAGGAACTGCATTCCAAAACAGAACAGGGTCTCAAATTTAGAAAACCAACTTATGCTTGCTTAAGGGGAAAGGTGAGTTGGGGTGCTGCATAAAACCAGAGATTGAAATGAGCACAGATAAAGTTCCTTAAGCCAAATATGGAATAGACAAGAGCTACTCCTTGCTCAACGAAATGGACTCAAAACGCCATATTAAACGCCTAAGAATGTACCTGGCTAGTAAGTATCTTAAAACTTATGGATTGCTATGTCTCCGAAAGAGAATCAAGCATGTGTACAGGGGCATAAACGCAGCAGTGATAGGATTGGAGAGGTTCGGTGAGCAAATGAAGACCCTTTGAAGTCATATTGCATGGTACCCATTCCACGGGTTTCAACTACCCAGGTATTAGGTATTCTTCATTCAGCTAAAACATGCATGTGGAACCTAGAGTATGATCAACCATATGATCGGGAGATGTGTTCAAATATGTCTCAGTTTTCGTACCCTGGTACTCGGTTGCAACATTCCAGACGCTTTACTAACACTCTCCCAACTTGGAGAGTCAGTCCCTTTAACCTCCTGTTTGGCCCAGTTTGCAATTTCTGCGGAAGATGAACAGGAATAGCGAGAACCAATGAGAGGCTAGCTGGAGGTGTCTGAACGGGCAAATTTAACTCTCATTTCCCACCAGGAAGAGGAATTAACCAATGGCTCAGCGTGCCGTTTCGGAACCAGATTAGGGCCTGAAGCCATGCTGCGGTGATGCGGCCAGGTCACAAGAAAGCGAGTTGAAGAAAGGAGCTCAGGGGCACTGTAATTCACAAACCTGCAGAGTTATAAATGACAGCTATCGTCCAAAACTATACTGAAGTAAGGCTGCCAGGAGGACTTGAAAGCGGGGCAGAATTGCAGGAAACCGATTTCAGGAGGTACACTGGAATTGCATTGAAAGCATAGGAAAAGAGGCAGAACGTCCACAATGATGCACTTGGCCAAAAAGGGCGTATGCGTTTTTTCCTGAATATATTCAGGAAAAAACGCATACGCCCTTTTTGGCCAACCAAGCAAGCTTGCAAAGGAAATCTGCACTACAATGAAGTCTCACTTCCCCCCGGTCAAAAGGGCCATCTGAAAAAAGTGTAAAATCCAGAAAGGCAGGACAGGCCATGGAGAACTGGGAGCCTTGTTATGCTGATGGGCGGGATGTAAATTGCCAACAGACACTCAGGAGAAGTGTATGGTGTTTCCTGAAACATCTAAAAAACAAAGCAACAGAGCCTAGGGCACTTCCACTTATGGTCCTATAGCTTAGGGAAATTAAAAAAAAAAGACACAGCCACCCCAAAGTTTGGAACGGCTCTGTTTACAAGAACCTCGTTTACCGTACAAGTTCAATATCACAGAAAGTGAAAAATGGATAAAGAACTTGTGGTACTTACGTACAATGCAGTATCACTCAGCAATGAAATCTATGTCATCAGGCCCTTAGCAGCACAATGAGTGGATTCAGGTACGATGATTCTAACTGAAATAAGTCACACAGAAAAAGAAACATCATAAGATATCACTAATACACGGAATGTAAACTTGGCTACACAGGAACTGCATTCCAAAACAGAACAGGGTCTCAAATTTAGAAAACCAACTTATGCTTGCTTAAGGGGAAAGGTGAGTTGGGGTGCTGCATAAAACCAGAGATTGAAATGAGCACAGATAAAGTTCCTTAAGCCAAATATGGAATAGACAAGAGCTACTCCTTGCTCAACGAAATGGACTCAAAACGCCATATTAAACGCCTAAGAATGTACCTGGCTAGTAAGTATCTTAAAACTTATGGATTGCTATGTCTCCGAAAGAGAATCAAGCATGTGTACAGGGGCATAAACGCAGCAGTGATAGGATTGGAGAGGTTCGGTGAGCAAATGAAGACCCTATGAAGTCATATTGCATGGTACCCATTCCACGGGTTTCAACTACCCAGGTATTAGGTATTCTTCATTCAGCTAAAACATGCATGTGGAACCTAGAGTATGATCAACCATATGATCGGGAGATGTGTTCAAATATGTCTCAGTTTTCGTACCCTGGTACTCGGTTGCAACATTCCAGACGCTTTACTAACACTCTCCCAACTTGGAGAGTCAGTCCCTTTAACCTCCTGTTTGGCCCAGTTTGCAATTTCTGCGGAAGATGAACAGGAATAGCGAGAACCAATGAGAGGCTAGCTAGAGGTGTCTGAACGGGCAAATTTAACTCTCATTTCCCACCAGGAAGAGGAATTAACCAATGGCTCAGCGTGCCGTTTCGGAACCAGATTAGGGCCTGAAGCCATGCTGCGGTGATGCGGCCAGGTCACAAGAAAGCGAGTTGAAGAAAGGAGCTCAGGGGCACTGTAATTCACAAACCTGCAGAGTTATAAATGACAGCTATTGTCCAAAAATAGACTGAAGTAAGGCTGCCAAGAGGACTTGAAAGCGGGTCAGAATTGCAGCAAACCGATTTCAGGAGGTAGACTGGAATTGCACTGAAAGCATAGGAAAAGAGGCAGAACGTCCACAATGATGCACTTGGCCAAAAAGGGCGTATGCGTTTTTTCCTGAATATATTCAGGAAAAAACGCATACGCCCTTTTTGGCCAACCAAGCAAGCTTGCAAAGGAAATCTGCACTACAATGAAGTCTCACTTCCCCCCGGTCAAAAGGGCCATCTGAAAAAAGTGTAAAATCCAGAAAGGCAGGACAGGCCATGGAGAACTGGGAGCCTTGTTATGCTGATGGGCGGGATGTAAATTGCCAACAACCACTTGGGCGAAGTGTATGGTGTTTCCTGAAACATCTAAAAAACAAAGCAACAGAACCTAGGGCAATTCCACTTATGGTCCTATAGCTTAGGGAAATTAAAATCAAAAAGACACAGCCACCCCAAAGTTTGGAACGGCTCTGTTTACAAGAACCTCGTTTACAGTACAAGTCCAACATCGCAGAAAGTGAAAAATGGAGAAAGAAGTTGTGGTATTTACTTACAAAGCAATATCACTAAGCAATGAAATCTGTGTCATCAGGCCCGTAGCAGCATAATGAGTGGATTCAGGTATGATGAATCTAACTGAAATAAGTCACACAGAAAAAGAAACATCATAAGATATCAGTAATACACGGAATGTAAACTTGACTACACAGGAACTGAATTACAGAACAGAACAGGGTCTCAAATTTAGATAACCAACTTATGCTTGCTTAAGGGTAAAGGTGAGTTGGGGTGCTGCATAAAACCAGAGATTGAAATGAGCACAGATAAAGTTCCTTAAGCCAAATATGGAATAGACAAGAGCTACTCCTTGCTCAACGAAATGGACTCAACACCACATATTAAACGCCTAAGAATGTACCTGACTAGTAAGTATCTTAAAACCTATGGATTGCTATGTCTCCGAAAGAGAATCAAGCATGTGTACAGGGGCATAAACGCAGCAGTGATAGGATTGGAGAGGTTCGGTGAGCAAATGAAGACCCTTTGAAGTCATATTGCATTGTACCCATTCCACGGGTCTCAACTCTCCAGGCTTAAGGTATTCTTCCTTCAGCTAAAATATGCATGTGGAACCCAAGTATGATCAACCATGTGAACGGGAGACGTGTTCAAATATGTCTCAGTTTTCGTACCCTGGTACTCGGGTGCAACATTCCAGACGCTTTACTAACAGTCTCCCCACTTGGAGAGTCAGTCCCTTTAACCTCCTGTTTGGCCCAGTTTGCAATTTCTGTGGAAGATGAACAGGAATAGCGAGAACCAATGAGAGACTAGCTGGAGGTGTCTGGATGGGCAAATTTAACTCTCATTTCCCACCAGGAAGAGGAATTAACCAAAGGCTCAGCATGCCGTGCCAGAACCAGATTAGGGCCTGAAGACATCCTGTGGTGTTGCGGCCAGGTCACAAGAAAGCGAGTTGAAGAAAGGAGCTCAGGGGCACTGTAATTCACAAACCTGCAGAGTTATAAATGACAGCTATCGTCCAAAACTATACTGAAGTAAGGCTGCCAAGAGGACTTGAAAGCGGGGTAGAATTGCAGGAAACCGATTTCAGGAGGTAGACTGGAATTGCATTGAAAGCATAGGAAAAGAGGCAGAACGTCCACAATGATGCACTTGGCCAAAAAGGGCGTATGCGTTTTTTCCTGAATATATTCAGGAAAAAACGCATACGCCCTTTTTGGCCAACCAAGCAAGCTTGCAAAGGAAATCTGCACTACAATGAAGTCTCACTTCCCCCCGGTCAAAAGGGCCATCTGAAAAAAGTGTAAAATCCAGAAAGGCAGGACAGGCCATGGAGAACTGGGAGCCTTGTTATGCTGATGGGCGGAATGTAAATTGCCAACAGACACTCGGGAGAAGTGTATGGTGTTTCCTGAAACATCTAAAAAACAAAGCAACAGAGCCTAGGGCACTTCCACTTATGGTCCTATAGATTAGGGAAATTAAAAAAAAAAGACACAGCCACCCCAAAGTTTGGAACAGCTCTGTTTAGAAGAACCTCGTTTACCGTACAAGTTCAATATCACAGAAAGTGAAAAATGGATAAAGAACTTGTGGTACTTACGTACAATGCAGTATCACTCAGCAATGAAATCTATGTCATCAGGGCCTTAGCAGCACAATGAGGGGATTCAGGTACGATGATTCTAACTGAAATAAGTCACACAGAAAAAGAAACATCATAAGATATCACTAATACACGGAATGTAAACTTGGCTACACAGGAACTGAATTCCAAAACAGAAAAGGGTCTCAAATTTAGAAAACCAACTTATGCTTGCTTAAGGGGAAAGGTGAGTTGGGGTGCTGCATAAAACCAGAGATTGAAATGAGCACAGATAAAGTTCCTTAAGCCAAATATGGAATAGACAAGAGCTACTCCTTGCTCAACGAAATGGACTCAACAACCCATATTAAACGCCTAAGAATGTACCTGACTAGTAAGTATCTTAAAACCTATGGATTGTTATGTCTCCAAAAGAGAATCAAGCGTGTGTACAGGGGCATAAACGCAGCAGTGATAGGATTAGAGAGGTTCGGTGAGCAAATGAAGACCCTTTGAAGTCATATTGCATGGTACCCATTCCACGGGTTTCAACTCTCCAGGTTTAAGGTATTCTTCCTTCAGCTAAAACATGCATGTGGAACCCAGAGTATGATCAACCGTGTGAACGGGAGACGTGTTCAAATATGTCTCAGTTTTCCTCCACTGGTACTCGGGTGCAACATTCCAGACGCTTTACTAACACTCTCCCTACTTGGAGAGTCAGTGACTTTAACCTCCTGTTTGCCCCAGTTTGCAATTTCTGCGGAAGATGAACAGGAATAGCGAGAACCAATGAGAGACTACCTGGAGGTGTCTGAACGGGCAAATTTAACTCTCATTTCCCACCAGGAAGAGGAATTAACCAAAGGCTCAGCATGCCATGCCGGAACCACATTAGGGCCTGAAGACATCCTGCGGTGTTGCGGCCAGGTCACAAGAAAGCGAGTTGAAGAAAGGAGCTCAGGGGCACTGTAATTCACAAACCTGCAGAGTTATAAATGACAGCTATCGTCCAAAAATAGACTGAAGTAAGGCTGCCAAGAGGACTTGAAAGCGGGGCAGAATTGCAGGAAACCGATTTCAGGAGGTAGACAGGAATTGCATTGAAAGCATAAGAAAAGAGGCAGAACGTCCACAATGATGCACTTGGCCAAAAAGGGCGTATGCGTTTTTTCCTGAATATATTCAGGAAAAAACGCATACGCCCTTTTTGGCCAACCAAGCAAGCTTGCAAAGGAAATCTGCACTACAATGAAGTCTCACTTCCCCCCGGTCAAAAGGGCCATCTGAAAAAAGTGTAAAATCCAGAAAGGCAGGACAGGCCATGGAGAACTGGGAGCCTTGTTATGCTGATGGGCGGGATGTAAATTGCCAACAGACACTCAGGAGAAGTGTATGGTGTTTCCTGAAACATCTAAAAAACAAAGCAACAGACCCTAGGGCACTGCCACTTATGGTCCTATAGCTTAGGGAAATTAAAATCAAAAAGACACAGCCACCCCAAAGTTTGGGACGCCTCCGTTTACAAGAACCTCGTTTACCGTACAAGTTCAATATCACAGAAAGTGAAAAATGGATAAAGAACTTGTGGCACTTACGTACAATGCAGTATCACTCAGCAATGAAATCTATGTCATCAGGCCCGTAGCAGCATAATGAGTGGATTCAGGTACGATGATTCTAACTGAAATAAGTCACACAGAAAAAGAAACATCATAAGATATCACTAATACACGGAATGTAAACTTGGCTACACAGGAACTGAATTACAGAACAGAACAGGGTCTCAAATTTAGAAAACCAACTTATGCTTGCTTAAGGGGAAAGGTGAGTTGGGGTGCTGCATAAAACCAGAGATTGAAATGAGCACAGATAAAGTTCCTTAAGCCAAATATGGAATAGATAAGAGCTACTCCTTGCTCAACGAACTGGACTCAACACCGCATATTAAACGCCTAAGAATGTACCTGACTAGTAAGTATCTTAAAACCTATGGATTACTATGTCTCCAAAAGAGAATCAAGCGTGTGTACAGGGGCATAAACGCAGCAGTGATAGGATTGGAGAGGTTCGGTGAGCAAATGAAGACCCTTTGAATTCATATTGCATGGTACCCATTCCACGGGTCTCAACTCTCCAGGTTTAAGGTATTCTTCCTTCAGCTAAAACATGCATGTGGAACCCAGAGTATGATCAACCCTGTGAACGGGAGACGTGTTCAAATATGTCTCAGTTTTCCTCCCCTGGTACTCGGGTACAACATTCCAGATGCTTTACTAACACTCTCCCGACTTGGAGAGTCAGTCCCTTTAACCTCCTGTTTGGCCCAGTTTGCAATTTCTGCAGAAGATGAACAGGAATAGCGAGAACCAATGAGAGGCTAGCGGGAGGTGTCTGGACGGGCAAATTTTACTCTCATTTCCCACCAGGAAGAGGAATTAACCAAAGGCTCAGCATGCCGGGCCGGATCCAGATTAGGGCCTGAAGCCATCCTGCGGTGTTGCGGCCAGGTCACAAGAAAGCGAGTTAAAGAAAGGAGCTCATTGGCACTGTAATTCACAAACCTGCAGAGTTATAAATGACAGCTATCGTCCAAAAATAGACTGAAGTAAGGCTGCCAAGAGGACTTGAAAGCGGGGCAGAATTGCAGGAAACCGATTTCAGGAGGTGGACTGGAATTGCATTGAAAGCATAGGAAAAGAGGCAGAACGTCCACAATGATGCACTTGGCCAAAAAGGGCGTATGCGTTTTTTCCTGAATATATTCAGGAAAAAACGCATACGCCCTTTTTGGCCAACCAAGCAAGCTTGCAAAGGAAATCTGCACTACAATGAAGTCTCACTTCCCCCCGGTCAAAAGGGCCATCTGAAAAAAGTGTAAAATCCAGAAAGGCAGGACAGGCCATGGAGAACTGGGAGCCTTGTTATGCTGATGGGCGGGATGTAAATTGCCAACAGACACTTGGGAGAAGTGTATGGTGTTTCCTGAAACATCTAAAAAACAAAGCAACAGAGCCTAGGGCACTGCCACTTATGGTCCTATAGCTTAGGGAAATTAAAATCAAAAAGACACAGCCACCCCAAAGTTTGGGACACATCTGTTTACAAGAATCTCGTTTACCGTACAAGTTCAATATCACAGAAAGTGAAAAATGGATAAAGAACTTGTGGTACTTACGTACAATGCAGTATCACTCAGCAATGAAATCTATGTCATCAGGCCCGTAGCAGCATAATGAGTGGATTCAGGTACGATGATTCTAACTGAAATAAGTCACACAGAAAAAGAAACATCATAAGATATCACTAATACACGGAATGTAAACTTGGCTACACAGGAACTGAATTACAGAACAGAACTGGGTCTCAAATTTAGAAAACCAACTTATGCTTGCTTAAGGGGAAAGGTGAGTTGGGGTGCTGCATAAAACCAGAGATTGAAATGAGCACAGATAAAGTTCCTTAAGCCAAATATGGAATAGACAAGAGCTACTCCTTGCTCAACGAAATGGACTCAACACCCCATATTAAACGCCTAAGAATGTACCTGACTAGTAAGTATCTTAAAACCTATGGATTGTTATGTCTCCAAAAGAGAATCAAGCGTGTGTACAGGGGCATAAACGCAGCAGTGATAGGATTAGAGAGGTTCGGTGAGCAAATGAAGACCCTTTGAAGTCATATTGCATGGTACCCATTCCACGGGTTTCAACTCTCCAGGTTTAAGGTATTCTTCCTTCAGCTAAAACATGCATGTGGAACCCAGAGTATGATCAACCGTGTGAACGGGAGACGTGTTCAAATATGTCTCAGTTTTCCTCCCCTGGTACTCGGGTGCAACATTCCAGACGCTTTACTAACACTCTCCCTACTTGGAGAGTCAGTGACTTTAACCTCCTGTTTGCCCCAGTTTGCAATTTCTGCGGAAGATGAACAGGAATAGCGAGAACCAATGAGAGACTACCTGGAGGTTCTGAACGGGCAAATTTAACTCTCATTTCCCACCAGGAAGAGGAATTAACCAAAGGCTCAGCATGCCATGCCGGAACCACATTAGGGCCTGAAGACATCCTGCGGTGTTGCGGCCAGGTCACAAGAAAGCGAGTTGAAGAAAGGAGCTCAGGGGCACTGTAATTCACAAACCTGCAGAGTTATAAATGACAGCTATCGTCCAAAAATAGACTGAAGTAAGGCTGCCAAGAGGACTTGAAAGCGGGGCAGAATTGCAGGAAACCGATTTCAGGAGGTAGACAGGAATTGCATTGAAAGCATAGGAAAAGAGGCAGAACGTCCACAGTGATGCACTTGGCCAAAAAAGGCGTATGCGTTTTTTCCTGAATATATTCAGGAAAAAACGCATACGCCCTTTTTGGACAACCAAGCAAGCTTGCAAAGGAAATCTGCACTACAATGAAGTCTCACTTCCCCCCGGTCAAAAGGGCCATCTGAAAAAAGTGTAAAATCCAGAAAGGCAGGACAGGCCATGGAGAACTGGGAGCCTTGTTATGCTGATGGGCGGGATGTAAATTGCCAACAGACACTCAGGAGAAGTGTATGGTGTTTCCTGAAACATCTAAAAAACAAAGCAACAGAACCTAGGACAATTCCACTTATGGTCCTATAGCTTAGGGAAATTAAAATCAAAAAGACACAGCCACCCCAAAGTTTGGAATGGCTCTGTTTACAAGAACCTCGTTTACAGTACAAGTTCAACATCGCAGAAAGTGAAAAATGGATAAAGAAGTTGTGGTATTTACTTACAAAGCAATATCACTCAGCAATGAAATCTGTGTCATCAGGCCCTTAGCAGCACAATGAGTGGATTCAGGTATGATGATTCTAACTGAAATAAGTCACACAGAAAAAGAAACATCATAAGATATCAGTAATACACGGAATGTAAACTTGGCTACACAGGAACTGAATTACAGAACAGAACAGGGTCTCAAATTTAGAAAACCAACTTATGCTTGCTTAAGGGGAAAGGTGAGTTGGGGTGCTGCATAAAACCAGAGATTGAAATGAGCACAGATAAAGTTCCTTAAGCCAAATATGGAATAGACAAGAGCTACTCCTTGCTCAACGAAATGGACTCAACACCCCATATTAAACGCCTAAGAATGTACCTGACTAGTAACTATCTTAAAACCTATGGATTGCTATGTCTCCGAAAGAGAATCAAGCATGTGTACAGGGGCATAAACGCAGCAGTGATAGGATTGGAGAGGTTCGGTGAGCAAATGAAGACCCTTTGAAGTCATATTGCATGGTACCCATTCCACGGGTTTCAACTACCCAGGTTTAAGGTATTCTTCCTTCAGCTAAAACATGCATGTGGAACCTAGAGTATGATCAACCATGTGATCGGGAGACGTGTTCAAATATGTCTCAGTTTTAGTACCCTGGTACTCGGGTGCAACATTCCAGACGCTTTACTAACACTCTCCCCACTTGGAGAGTCAGCGCCTTTAACCTCCTGTTTGGCACAGTTTGCAATTTCTGCGGAAGATGAACAGGAATAGCGAGAACCAATGAGAGGCTAGCTGGAGGTGTCTGGACGGGCAAATTTAACTCTCATTTCCCACCAGGAAGAGGAATTAACCAAAGGCTCATCGTGCCGTGCCAGAACCAGATTAGGGCCTGAAGCCATCCTGCGGTGTTGCGGCCAGGTCACAAGAAAACGAGTTGAAGAAAGGAGCTCAGGGGCACTGTAATTCACAAACCTGCAGAGTTATAAATGACAGCTATCGTCCAAAAATATACTGAAGTAAGGCTGCCAAGAGGACTTGAAAGCGGGGCAGAATTGCAGGAAACCGATTTCAGGAGGTAGACTGGAATTGCATTTCAAGCATAGGAAAAGAGGTAGAACGTCCACAATGATGCACTTGGCCAAAAAGGGCGTATGCGTTTTTTCCTGAATATATTAAGGAAGAAAAGCATACGCCCTTTTTGGCCAACCAAGCAAACTTGCAAAGGAAATCTGCACTACAATGAAGTCTCACTTCTCCCCGGTCAAAAGGGCCATCTGAAAAAAGTATAAAATCCAGAAAGGCAGGACAGGCCATGGAGAACTGGGAGCCTTGTTATGCTGATGGGCAGGAGGTAAATTGCCAACAGACACTCAGGAGAAGTGTATGGTGTTTCCTGAAACATCTAAAAAACAAAGCAACAGAGCCTAGGGCACTGCCACTTATGGTCCTATAGCTTAGGGAAATTAAAATCAAAAAGACACAGCCACCCCAAAGTTTGGGACGCCTCCGTTTACAAGAACCTCGTTTACCATACAAGTTCAATATCACAGAAAGTGAAAAATGGATAAAGAACTTGTGGCACTTACGTACAATGCAGTATCACTCAGCAATGAAATCTATGTCATCAGGCCCGTAGCAGCATAATGAGTGGATTCAGGTACGATGATTCTAACTGAAATAAGTCACACAGAAAAAGAAACATCATAAGATATCACTAATACACGGAATGTAAACTTGGCTACACAGGAACTGAATTACAGAACAGAACAGGGTCTCAAATTTAGAAAACCAACTTATGCTTGCTTAAGGGGAAAGGTGAGTTGGGGTGCTGCATAAAACCAGAGATTGAAATGAGCACAGATAAAGTTCCTTAAGCCAAATATGGAATAGATAAGAGCTACTCCTTGCTCAACGAAATGGACTCAACACCGCATATTAAACGCCTAAGAATGTACCTGACTAGTAAGTATCTTAAAACCTATGGATTACTATGTCTCCAAAAGAGAATCAAGCGTGTGTACAGGGGCATAAACGCAGCAGTGATAGGATTGGAGAGGTTCGGTGAGCAAATGAAGACCCTTTGAATTCATATTGCATGGTACCCATTCCACGGGTCTCAACTCTCCAGGTTTAAGGTATTCTTCCTTCAGCTAAAACATGCATGTGGAACCCAGAGTATGATCAACCATGTGAACGGGAGACGTGTTCAAATATGTCTCAGTTTTCCTCCCCTGGTACTCGGGTACAACATTCCAGACGCTTTACTAACACTCTCCCGCCTTGGAGAGTCAGTCCCTTTAACCTCCTGTTTGGCCCAGTTTGCAATTTCTGCAGAAGATGAACAGGAATAGCGAGAACCAATGAGAGGCTAGCGGGAGGTGTCTGGACGGGCAAATTTTACTCTCATTTCCCACCAGGAAGAGGAATTAACCAAAGGCTCAGCATGCCGGGCCGGATCCAGATTAGGGCCTGAAGCCATCCTGCAGTGTTGCGGCCAGGTCACAAGAAAGCGAGTTAAAGAAAGGAGCTCAGGGGCACTGTAATTCACAAACCTGCAGAGTTATAAATGACAGCTATCGTCCAAAAATAGACTGAAGTAAGGCTGCCAAGAGGACTTGAAAGCGGGGCAGAATTGCAGGAAACCGATTTCAGGAGGTAGACAGGAATTGCATTGAAAGCATAGGAAAAGAGGCAGAACGTCCACAATGATGCACTTGGCCAAAAAGGGCGTATGCGTTTTTTCCTGAATATATTCAGGAAAAAACGCATACGCCCTTTTTGGCCAACCAAGCAAGCTTGCAAAGGAAATCTGCACTACAATGAAGTCTCACTTCCCCCCGGTAAAAGGGCCATCTGAAAAAAGTGTAAAATCCAGAAAGGCAGGACAGGCCATGGAGAACTGGGAGCCATGTTATGCTGATGGGCGGGATGTAAATTGCCAACAGACACTTGGGAGAAGTGTATGGTGTTTCCTGAAACATCTAAAAAACAAAGCAACAGAGCCTAGGGCACTGCCACTTATGGTCCTATAGTTTAGGGAAATTAAAATCAAAAAGACACAGCCACCCCAAAGTTTGGGACACATCTGTTTACAAGAATCTCGTTTACCGTACAAGTTCAATATCACAGAAAGTGAAAAATGGATAAAGAACTTGTGGTACTTACGTACAATGCAGTATCACTCAGCAATGAAATCTATGTCACCAGGCCCGTAGCAGCATAATGAGTGGATTCAGGTACGATGATTCTAACTGAAATAAGTCACACAGAAAAAGAAACATCATAAGATATCACTAATACACGGAATGTAAACTTGGCTACACAGGAACTGAATTACAGAACAGAACTGGGTCTCAAATTTAGAAAACCAACTTATGCTTGCTTAAGGGGAAAGGTGAGTTGGGGTGCTGCATAAAACCAGAGATTGAAATGAGCACAGATAAAGTGCCTTAAGCCAAATATGGAATAGACAAGAGCTACTCCTTGCTCAACGAAATGGACTCAACACCGCATATTAAACGCCTAAGAATGTACCTGACTAGTAAGTATCTTAAAACCTATGGATTGCTATGTCTCTGAAGGAGAATCAAGCATGTGTACAGGGGCATAAACGCAGCAGTGATAGGATTGGAGAGGTTTGATGAGCAAATGAAGACCCTTTGAAGTCATATTGCATGGTACCCATTCCACGGGTTTCAACTACCCAGGTTTTAGGTATTCTTCCTTCAGCTAAAACATGCATGTGGAACCCAGAGTATGATCAACCATGTGAATGGGAGACGTGTTCAAATATGTCTCAGTTTTCGTACCCTGGTACTCGGGTGCAACATTCCAGACGCTTTACTAACACTCTCCTGACTTGGAGAGTCAGCGCCTTTAACCTCCTGTTTGGCCCAGTTTGCAATTTCTGCGGAAGATGAACAGGAATAGCGAGAACCAATGAGAGACTAGCTGGAGGTGTCTGGACGGGCAAATTTAACTCTCATTTCCCACCAGGAAGAGGAAATAACCAAAGGCTCAGCGTGCCGTGCCAGAACCAGATTAGGGCCTGAAGCCATCCTGCGGTGTTGCGGCCAGCTCACAAGAAAGCGAGTTGAAGAAAGGAGCTCAGGGGCACTGTAATTCACAAACCTGCAGAGTTATAAATGACAGCTATCGTCCAAAAATATACTGAAGTAAGGCTGCCAAGAGGACTTGAAACGGGGCAGAATTGCAGGAAACCGATTTCAGGAGGTAGACTGGAATTGCATTGAAAGCATAGAAAAAGAGGCAGAACGTCCACAATGATGCACTTGGCCAAAAAGGGCGTATGCGTTTTTTCCTGAATATATTCAGGAAAAAACGCATACGCCCTTTTTGGCCAACCAAGCAAGCTTGCAAAGAAATCTGCACTACAATGAAGTATCACTTCCCCCCGGTCAAAAGGGCCATCTGAAAAAAGTGTAAAATCCAGAAAGGCAGGACAGGCCATGGAGAACTGGGAGCCTTGTTATGCTGATGGGCGGGATGTAAATTGCCAACAGACATTCGGGAGAAGTGTATGTTGTTTCCTGAAACATCGAAAAAACAAAGCAACAGAGCCTAGGGCACTTCCACTTATGGTCCTATAGCTTAGGGAAATTAAAATCAAAAAGACACAGCCACCCCAAAGTTTGGAACGGCTCTGTTTACAAGAACCTCGTTTACAGTACAAGTTCAACATCGCAGAAAGTGAAAAATGGATAAAGAAGTTGTGGTATTTACTTACAAAGCAATACCACTCAGCAATGAAATCTGTGTCATCAGGCCCTTACCAGCACAATGAGTGGATTCAGGTATGATGATTCTAACTGAAATAAGTCACACAGAAAAAGAAACATCATAAGATATCACTAATACACGGAATGTAAACTTGGCTACACAGGAACTGAATTCCAAAACAGAACAGGGTCTCAAATTTAGAAAACCAACTTATGCTTGCTTAAGGGGAAAGGTGAGTTGGGTTGCTGCATAAAACCAGAGATTGAAATGAGCACAGATAAAGTGCCTTAAGCCAAATATGGAATAGACAAGAGCTACTCCTTGCTCAAAGAAATGGACTCAACACACCATATTAAACGTCTAAGAATGTACCTGAGTAGTAAGTATCTTAAAACCTATGCATTGCTATGTCTCTGAAAGAGAATCAAGCATGTGTACAGGGGCATAAATGCAGCACTGATAGGATTGGAGAGGTTCGTGAGCAAATGAAGACCCTTTGAAGTCATATTGCATGGTACCCATTCCATGGGTTTCAACTCTCCAGGTTTAAGGTATTCTTCCTTCAGCTAAAACATGCATGTGGAACCTAGAGTATGATCAACCATGTGATCGGGAGACATGTTCAAATATGTCTCAGTTTTCGTACCCTGGTACTCGGGTGCAACATTCCAGACGCTTTACTAACACTCTTCTGACTTGGAGAGTCAGCGCCTTTAACCTCCTGTTTGGCCCAGTTTGCAATTTCTGCGGAAGATGAACAGGAATAGCGAGAACCAATGAGAGACTAGCTGGAGGTGTCTGTACGGGCAAATTTAACTCTCATTTCCCACCAGGAAGAGGAAATAACCAAAGGCTCAGCGTGCCGTGCCAGAACCAGATTAGGGCCTGAAGCCATCCTGCGGTGTTGCGGCCAGGTCACAAGAAAGCGAGTTGAAGAAAGGAGCTCAGGGGCACTGTAATTCACAAACCTGCAGAGTTATAAATGACAGCTATCGTCCAAAAATAGACTGAAGTAAGGATGCCAAGAGGACTTGAAAGCGGGGCAGAATAGCAGGAAACCGATTTCAGGAGGTAGACAGGAATTGCATTTCAAGCATAGGAAAAGAGGCAGAACGTCCACAGTGATGCACTTGGCCAAAAAGGGCGTATGCGTTTTTTCCTGAATATATTCAGGAAAAAACGCATACGCCCTTTTTGGCCAACCAAGCAAGCTTGCAAAGGAAATCTGCACTACAATGAAGTCTCACTTCCCCCCGGTCAAAAGGGCCATCTGAAAAAAGTGTAAAATCCAGAAAGGCAGGACAGGCCATGGAGAACTGGGAGCCTTGTTATGCTGATGGGCGGGATGTAAATTGCCAACAGACACTCAGGAGAAGTGTATGGTGTTTCCTGAAACATCTAAAAAACAAAGCAACAGAGCCTAGGGCACTTCCACTTATGGTCCTATAGCTTAGGGAAATTAAAATCAAAAAGACACAGCCACCCCAAAGTTTGGGACGCCTCTGTTTACAAGAACCTCATTTACCGTACAAATTCAATATCACAGAAAGTGAAAAATGGATAAAGAACTTGTGGTACTTACGTACAATGCAGTATCACTCAGCAATGAAATCTATGTCATCAGGCCTGTAGCAGCACAATGAGTGGATTCAGGTACGATGATTCTAACTGAAATAAGTCACACAGAAAAAGAAACATCATAAGATATTACTAATACACGGAATGTAAACTTGGCTACACAGGAACTGAATTCCAAAACAGAACAGGGTCTCAAATTTAGAAAACCAATTTATGCTTGCTTAAGGGGAAAGGTGAGTTGGGGTGCTGCATAAAACCAGAGATTGAAATGAGCACAGATAAAGTTCCTTAAGCCAAATATGGAATAGACAAGAGCTACTCCTTGCTCAATGAAATGGACTCAACACCGCATATTAAACGCCTAAGAATGTACCTGACTAGTAAGTATCTTAAAACCTATGGATTGCTATGTCTCTGAAAGAGAATCAAGCATGTGTACAGGGGCATAAACGCAGCAGTGATAGGATTGGAGAGGTTCGGTGAGCAAATGAAGACCCTTTGAAGTCATATTGCATGGTACCCATTCCACGGGTCTTAACTCTCCAGGTTTACGGTATTCTTCCTTCAGGTAAAACATGTATGTGGAACCCAAGTATGATCGACCATGTGAACGGGAGACGTGTTCAAATATGTCTCAGTTTTCCTCCCCTGGTACTCGGGTGCAACATTCCAGACGCTTTACTAACACTCTCCCCACTTGGAGAGTCAGCGCCTTTAACCTCCTGTTTTGCCCAGTTTGCAATTTCTGCGGAAGATGAACAGGAATAGCGAGAACCAATGAGAGACTAGCTGGAGGTGTCTGGACGGGCAAATTTAACTCTCATTTCCCACTAGGAAGAGGAATTAACCAAAGGCTCAGCGTGCCGTGCCGGAAACAGATTAGGGCCTGAAGCCATCCTGCGGTGTTGCGGCCAGCTCACAAGAAAGTGAGTTGAAGAAAGGAGCTGAGGGGCTCTGTAATTCACAAACCTGCAGAGTTATAAATGACAGCTATCGTCCAAAAATATACTGAAGTAAGGCTGCCAAGAGGACTTGAAAGCGGGGCAGAATTGCAGGATACCGATTTCAGGAGGTAGACTGGAATTGCATTGAAAGCGTAGGAATAGAGGTAGAATGTCCACAATGATGCCCTTTGCCAAAAGGGCATATGCGTTTTTTCCTGAATATATTCAGGAAAAAACGCATACGACCTTTTTGGCCAACGAAGCAAGCTTGCAAAGGAAATCTGCACTACAATGAAGTCTCACTTCCCCCCGGTCAAAAGGGCCATCAGAATAAAGTGTAAAATCCAGAAAGGCAGGACAGGCCATGGAGAACTGGGAGCCTTGTTATGCTGATGGGCGGGATGTAAATTGCCAACAGACACTCGGGACAAGTGTATGGTGTTTCCTGAAACATCTAAAAAACAATGCAACAGAGCCTAGGGCACTTCCACTTATGGTCCTATAGCTTAGGGAAATTAATATCAAAAAGACACAGCCACCCCAAAGTTTGGGACGCCTCTGTGTACAAGAACCTCGTTTACCATACAAGTTCAATATCACAGAAAGTGAAAAATGGATAAAGAACTTGTGGTACTTACGTACAATGCAGTATCACTCAGCAATGAAATCTATGTCATCAGGCCCGTAGCAGCATAATGAGTGGATTCAGGTACGATGATTCTAACTGAAATAAGTCACACAGGAAAAGAAACATCAAAAGATATCACTAATACACGGAATGTAAACTTGGCTACACTGGAACTGCATTCCAAAACAGAACACGGTCTCAAATTTAGAAAACCAACTTATGCTTGCTTAAGGGGAAACGTGAGTTGGGGTGCTGCATAAAACCAGAGATTGAAATGAGCACAGATAAAGTTCCTTAAGCCAAATATGGAACAGACAAGAGCTACTCCTTGCTCAATGAAGTGGACTCAACACCCTATATTAAACGCCTAAGAATATACCTGACTAGTAAGTATCTTAAAACCTATGGATTGCTATGTCTCCAAAAGAGAATCAAGCGTGTGTACTGGGGCATAAATGCAGCAGTGATAGGATTGGAGAGGTTCGGTGAGCAAATGAAGACCCTTTGAAGTCATATTGCATGGTACCCATTCCACGGGTCTCAACTCTCCAGGTTTAAGGTATTCTTCCTTCAGCTAAAACATGCATGTGGAACCCAGAGTATGATCAACCGTGTGATCGGGAGATGTGTTCAAATATGTCTCAGTTTTCATACCCTGGTACTCGGGTGCAACATTCCAGACGCTTTACTAAAACTCTCCCGACTTGGACAGTCAGTGCCTTTAACCTCCTGTTTGGCCCAGTTTGCAATTTCTGCGGAAGATGAACAGGAATAGGGAGAACCAATGAGAGACTAGCTGGAGGTGTCTGAACGGGCAAATTTAACTCTCATTTCCCACTAGGAAGAGGAATTAACCAAAGGCTCAGCGTGCCGTGCCGGAAACAGATTAGGGCCTGAAGCCATCCTGCGGTGTTGCGGCCAGCTCACAAGAAAGTGAGTTGAAGAAAGGAGCTCAGGGGCTCTGTAATTCACAAACCTGCAGAGTTATAAATGACAGCTATCGTCCAAAAATATACTGAAGTAAGGCTGCCAAGAGGACTTGAAAGCGGGGCAGGATTGCAGGATACCGATTTCAGGAGGTAGACTGGAATTGCATTGAAAGTGTAGGAAAAGAGGCAGAACGTCCACAATGATGCACTTTGCGAAAAGGGCGTATGCGTTTTTTCCTGAATATATTCAGGAAAAAACGCATACGCCCTTTTTGGCCAACCAAGCAAGCTTGCAAAGGAAATCTGCACTACAATGAAGTCTCACTTCCCCCCAGTCAAAAGGACCATCAGAATAAAGTGTAAAATCCAGAAAGGCAGGACAGGCCATGGAGAACTGGGAGCCTTGTTATGCTGATGGGCGGGATGTAAATTGCCAACAGACACTCAGGAGAAGTGTATGGTGTTTCCTGAAACATCTAAAAAACAAAGCAACAGAGCCTAGGGCACTTCCACTTATGGTCCTAGAGCTTAGGGAAATTAAAATAAAAAAGACACAGCCACCCCAAAGTTTGGAACGGCTCTGTTTACAAGAACCTCGTTTACAGTACAAGTTCCACATCGCAGAAAGTGAAAAATGGATAAAGAAGTTGTGGTATTTACTTACAAAGCAATATCACTCAGCAATGAAATCTATGTCATCAGGCCCGTAGCAGCATAATGAGTGGATTCAGGTATGATGATTCGAACTGCAATAAGTCACACAGAAAAGAAACATCATAAGGTATCACTAATACACAGAATGGAAACTTGGCTACACAGGAACTGAATAACAGAACAGAACAGGGTCTCAAATTTAGAAAACCAACTTATGCTTGCTTAAGGGTAAAGGTGAGTTGGGGTGCTGCATAAAACCGGAGATTGAAATGAGCACAGATAAACTTCCTTAAGTCAAATATGGAATAGACAAGAGCTACTCCTTGCTCATCGAAATGGACTCAACACCGCATATTAAATGCCTAAGAATGTACCTGACTAGTAAGTATCTTAAAACCTATGGATTGCTATGTCTCCGAAAGAGAATCAAGCATGTGTACAGGGGCATAAACGCAGCAGTGATAGGATTGGAGAGGTTCGGTGAGCAAATGAAGACCCTTTGAAGTCATATTGCATGGTACCCATTACACGCTTCTTAACTCTCCAGGTTTAAGGTATTCTTCCTTCAGCTAAAACATGCATGTGGAACATAGAGTATGATCAACCATGTGATCGGGAGACGTGTTCAAATATGTCTCAGTTTTAGTACCCTGGTACTCGGGTGCAACATTCCAGACGCTTTACTAACACTCTCCCCACTTGGAGAGTCAGCGCCTTTAACCTCCTGTTTGACACAGTTTGCAATTTCTGCGGAAGATGAACAGGAATAGCGAGAACCAATGAGAGGCTAGCTGGAGGTGTCTGGACGGGCAAATTTAACTCTCATTTCCCACCAGGAAGAGGAAATAACCAAAGGCTCAGCGTGCCGTGCCGGAACCAGATTAGGGCCTGAAGCCATCCTGCGGTGTTGCGGCCAGCTCACAAGAAAGCGAGTTGAAGAAAGGAGCTCAGGGGCACTGTAATTCACAAACCTGCAGAGTTATAAATGACAGCTATCGTCCAAAAATAGACTGAAGTAAGGCTGCCAAGAGGACTTGAAAGCGGGGCAGAATTGCAGGAAACCGATTTCAGGAGGTAGACTGGAATTGCATTGAAAGCATAGGAAAAGAGGCAGAACGTCCACAATGATGCACTTGGCCAAAAAGGGCGTATGCGTTTTTTCCTGAATATATTCAGGAAAAAACGCATACGAACTTTTTGGCCAACCAAGCAAGCTTGCAAAGGAAATCTGCTCTACAATGAAGTCTCACTTCCCCCCGGTCAAAAGGGCCATCTGAAAAAAGTGTAAAATCCAGAAAGGCAGGACAGGCCATGGAGAACTGGGAGCCTTGTTATGCTGATGGTCGGGATGTAAATTGCCAACAGAGACTTGGGAGAAGTGTATGGTGTTTCCTGAAACATCTAAAAAACAAAGCAACAGAGCCTAGGGCACTGCCACTTATGGTCCTATAGCTTAGGGAAATTAAAATCAAAAAGACACAGCCACCCCAAAGTTTGGGACGCCTCTGTTTACAAGAACCTCGTTTACAGTACAAGTTCAACATCGCAGAAAGTGAAAAATGGATAAAGAAGTTGTGGTATTTACTTACAAAGCAATATCACTCAGCAATGAAATCTGTGTCATCAGGCCCTTAGCAGCACAATGAGTGGATTCAGGTATGATGATTCTAACTGAAATAAGTCACACAGAAAAAGAAACATCATAAGATATCAGTAATACACGGAATGGAAACTTGGCTACACAGGAACTGAATAACAGAACAGAACAGGGTCTCAAATTTAGAAAACCAACTTATGCTTGCTTAAGGGTAAAGGTGAGTTGGGGTGCTGCATAAAACCGGAGATTGAAATGAGCACAGATAAACTTCCTTAAGTCAAATATGGAATAGACAACAGCTACTCCTTGCTCATCGAAATGAACTCAACACCGCATATTAAATGCCTAAGAATGTACCTGACTAGTAAGTATCTTAAAACCTATGGATTGCTATGTCTCCAAAAGAGAATCAAGCATGTGTACAGGGGCATAAACGCCGCAGTGATAGGATTGGAGAGGTTCGGTGAGCAAATGAAGACCCTTTGAAGTCATATTGCATGGTACCCATTACACGCTTCTTAACTCTCCAGGTTTAAGGTATTCTTCCTTCAGCTAAAACATGCATGTGGAACATAGAGTATGATCAACCATGTGATCGGGAGACGTGTTCAAATATGTCTCAGTTTTCGTACCCTGGTACTCGGGTGCAACATTCCAGACGCTTTACTAACACTCTCCCGACTTGGAGAGTCAGCGCCTTTAACCTCCTGTTTGGCCCAGTTTGCAATTTCTGCGGAAGATGAACAGGAATAGCGAGAACCAATGAGAGGCTAGCTGGAGTTGTCTGGACGGGCAAATTTAACTCTCATTTCCCACCAGGAAGAGGAATTAACCAAAGGCTCAGCATGCCGGGCCGGAACCAGATTAAGGCCTGAAGCCATCCTGCGGTGTTGCGGCCAGGTCACAAGAAAGCGAGTTGAAGAAAGGAGCTCAGGGGCACTGTAATTCACAAACCTGCAGAGTTATAAATGACAGCTATCGTCCAAAAATATACTGAAGTAAGGCTGCCTAGAGGACTTGAAAGCGGGGCAGAATTGTAGGAAACCGATTTCAGGAGGTAGACTGAAATTGCATTGAAAGCATAGGAAAAGAGGCAGAACGTCCACAATGATGCACTTGGCCAAAAAGGGCGTATGCGTTTTTTCCTGAATATATTCAGGAAAAAACGCATACGCCCTCTTTGGCCAACCAAGCAAGCTTGCAAAGGAAATCTGCACTACAATGAAGTCTCACTTCCCCCCGGTCAAAAGGGCCATCTGAAAAAAGTGTAAAATCCAGAAAGGCAACAGGCCGTTGAGAACTGGGAGCCTTGTTATGCTGATGGGCGGGATGTAAATTGCCAACAGACACTTGATAGAAGTGTATGGTGTTTCCTGAAACATGTAAAAAACAAAGCAACAGAGCCTAGGGCACTTCCACTTATGGTCCTTTAGCTTAGGGAAATTAAAATCAAAAAGACACAGCCACCCCAAAGTTTGGAACGCCTTGTTTACAAGAACCTCGTTTACAGTACAAGTTCAACATCGCAGAAAGTGAAAAATGGATAAAGAAGTTGTGGTATTTACTTACAAAGCAATATCACTCAGCAATGAAATCTATGTCATCAGGCCCGTAGCAGCATAATGAGTGGATTCAGGTATGATGATTCAAACTGCAATAAGTCACACAGAAAAGAAACATCATAAGGTATCACTAATACACAGAATGGAAACTTGGCTACACAGGAACTGAATAACAGAACAGAACAGGGTCTCAAATTTAGAAAACCAACTTATGCTTGCTTAAGGGTAAAGGTGAGTTGGGGTGCTGCATAAAACCGGAGATTGAAATGAGCACAGATAAACTTCCTTAAGTCAAATATGGAATAGACAAGAGCTACTCCTTGCTCATCGAAATGGACTCAACACCGCATATTAAATGCCTAAGAATGTACCTGACTAGTAAGTATCTTAAAACCTATGGATTGCTATGTCTCCGAAAGAGAATCAAGCATGTGTACAGGGGCATAAACGCAGCAGTGATAGGATTGGAGAGGTTCGGTGAGCAAATGAAGACCCTTTGAAGTCATATTGCATGGTACCCATTACACGCTTCTTAACTCTCCAGGTTTAAGGTATTCTTCCTTCAGCTAAAACATGCATGTGGAACATAGAGTATGATCAACCATGTGATCGAGAGACGTGTTCAAATATGTCTCAGTTTTAGTACCCTGGTACTCGGGTGCAACATTCCAGACGCTTTACTAACACTCTCCCCACTTGGAGAGTCAGCGCCTTTAACCTCCTGTTTGGCCCAGTTTGCAATTTCTGCGGAAGATGAACAGGAATAGCGAGAACCAATGAGAGGCTAGCTGGAGGTGTCTGGACGGGCAAATTTAACTCTCATTTCCCACCAGGAAGAGGAAATAACCAAAGGCTCAGCGTGCCGTGCCGGAACCAGATTAGGGCCTGAAGCCATCCTGCGGTGTTGCGGCCAGCTCACAAGAAAGCGAGTTGAAGAAAGGAGCTCAGGGGCACTGTAATTCACAAACCTGCAGAGTTATAAATGACAGCTATCGTCCAAAAATAGACTGAAGTAAGGCTGCCAAGAGGACTTGAAAGCGGGGCAGAATTGCAGGAAACCGATTTCAGGAGGTAGACTGGAATTGCATTGAAAGCATAGGAAAAGAGGCAGAACGTCCACAATGATGCACTTGGCCAAAAAGGGCGTATGCGTTTTTTCCTGAATATATTCAGGAAAAAACGCATACAAACTTTTTGGCCAACCAAGCAAGCTTGCAAAGGAAATCTGCTCTACAATGAAGTCTCACTTCCCCCCGGTCAAAAGGGCCATCTGAAAAAAGTGTAAAATCCAGAAAGGCAGGACAGGCCATGGAGAACTGGGAGCCTTGTTATGCTGATGGTCGGGATGTAAATTGCCAACAGAGACTTGGGAGAAGTGTATGGTGTTTCCTGAAACATCTAAAAAACAAAGCAACAGAGCCTAGGGCACTGCCACTTATGGTCCTATAGCTTAGGGAAATTAAAATCAAAAAGACACAGCCACCCCAAAGTTTGGGACGCCTCTGTTTACAAGAACCTCATTTACAGTACAAGTTCAACATCGCAGAAAGTGAAAAATGGATAAAGAAGTTGTGGTATTTACTTACAAAGCAATATCACTCAGCAATGAAATCTATGTCATCAGGCCCTTAGCAGCACAATGAGTGGATTCAGGTATGATGATTCTAAGTGAAATAAGTCACACAGAAAAAGAAACATCATAAGATATCAGTAATACACGGAATGTAAACTTGGCTAGACAGGAACTGAATTACAGAACAGAACAGGGTCTCAAATTTAGAAAACCAACTTATGCTTGCTTAAGGGTAAAGGGGAGTTGGGGTGCTGCATAAAACCAGAGATTGAAATGAGCACAGATAAAGTTCCTTAAGCCAAATATGGAATAGACAAGAGCTACTCCTTGCTCAACGAAATGGACTCAACACCGCATATTAAACGCCTAAGAATGTACCTGACTAGTAAGTATCTTAAAACCTATGGATTGCTATGTCTCCGAAAGAGAATCAAGCATGTGTACAGGGGCATAAACGCAGCAGTGATAGGATTGGAGAGGTTCGGTGAGCAAATGAAGACCCTTTGAAGTCATATTGCATGGTACCCATTCCACGGGTTTCAACTACCCAGGTTTAAGGTATTCCTCCTTCAGTTAAAACATGCATGTGGAACCTAGAGTATGATCAACCATGTGATCGGGAGACGTGTTCAAATATGTCTCAGTTTTCGTACCCTGGTACTCGGGTGCAACATTCCAGACGCTTTACTAACACTCTCCCGACTTGGAGAGTCAGCGCCTTTAACCTCCTGTTTGGCCCAGTTTGCAATTTCTGCGGAAGATGAACAGGAATAGCGAGAACCAATGAGAGGCTAGCTGGAGTTGTCTGGACGGGCAAATTTAACTCTCATTTCCCACCAGGAAGAGGAATTAACCAAAGGCTCAGCATGCCGGGCCGGAACCAGATTAAGGCCTGAAGCCATCCTGCGGTGTTGCGGCCAGGTCACAAGAAAGCGAGTTGAAGAAAGGAGCTCAGGGGCACTGTAATTCACAAACCTGCAGAGTTATAAATGACAGCTATCGTCCAAAAATAGACTGAAGTAAGGCTGCCAAGAGGACTTGAAAGCGGGGCAGAATTGCAGGATACCGATTTCAGGAGGTAGATTGGAATTGCATTGAAAGCATAAGAAAAGAGGCAGAACGTCCACAATGATGCACTTGGCCAAAAAGGGCGTATGCGTTTTTTCCTGAATATATTCAGGAAAAAACGCATACGCCCTTTTTGGCCCACAAAGCAAACTTGCAAAGGAAATCTGCACTACAATGAAGTATCACTTCCCCCCGGTCAAAAGGGCCATCTGAAAAAATTGTAAAATCCAGAAAGGCAGGACAGGCCATGGAGAACTGGGAGCCTTGTTATGCTTATGGGCGGGATGTAAATTGCCAACAGACACTCGGGAGAAGTGTATGGTGTTTCCAGAAACATCTAAAAAACAAAGCAACAGAGCCTAGGGCACTTCCACTTATGGTCCTTTAGCTTAGGGAAATTAAAATCAAAAAGACACAGCCACCCCAAAGTTTGGGACGCCTCTGTTTACAAGAACCTCGTTTACAGTACAAGTTCAACATCGCAGAAATTGAAAAATGGATAAAGAAGTTGTGGTATTTATTTACAAAGCAATATCACTCAGCAATGAAATCTATGTCATCAGGCCCTTAGCAGCACAATGAGTGGATTCAGGTACGATGATTCTAACTGAAATAAGTCACACAGAAAAAGAAACATCATAAAATATCAGCAATACACGGAATGTAAACTTGGCTACACAGGAACAGAATTACAGAACAGACCAGGGTCTCAAATTTAGAAAAGCAACTTATGCTTGCTTAAGGGGAAAGGTGAGTTGGGGTGCTGCATAAAACCAGAGATTGAAATGAGCACAGATAAAGTTCCTTAAGCCAAATATGGAATAGACAAGAGCTACTCCTTGCTCAACGAAATGGACACAACACCCCATATTAAACGCCTAAGAATGTACCTGACTAGTAAGTATCTTAAAACCTATGGATTGCTATGTCTCCAAAAGAGAATCAAGCATGTGTACAGGGGCATAAACGCAGCAGTGATAGGATTGGAGAGGTTCGGTGAGCAAATGAAGACCCTTTGAAGTCATATTGCATGGTACCCATTCCACGGGTTTCAACTCTCCAGGTTTAAGGTATTCTTCCTTCAGCTAAAACATGCATGTGGAACCCAGAGTATGATCAACCGTGTGAACGGGAGACGTGTTCAAATATGTCTCAGTTTTCCTCCCCTGGTAGTCGGGTGCAACATTCCAGACGCTTTACTAACACTCTCCCCACTTGGAGAGTCAGCGCCGTTAACCTCCTGTTTAGCCCAGTTTGCAATTTCTGCGGAAGATGAACAGGAATAGGGAGAACCAATGAGACACTAGCTGGAATAGTCTGGCCGGGCAAATTTAACTCTCATTTCCCACCAGGAAGAGGAATTAACCAAAGGCTCAGCATGCCGGGCCGGAACCAGATTAGGGCCTGAAGCCATCCTGCGGTGTTGCGGCCAGCTCACAAGAAAGCGAGTTGAAGAAAGGAGCTCAGGGGCACTGTAATTCACAAACCTGCAGAGTTATAAATGACAGCTATCGTCCAAAAATAGACTGAAGTAAGGCTGCCAAGAGGACTTGAAAGCGGGGCAGAATTGCAGGAAACCGATTTCAGGAGGTAGACTGGAATTGCATTGAAAGCATAGGAAAAGAGGCAGAACGTCCACAATGATGCACTTGGCCAAAAAGGGCATATGTGTTTTTTCCTGAATATAGTCAGGAAAAAACGCATACACACTTTTTGGCCAACCAAGCAAGCTTGCAAAGGAAATCTGCACTACAATGAAGTCTCACTTTCCCCTGGTCAAAAGGGATATCTGAAAAAAGTGTAAAATCCATAAAGGCACGACAGGCCATGGAGAAGTGGGAGCCTTCTTATGCTGATGGGCGGGATGTAAATTGCCAACAGCCACTCTGGAGAAGTGTATGGTGTTTCCTGAAACATCTAAAAAACAAAGCAACAGAGCCTAGGACACTTCCACTTATGGTCCTATAGTTTAGGGAAATTAACATCAAAAAGACACAGCCACCCCAAAGTTTGGGATGGCTCTGTTTACAAGAACATCATATACGGTACAAGTTCAATATCGCAGAAAGTGAAAAATGGATAAAGAACTTGTGGTACTTACGTACAATGCAGTATCACTCAGCAATGAAATCTATGTCATCAGGCCCGTAGCAGCATAATGAGTGGATTCAGGTACGATGATTCTAACTGAAATAAGTCACACAGAAAAAGAAACATCATAAGATATCACTAATACACGGAATGTAAACTTGGCTACACAGGAACTGCATTCCAAAACAGAACAGGGTCTCAAATTTAGAAAACCAACTTATGCTTCCTTAAGGGGAAAGGTGAGTTGGGGTGCTGCATAAAACCAGAGATTGAAATGAGCACAGATAAAGTTCTATAAGCCAAATATGGAATAGACAAGAGCTACTCCTTGTTCAACGAAATGGACTCAACACCCCATATTCAACGCCTAGGAATATACCTGACTAGTAAGAATCATAAAAGCTATGGAATTGTATATCTCTGTAAGAGAATCAAGAGTGTGTACAGCGGCATTAAAGCAGTGAAAATCAGCTAAATCCCATATTAAAAATAAATTTCTTAAACAAAACACAATGACAGTGATATAGAGAGCAATACTTAAGTAATTCATTCAAGGCTTCTGATGCAACCTGCATTTACCATATCTACACCCATAGCTGGGTGACACATAAGGATGGACACTTGGGGCTCATAAGATTGGTGAGGTTCGGTGAGCAAATGCAGACCCTTTGAAGTCATATTGCATGGTACCCATTCCACGGATCTCAACTCTCCAGGTTTAAGGGATTCTTCCTTCAGCTAAAACATGGATGTGGAACCCAGAGTATGATCCACCGTATGATCGAGAAATGTGTTCAAATGTGTCTCACTTTTCATTCCCTGGTACTCGGGTGCAACATTCCAGACGCTTTACTAACACTCTCCTCACTTGGAGAGTGAGTGCCTTTAACCTCCTGTTTGGCCCAGTTTGCAATTTCTGCGGAAGATGAACAGGAACAGGGAGAACCAATGAGAGACTAGCTGGAGGTGTCTGGACGGGTAAATTTAACTCTCATTTCCCACAGGGAAGAGGAATAAACCAAAGGCTCAGCATGCCATGCCGGAACCAGATTAGGGTCTGAAGCAATCCTGCGGTGTTGTGGCCAGCTCACAAGAAAGCGAGTTGAAGAAAGGAGCTCAGGGGCACTGTAATTCACAAACCTGCAGATTTATAAAAGACAGCTATAGTCCGAATATATACTGAAGTAGGGCTGCCAGGAGGACTTGAATGCGGGGCAGAATTGCAGGAAACCGATTTCAGGAGGAATCGGAATTGGATTGCATTTAAAACACAGCAAAAGAGGCAGAACGTCGACAATGATGCACTTGGCCAAACAGGGCGTATGCGTTTTTTTCCTGAATATATTCAGGAAAAAACGCATACGCCCTTTTTGGCCAACCAAGCAAGCTTGCAAAGGAAATCTGCACTACAATGAAGTCTCACTTCCCCCCGGTCAAAAGGGCCATCAGAAAAAAGTGTAAAATCCAGAAAGGCAGGACAGGCCATGGAGAACTGGGAGCCTTGTTATGCTGATGGGCGGGATGTAAATTGCCAACAGCCACTCCGGAGAAGTGTATGGTGTTTCCTGAAACATCTAAAAACCAAAGCAACAGAGCCTAGGGCACTTCCACTTATGGTCCTATAGCTTAGGGAAATTAAAATCAAAAAGACACAGCCACACCAAAATTTGGGACAGCTGTTTTTACAGGAATCTCTTCTGCGGCACAAGTTAAATATCCCAGAGAGCAAATAATGGATAAAGAAGTTGCGGTACTTCTGTACAACAGAATACCACTCAGCAATGAAATCTATGTCACCAGGCCCGTACCAGCATAATGAGTGGATTGAGGCACGATGATTCTAAGTGAAATAAGTCACACAGAAAAAGAAACATCATAAGGTATCACTAATACATGGAATGTGAACTTGGCTACACATGAACTGAATTACAAAACAGAACAGGGCCTCAAATTTAGAAAACCAACTTATGCTTGCTTAAGTGGGAAGGTCAGTTGGGGTGCTGCATAAAAGCAGAGTTTGAAATTAGCACAGATACCGTTCCATAAGCCAAATATGTAATAGACAAGAGCTACCCCTTGCTCAACGAAATGGATTCAACAATGAGGTATCACCTCACACCTGGTAGAATAGGCATCATTGAAAATCTACAAACAAAAATTGCTGGATAGGGTGTGGAGAAAAGGAACCCTCTTCCACTATTGTTGGGAATATAAATTGATACAGTCATTATGGAGAACAATATGGAATTTCTTAAGAAACTAACAATAGAATTACCATATGATACAGCAATCCCAGTACTGGACATATACCCAGACAAAACCATAAATCAAAAAGAGTCATTCACCGCAATGTTCATTGCATCACTATTTACAATATCGAGGTAATGGAAGCAACCTAAATGCCCACAGACAGACGAATGCATAAAGCTGTGGTACATATATAAAATGGAATATTACTAAGCCATGAAAAGGAATGAAATTGGGTCATTTGTAGAGACGTCGATGGATCTAGAGACTGTCATACAGAGTGAAGTAAGTCAGAAAGAGAAAAACAAATCCTGTATATTCATGCATATATGTGGAACCTAGAAAAACTGTACAGATTAACCATTTTGCAAGGCATAAATAGAGCAACAGATGTAGACAACAAACGTATGGACAACAAGGGGGGAAAGCTGTTGGGGGGGTGGTGGTGGGAGGAGTTGAGAGACTGGGATTGGCATGTATACATTTATATGTATAAAATACATAACCAATAAGAACCTGCTGTATAAAAATATAAAATAAAATTCAAAATTAAAAAGAAATAAAATTTAAAAAATAAAACAGAAAAAACAATTATTCCCTGCACATACATGTATTTATATGAATAAATTATTTCCATGCTTATATCTGTAAATACAAAAAAGAGGAATAAAATCTACCTTGAACCAAAAACGAAAAAGAGAAAAAAAACACAGAACCCACCAGTTACACAGAGGAAAACCGTATCAGGGCACTTGCTCCAGTTGTAAACAATTCTGAAGTTGGTCAGTGGTGGGGAATCGTCTCCCATTCAGCCAGCAGCCCCCACGCAACAAGCGTCCTCATTGCAAAGCTGGGGCACCGTGCCGAGGCATCTGTGAGTAAACGTGAGCTGAGCCCCAGGCCAGTTGCTGCTGAACTATTCCCACCCGTCCCAGGTAAAACACCTGAATATATACAAGGACTTGAAAGCCTAGAGGAAGGGCCATAGAGCCACACGAGTGACAGCATGCCGGCCGACTTGGTGCCTGCAGGCCAGCCAGGATGGTCCTGGCCCTGGGTGCTCTTCTGGAAGATTTCCATTTCCCTGCCTGAGATACCCGTCCTGTCCCTGCCCCCACTGCTTTTTTCCTTCCTCACCTCTGCCCAGGGAGAAATTCCAGCAGCAGGTATGGGTGACACATCCTCTTCTTTAGCAGGTGGCAGCCTGGCAACTGCTGCAGAAAGTCCAGCAGAGCCCCACTCACACTGGGCCACCCACAAAGCCGTGGCCTCTCACTCCCTCCCACCAGCCCAGCCCCAAGACTGGTGACAGGGCAGAGAAAATGGCGTCAGGCACGGCTGCAGGGGCTCTTGCTGCCTGGAGTGGTATTTATATTGATCTCAACCCAGGCACACCTGGGGAGGGCTGGCCGGCACGGTAAGGCTGCCCAGGTCAGCCAATCATCACCCCTCAGGGGCTCACAGTTGCAGAAAATGGAACTTGCTGAACCGGCCAGGTCCAAGGAACAGGTGTGGGCTCCTGAGAGTCAGGATAGACAAGGGGCTGCAGCTTTGGCTTGTTTTCTAATCATTTTATCTGGCCCATGAGTGGGAGACAACTTCAAGAAAACCCTCTCCTAATGAGAAGAACCCAGGAGTCAGGCAGAGGAGGGGTGGGTGGTGGTTGGAGACAGAGGCCTGGTGCCCCGGGTGCAGTGGAAGTCTCTGGAAGACCAGGTGGAGGGAGGCCTCACGGAGTGATGCCCAGGGTCACAGACCTGTCGCAGCTGCTGTTTGTTAGTTCAAGTCCTGCTCTGAGGTGCTCTGTGTCAGCTCTGAGCGACAGGTGAGCTGGGGGTGCTCTGCAATGAGGGCTATGTGCACGGTTCCTGTGTGCCCAGCCCTGCCACGGTACCTGCAAGGGTAGCTCTGTATCCTGGGAGGGGCCTGACCACGAGAGCCCCGTGGGCTGGGGTGGGGGTGGGGTACCTGCCCAGGTGAGCTCCATATTCTGGGATTGGTCTGACCACGAGAGCCCCATGGGCTGCTGGGGACCTGGTAAAGGATGTCAGGACAGTCAGTGAAGCCACCGAGGATATACCTCCAGTTGCTCCTAATTCCTACACCCTGCTGGTCATTCTACCAACCACCAGGACATGGTATTCTGTATTAGTCTTCAATGATGCCTTCTTTTGTATTCCATTAGTCCCAGAGTCACAAGAAATTTTGGCTTGTGAGTGGCAGGACTCAACATACAACTAAAACAATACTTCCGGGCCGTCTGGCCCCAAGGGTGCAAAAATTCCCACACCATCTTTGGGGAAAGCTTAGCTAAAGACCTAAAAGTTCTACCTCTGGAAAAGGAAACCCTCCTTCAATATGCAGACGACATTCTGATCACCAGCCTTACTAAGGAGGCCTCTGAACTACCAAGCCAATAAAGGATAGAAGTTGTCCAAGAAAAAGCTCAAATACCACAGACTGCGGTGACCTGCCTGGGCTTCATTCTCACAGAAGGTCAGAGAAGCCCATCCCAGGAAAGGGAAGAAACCATTTTCAGCCTTACCCCTTTCTAAAACTAGAAGACAGCTTAGGGGTTCCTGGGGAGGCCAGGGTTTGCTGCTTCTGGATCCCTAACTACAGTCTACTAGCTGGGCCTCTATATGAAACACTGAAAGGAAACGATGATGATCCTTTTGAATAGAATCCAGAAGTGGCCTTTCAAGAATGGAAAGAGCAGTCAATTCAGACCCTTGCCCTGGAACTCCCTAATTTAGCTAAACCCTTTGACCTTTACATTCCCGGTGAAAGGTGAATCGCCATTGGAGAATTAGTGCAAAAACTGGGACCACTTGAAATGGAACAATGCAAGAATGCCATCCAGGTAGGATAAACTACGGTCACTAAGGGGCTTGGCCCACTGCCACATCTGGCCAAGATACTGGCGGTATCTAAAAACCTGGAAATCAGCAGCCCAAAAGGCCACCTCCCTCCTAAGGGAAAAGGACCCCATGTGGTGATCCTAACCACCAACCATGCCCTGAAGTTGCAGGGTTCGCTCCGTGGGCACACCGACCTCGAGTGAGGAGGCCCTCCAACTCCAACATCCAGAGAGATAACCGGGGGCAACAGGGCACCATGACGACTCGTGTGAACATCACTTGACCTGGAGTTTCTCTCATAAAACAACAAGAGTGTGTCCCAAAAGAGTAGACTACTGCTTGCAGGACTTACTGCACCCAGAGGGGAGCTAATAATCTTGGCGGGGGAACAGTATACCACACTGTCACCATAGAAAAGCCTACAGACACCGTGATGATGGTGGCCAATAAGACCGGCTGGACTCCTGTTTACTTCAAAAGGCTGTTGACTCAGTAGCGATCATGGTCCTTGATCACCACTGACCCTGGACTGTCTGGGAGTTGAGCGGGCAGGGCTCTGACACCTGGTGCTGTTTGTACGTTAATTCAGGGGCCTAATTGAAGAAAGCGCAGACTACTGGTCAGAGCATCTAGGCTGGCAGAGACGGTCAGCCTAAGGTGGCCGAACAAATGTGGGGTGGGGTGAAACCGGCCCCCACAGCGTCTCTGCACATCTCTTTCCTGGACCCTTAAAGGTCATTAGAATCTATAACACTTCCAATGCTGGTGCTCAGGTGGACGAGCAGGGAGGCAGGGGTCCTGGGGACAATCAACGTCACCGGGAGGCTGCTGGGGAGAAGCTCTGACCCTCGCCCCAGGGTATGAGGGCTCCCAACTCAGCACTCAGCAGTTACAGAAGAAGGGTCTGCACCCTCAGCACTCCAAGAATGAGGAACGGGACAAAAGGCAGAGGAGGGGTTTGTCCCCAGCAAAGCCCATTAAAAATCCCTGGGAGATAAAAATAGAATCTGGGCAATAAAGTCAAGTCTAACCTTTTTTATCCTTTGTGCTTTGTCTAATTTCACGTGCTCCTAGGGTCCCGCATGCAGAGGTTCCACACCCGGCACTTCAGACCAGATTTCCTAGTGCAGAATGGCTGGGTCGACACCTCAGCTCCTGGGGCCCAGTGCAGACTCCACGATATAGAGCCTGAGCTACAGCCAACCCGGCCCTCGAGAGCTCCGCCGCCTCCCTCCCTCCCACTGACTCTGACAGGATCTCTACACAGCAGCCCAGCCCACAGCCCACGGGGTAGTGCATGCTCTCACCTCTCCATTCTCTGATCAAAATATAAAGTTTCCTTTGCTTGTGAACCAAACTCAGTCTCGATCTGTTGGCCCCAATGACACTGGGCACGGGGACACTTGTTGGGGTCCACTCTGGAGGATCAGTAACAGAAATTGAGACTATTGTAACCTCAATGAACAGATGTGTGAGCCAAACTGTAGTTAACATAGAACAGTGTATAAGGCTCGGGTAAAATAAGATGTTTTTAACACTTCCATTTGATATTTCCATCACTTTTTATAAGCAAGTTCAGTGAAAAGGTTTGTCTTATTTGTCAGGTCAATATTAGAGAAACGAAGTGATTTCTTTCCAAGGATGTACAGCTAATAATCTTGGTTAAACCTTCAATCTTGTTTTAAATGCTTTTCCATTGAAAATGATACCTCTCTTTCAGCTCCCCCATTTCTGAGAAGTATAAAATCTTATAATTTATTATTACCAAAGGGGAAAGGTGGGAGGAGGGATAAATTAACAGTTTGGAATGAACACATACACACTGCTATGTATAAAATAGATCATCAACAAGGAACTACTGTATAGCACAGGGAACTACACTCAACATTTTGCAATAACCTATAAGGGGAAATAATCTGAAAAAGAATAGATATTTTTATTGACATCATCTATCAATGACAGTTAAAGTGTAGCCTAAGGGAAGCTGGTGGTGAGTGCTTCTGACCCTGAAGACTTCAATCATCTAAAGTTTGGACTCTGCCTACTTCCCAAGGCCCTTAATGAACATATGTGTAGCCGTAGCTTAAAAACTTCCCCAGTTTGGGTTTCGGGGAGACACTGATTTTGAAAAAGCCCTGGTGTTCTCCTTACATGAATGGGACTCTTCCTACTGCTAAAACATGTCTGTCACACCCAGAGGATGGTATACCGTCTGATCGGGAAGAGTTTGGAAAAGGCATCTCATCTCCTCATCTCCTGGTGCTCGGGTTCACCCCTCCAGCGTCTTTACTAACAGTCTCCCCACTTGGAGATGTCAGCACTGTCAACATCCTGTTGCGTACAGTTTGGAATTTGTCCAGAGGATGAAGCGGAAGGATGAGGAACAATGAGAGACAAGTCCTAGGTGTTCAGACAGGCACATGTCACTCTAATTTCCAATCAGGAAGACGAATTGACCAAAGGCTAGGGTTGCCCATGGAAACAGTATAGGGCTTGAGGAAATCCCGCTGCTTTGTGGCCAGTTCCCATAAACACGAGTTGAACAATGGAACTCAGGGGCAGTAAAATTCACAAAACTGCAGAGTTGAAAATATCCATCACTGAAAAATGTCTTGAGGAAAGTCAGAGAAAAGGACTTGTAAGCAAAGGAGAATGGCAGGAAAGGGATTTGAGGAGGTAGAAAGGACTCGCCATTAAGCACAAGAAAAGGAGCTGAACATTGCCAACATTGCAGTTGGCCAAAAAGGGTGTATGCGTTCTTTTCTGTATATATTCAAGAAAAGGGCATACACTTTTTTAGCCAACCAAACAGGTGGGCACTGGAAGTCAATACCACAAAAGATATCACTTCGCATCAGTCAGAAGAGCCATCCTCATAAAGCGTAAACAACAGATATGCAGGACAGGGCAACGAGAAGAGGGAGCCCTGTGAGACTTATAGTGGAAATGTATATTGCCAACGGCCATTCTGGAGAAGTGTATTGTGTTTACTAAAGCATCTAAAAAATGAGCTACAGAGCATAGGGCACTTGCACTCATGGGCGTATATCTTGGGAAAAGCAAAAATCGAGAGGACACAGGCACCCCAATGTTTACCCCCTCTCTGTTTAAAAGATCCTCGACTAGGATATAACTTAAATGTCTCTGGAGGGAAAAAATGGATAGAGATGTGGTACTTAGGTAGAGTGGAATATTATTCAGCCTGGAAATCAATGAAATATGGCCAGTTGTAACAACTCCGGAGGAGTTACGTATGATCATTCTAAGTGACAGAATTCAAAAAGAAAAAGACACATATCATAAGATATCACTTAAAGGTGGAATCCAAAATGGCTACACATGAAATAAATTACAAAACAAAAACATAGTCAAATATGTAGAAAACACGCATAAGGCTGCTAAACGGGAAAGGTGGGGAGGGGTGAGGCATCATCCAGGAGGTTGAAATTAGCAAAGATACCATTCCAAATACCAAACTGATAATCAACAAGGCCTACACGGTAGCTAAAAGAACTGCACTCAGCACACTCAAGTCACCGGAAAAGAATATATACGACTGGTAAGAATCTGAAAAAGAATTTATTGATGTCTCTCTGTACGTGAATCAAGTGGATGTACAGCAGCAAGAAACAGAGCTTTGAAAATCAGCTGTAACCAATATAGTAATAAATTGAAAAAAATAAACGACAGAGAGACAGAGAAAACCTCTTACAACTTTTCCTCAGGGACGGTGATGCAACATGGATTGAACACATCTAGACCCACAGCAGGATGAGACATAAGGCTGGAAACTGTTTGCGCTAAGAGAAATGTGAGGTTGGGTGAGGAAATGCACACCCTTTAAAGTAATACTACCTGGTACCCATTCAATGGGTCCCAAATCTGCAGGTTCAAGGGATCTTCCTACAGCTAAAACATGCATGGAAAACCCAGAGGACTGTACACCATGTGATCGGGAGATGTGTCTAAAATGCACCTCATTTATCCTCTCCTGGTGCTCCTGTTCACCATTCCAGCCATGCTACTTAGAATCTCCCCACTTGGAGAATCAGCACATTTAAACTTCTGTTTCACACATTTTGCAAATTGTGAGGAGGATGAACGGGAAGAGGGGGAACCAATGAGAGAAGAGTTGTAGGGGTTTGGACGGGCACATATCACTCTAATTTCCCATTAAGAGTAAGAATTAAAGGAAGGCTCAGCCTGCCTCGCCGGAGCCAAAATAGGGCCTGAAGCAATCCTGCGGGTTTGAGGCCAGCTCACAAAAGAGCAACTTAAAAAATGGAGCTCAGGGTCACTGCAATTCACAAACCTGCAGAGTTATAAATGAAAACTAACGTCCAAAAATATGTTGAGGTAAGGCAAAGAAGAGGATCTGAATGCAAGACAGAATTACAAGAAACAGATTTCAAGAGATAGATTGGACTCGTCTTTAACGCACATGAAAAGCGGCAGAATTTCGACAATGATGCAGTTGGCCCAAAAGGGTGTATGCGTTTTTTCCTGATTATATCCAGGAAAAAACGCATACGCACTTTATGGGCAACGAAGCAAGCAAGCAATGCAAATGTGCACAACAAAGAAGTCTCACTTCCCACCGGTCAAAAGGGCCATCCTAAAAAATTGTAAAAACCAGAAATGCAGGACAGGCCATGGAGAACAGGGAGCCTTTATACGCTGATGGGCAGTGTGTGAACTGCCGAGAGCCACTCTGGAGAAGTGTATGGTGGTTCCTAAATCATCTAAAAAACAGAGCTACAGAGCATAGGACACTTCCAATCATGGGAGTATATCTAGGGAAGTCTAAAAATCAACAAGACACAAGCACACCACAGTTTAGGGCTACTCTGTTTACAAGAACCTCAACTTCAGTACACCTTAAATATCCCAGGAAAGAGAACAATGGATAAAGAAGATGTGGTACTTATGTACAATGGAATATCTCTTCACCATGAAATCAATGTAATAAGGCTAGTAGAAGGATAAAGAGTGGATTTAGGTCCGATAATACTACTTGAAATAAGTCAAACAGAAAAAGAAACATATCATAAGATATCACTTATAGAGGGAGGGTAAATATGGCTGCACAAGAAATGAATTACAGAACAGAACAGTGTCTCACATTTAGAAAACACACTTATGTCAGCTTAAGGGGAAAGGAGAGGTGGGGTGATGCATAAAACCAGAGTTTGAAATTAGCACAGATACCGTTCAATAAACCAAATAGGTATTAGACAAGATCTACACCTTGCTCAATGAACTGGCCTCAACACACCCTATACACCGCAGAGAAATATATCTGAGGAATAAGAATCTTAAAACCCATGTATTGATATATCTCCATAAGGGAATCAAGTGTGTGCAGAGCGGCACAAACACAGCAGTGAAAAGGAGCTAAACCCCATTATAGAAATAAATTTTAAAAACAAAACGCTGAAACAATGAAAGAGAGAAAAATTCTTACAAAATTCGCTCAGGGGCTGTGATGCAACCTGGATTGACCACATATAAACCCACAGCTGGATAAGACATAAGGCTGGACACTTGGGGCTGACAGGATTGGTGAGCTTTGGTGAGCAACTGCCGAAAGTTTAATGCAATACTTCATGCTACTCAGTCCAAGGGTCCCAACACTCCAGGTTGAAGGGAATCTTCCTACAGCTAAACCATGCTTGGGAAACCCAGCGACTGGTATACCATATGATCGGGAAAGGTTTCTAAAACGCACCTCATTTTTCCACTCCTGGGGCTCCGGATCGACATTCCAGCCGCTTTACTAACAACATCCCCACATGGAGTCAATGCCTTTAAGTTCTGGTATCGCACAGTCTGCAGTTAGTGCGGAGGATGAATGGGAATAGGGGCAACCAGTGAGAAACTAGCTGTAGCGGTTTCAATGGGCACATGTCACTCTAATATCACATCAGTAAGAAGAATTAACCAAAGGCACAGCAAGGTGCCCCAGAAGAAAAATAGGGCTTCAAGGAATCCTGTGGTTACGGGGCAAGACCACAAAAATAAGAGCTAAAAAATGGAGCTAAGGGCCACTGCAATTCAAAAACCTGCAGAGTTATAAAGGCCAACTATTTTTAAAAAATATATTGAGGTAAGGCTATGAAGAGGCATTGAAAGCAAGGCAGAATTGCAGGAAACCGATTTCAGGAGGTAGACTGGAATTGCACTGAAAACATATGAAGAGAGTCAGAAACTCGACAATGATGCACTTGGCCAAAAAGGGCATATGCGTTTTTTCCTGATATATTCAGGAAAAAACGCATACGCCCTTTTTGGCCAACCAAGCAAGCTTGCAAAGGAAATTTGCACTACAATGAAGTCTCACTTCCACCTGGTCAAAAGGGCCATCTGAAAAAAGTGTAAAATCCATAAAGGCAGGACAGGCCATGGAGAACTGGGAGCATTCTTATGCTGATGGGCGGGATGTAAATTGCCAACAGCCACTCTGGAGAAGAGTATGGTGTTTCCTGAAACATCTAAAAAACAAAGCAACAGAGCCTAGGGCGCTTCCACTTATGGTCCTATAGCTTAGGGAAATTAAAATCAAAAAGACACAGCCACCCCAAAGTTTGGGAGGGCTCTGTTTACAAGAACCTCGTTTACGGTACAAGTTCAATATCGCAGAAAGTGAAAAATGGATAAAGAACTTGTGGTACTTACGTACAATGCAATATCACTCAGCAATGAAATCTATGTCATCAGGCCCGTAGCAGCATAATGAGTGGATTCAGGTATGATGATTCGAACTGAAATAAGTCACACAGAAAAGAAACATCATAAGGTATCACTAATACACAGAATGTGAACTTGGCTACACATGAACAGAATTACAAAACAGAACAGTGTCTCAAGTTTAGAAAACCAACTTACGCTTGCTTAACGGGGAAGGTGAGTTGGGGTGCTGCATAAAACCAGAGATTGAAATGAGCACAGATAAAGTTCCTTAAGCCAAATATGGAATAGACAAGAGCTACTCCTTGCTCAACGAAATGGACTCAACACCCCATATTAAACGCCTAAGAATGTACCTGACTAGTAAGTATCTTAAAACCTATAGATTGCTATGTCTCCAAAAGAGAATCAAGCGTGTGTACAGGGGCATCAACGCAGCAGTGATAGGATTGGAGAGGTTCGGTGAGCAAATGAAGACCCTTTGAAGTCATATTGCATGGTACCCATTACACAGGTCTCAACTCTCCAGGTTTAAGGTATTCTTCCTTCAGCTAAAACATGCATGTGGAACCCAGAGTATGATCAACGATGTGAACGCGAGACGTGTTCAAATATGTCTCAGTTTTCCTCCCCTGGTACTCGGGTGCAACATTCCAGATGCTTTACTAACACTCTCCCTACTTGGAGAGTCAGTGCCTTTAACCTCCTGTTTGCCCCAGTTTGCAATTTCTGCGGAAGATGAACAGGAATAGCGAGAACCAATGAGAGACTACATGGAGGTGTCTGAAAGGGCACATTGAACTCTCATTTCCCACCAGGAAGAGGAATTAACCAAAGGCTCAGCGTGCCATGCCGGAACCACATTAGGGCCTGAAGACATCCTGCGGTGTTGCGGCCAGCTCAAAAGAAAACGAGTTGAAGAAAGGAGCTCAGGGGCACTGTAATTCACAAACCTGCAGAGTTATAAATGACAGCTATCGTCCAAAAATAGACTGAAGTAAGGCTGCCAAGAGGACTTGAAAGCGCGGCAGAATTGCAGGAAACCGATTTCAGGAGGTAGACAGGAATTGCATTGAAAGCATAGGAAAAGAGGCAGAACGTCCACAATGATGCACTTGGCCAAAAAGGGCGTATGCGTGTTTTCCTGAATCTATTCAGGAAAACACGCATACGCACTTTTTGGCCAACCAAGCAAGCTTGCAAAGGAAATCTGCATTACAATGAAGTCTCACTTCCCCCCGGTCAAAAGGGCCATCTGAAAAAAGTGTAAAATCCAGAAAGGCAGGACAGGCTGTGGAGAACTGGGAGCCTTGTTATGCTGATGGGCGGGATGTAAATTGCCAACAGACACTCTGGAGAAGTGTATGGTGTTTCCAGAAACATCTAAAAAACAAAGCAACAGAGCCTAGGGCACTGCCACTTATGGTCCTATAGATTAGGGAAATGAAAATCAAAAAGACACAGCCACCCCAAAGTTTGGAACGGCTCTGTTTACAAGAACCTCGTTTACAGTACAAGTTCAACATCGCAGAAAGTGAAAAATGGAGAAAGAAGTTGTGGTATTTACTTACAAAGCAATATCACTCAGCAATGAAATCTGTGTCATCAGGCCCTTAGCAGCACAATGAGTGGATTCAGGTATGATGATTCTAACTGTAATAAGTCACACAGAAAAAGAAACATCATAAGATATCTGTAATACACGGAATGTAAACTTGGCTACACAGGAACTGAATTACAGAACAGAACAGGGTCTCAAATTTAGAAAACCAACTTATGCTTGCTTAAGGGGAAAGGTGAGTTGGGGTGCTGCATAAAACCAGAGATTGAAATGAGCACAGATAAAGTTCCTTAAGCCAAATATGGAATAGACAAGAGCTACTCCTTGCTCAACGAAATGGACTAAACACCGCATATTAAACGCCTAAGAATGTACCTGACTAGTAAGTATCTTAAAACCTATGGATTGCTATGTCTCCGAAAGAGAATCAAGCATGTGTACAGGGGCATAAACGCAGCAGTGATAGGATTGGAGAGGTTCGGTGAGCAAATGAAGACCCTTTGAAGTCATATTGCATGGTACCCATTTCACGGGTTTCAACTACCCAGGTTTTAGGTATTCTTCCTTCAGCTAAAACATGCATGTGGAACCCAGAGTATGATCAACCATGTGATCGGGAGACGTGTTCAAATATGTCTCAGTTTTCGTACCCTGGTACTCGGGTGCAACATTCCAGACGCTTTACTAACACTCTCCCGACTTGGAGAGTCAGTCCCTTTATCCTCCTGTTTGGCCCAGTTTGCAATTTCTGCGGAAGATGAACAGGAATAGCGAGAACCAATGAGAGACTAGCTGGAGGTGTCTGGACGGGCAAATTTAACTCTCACTTCCCACCAGGAAGAGGAATTAACCAAAGGCTCAGCATGCCATGCCTGAACCAGATTAGGGCCTGAAGCCATCCTGCGGTGTTGCGGCCAGCTCACAAGAAAGCGAGTTGAAGAAAGGAGCTCAGGGGCACTGTAATTCACAAACCTGCAGAGTTATAAATGACAGCTATCGTCCAAAAATAGACTGAAGTAAGGCTGCCATGAGGACTTGAAAGCGGGGCAGAATTGCAGGAAACCGATTTCAGGAGGTAGACTGGAATTGCATTGAAAGCATAGGAAAAGAGGCAGAACTTCCACAATGATGCACTTGGCCAAAAAGGGCGTATGCGTTTTTTCCTGAATATATTCAGGAAAAAACGCATACGCCCTTTTTGGCCAACCAAGCAAGCTTGCAAAGGAAATCTGCACTACAATGAAGTCTCACTTCCCCCCGGTCAAAAGGGCCATCTGAAAAAAGTGTAAAATCCAGAAAGGCAGGACAGGCCATGGAGAACTGGGAGCCTTGTTATGCTGATGGGCGGGATGTAAATTGCCAACAACCACTCGGGAGAAGTGTATGGTGTTTCCTGAAACATCTAAAAAACAAAGCAACAGAGCCTAGGGCACTTCCACTTATGGTCTTATAGCTTAGGGAATTTAAAATCAAAAAGACACAGCCACCCCAAAGTTTGGAACGGCTCTGTTTACAAGAACCTCGTTTACAGTACAAGTTCAACATCGCAGAAAGTGAAAAATGGATAAAGAAGTTGTGGTATTTACTTACAAAGCAATATCACTCAGCAATGAAATCTGTGTCATCAGGCCCTTAGCAGCACAATGAGTCGATTCAGGTATGATGATTCTAACTGAAATAAGTCACACAGAAAAAGAAACATCATAAGATATCAGTAATACACGGAATGTAAACTTGGCTACACAGGAACTGAATTACAGAACAGAACAGGGTCCCAAATTTAGAAAACCATCTTATGCTTGCTTAAGGGTAAAGGTGAGTTGGGGTGCTGCATAAAACCAGAGATTGAAATGAGCACAGATAAAGTTCCTTAAAACAAATATGGAATAGACAAGAGCTACTCCTTGCTCAACGAAATGGACTCAACACCGCATATTAAACGCCTAAGAATGTACCTGACTTGTAAGTATCTTAAAACCTATGGATTGCTATGTCTCCGAAAGAAAATCAAGCATGTGTACAGGGGCATAAATGCAGCAGTGATAGGATTGGAGAGGTTCGGTGAGCAAATGAAGACCCTTTGAAGTCATATTGCATGGTACCCATTCCACGGGTTTCAACTACCCAGGTTTAAGGTATTCTTCCTTCAGCTAAAACATGCATGTGGAACCTAGAGTATGATCAACCATGTGATCGGGAGACGTGTTCAAATATGTCTCAGTTTTCGTACCCTGGTACTCGGGTGCAACATTCCAGACGCTTTACTAACACTCTCCCGACTTGGAGAGTCAGTCCCTTTAACCTCCTGTTTGGCCCAGTTTGCAATTTCTGCGGAAGATGAACAGGAATAGCGAGAACCAATGAGAGACTAGCTGGAGGTGTCTGGACGGGCAAATTTAACTCTCACTTCCCACCAGGAAGAGGAATTAACCAAAGGCTCAGCGTGCCGTCCCGGAACCAGATAAGGGCCTGAAGCCATCCTGCGGTGTTGCGGCCAGCTCACAAGAAAGCGAGTTGAAGAAAGGAGCTCAGGGGCACTGTAATTCACAAACCTGCAGAGTTATAAATGACAGCTATCGTCCAAAAATAGACTGAAGTAAGGCTGCCAAGAGGACTTGAAAGCGGGGCAGAATTGCAGGAAACCGATTTCAGGAGGTAGACTGGAATTGCATTGAAAGCATAGGAAAAGAGGCAGAACGTCCACAATGATGCACTTGGCCAAAAAGGGCGTATGCGTTTTTTCCTGAATATATTCAGGAAAAAACGCATACGCCCTTTTTGGCCAACCAAGCAAGCTTGCAAAGGAAATCTGCACTACAATGAAGTCTCACTTCCCCCCGGTCAAAAGGGCCATCTGAAAAAAGTGTAAAATCCAGAAAGGCAGGACAGGCCATGGAGAACTGGGAGCATTGTTATGCTGAAGGGCGGGATGTAAATTGCCAACAACCACTCGGGAGAAGTGTATGGTGTTTCCTGAAACATCGAAAAAACAAAGCAACAGAGCCTAGGGCACTGCCACTTATGGTCCTATAGCTTAGGGAATTTAAAATCAAAAAGACACAGCCACCCCAATGTTTCGAACGGCTCTGTTTACAAGAACCTCGTTTACAGTACAAGTTCAACATCGCAGAAAGTGAAAAATGGATAAAGAAGTTGTGGTATTTACTTACAAAGCAATATCACTCAGCAATGAAATCTGTGTCATCAGGCCCTTAGCAGCACAATGAGTGGATTCAGGTATGATGATTCTAACTGAAATAAGTCACACAGAAAAAGAAACATCATAAGATATCAGTAATACACGGAATGGAAACTTGGCTACACAGGAACTGAATAACAGAACAGAACAGGGTCTCAAATTTAGAAAACCAACTTATGCTTGCTTAAGGGTAAAGGTGAGTTGGGGTGCTGCATAAAACCGGAGATTGAAATGAGCACAGATAAACTTCCTTAAGTCAAATATGGAATAGACAACAGCTACTCCTTGCTCATCGAAATGAACTCAACACCGCATATTAAATGCCTAAGAATGTACCTGACTAGTAAGTATCTTAAAACCTATGGATTGCTATGTCTCCGAAAGAGAATCAAGCATGTGTACAGGGGCATAAACGCCGCAGTGATAGGATTGGAGAGGTTCGGTGAGCAAATGAAGACCCTTTGAAGTCATATTGCATGGTACCCATTACACGCTTCTTAACTCTCCAGGTTTAAGGTATTCTTCCTTCAGCTAAAACATGCATGTGGAACATAGAGTATGATCAACCATGTGATCGGGAGACGTGTTCAAATATGTCTCAGTTTTAGTACCCTGGTACTCGGGTGCAACATTCCAGACGCTTTACTAACACTCTCCCCACTTGGAGAGTCAGCGCCTTTAACCTCCTGTTTGGCCCAGTTTGCAATTTCTGCGGAAGATGAACAGGAATAGCGAGAACCAATGAGAGGCTAGCTGGAGGTGTCTGGACGGGCAAATTTAACTCTCATTTCCCACCAGGAAGAGGAAATAACCAAAGGCTCAGCGTGCCGTGCCGGAACCAGATTAGGGCCTGAAGCCATCCTGCGGTGTTGCGGCCAGGTCACAAGAAAGCTAGTTGAAGAAAGGAGCTCAGGGGCACTGTAATTCACAAACCTGCAGAGTTATAAATGACAGCTATCGTCTAAAAATAGACTGAAGTAAGGCTGCCAAGAGGACTTGAAAGCGGGGCAGAATTGCAGGAAACCGATTTCAGGAGGTAGACTGGAATTGCATTGAAAGCATAGGAAAAGAGGCAGAACGTCCACAATGATGCACTTGGCCAAAAAGGGCGTATGCGTTTTTTCCTGAATATATTCAGGAAAAAACGCATACGAACTTTTTGGCCAACCAAGCAAGCTTGCAAAGGAAATCTGCACTACAATGAAGTCTCACTTCCCCCCGGTCAAAAGGGCCATCTGAAAAAAGTGTAAAATCCAGAAAGGCAGGACAGGCCATGGAGAACTGGGAGCCTTGTTATGCTGATGGTCGGGATGTAAATTGCCAACAGAGACTTGGGAGAAGTGTATGGTGTTTCCTGAAACATCTAAAAAACAAAGCAACAGAGCCTAGGGCACTGCCACTTATGGTCCTATAGCTTAGGGAAATTAAAATCAAAAAGACACAGCCACCCCAAAGTTTGGGACGCCTCTGTTTACAAGAACCTCGTTTACAGTACAAGTTCAACATCGCAGAAAGTGAAAAATGGATAAAGAAGTTGTGGTATTTACTTACAAAGCAATATCACTCAGCAATGAAATCTATGTCATCAGGCCCTTAGCAGCACAATGAGTGGATTCAGGTATGATGATTCTAACTGAAATAAGTCACACAGAAAAAGAAACATCATAAGATATCAGTAATACACGGAATGTAAACTTGGCTAGACAGGAACTGAATTACAGAACAGAACAGGGTCTCAAATTTAGAAAACCAACTTATGCTTGCTTAAGGGTAAAGGTGAGTTGGGGTGCTGCATAAAACCAGAGATTGAAATGAGCACAGATAAAGTTCCTTAAGCCAAATATGGAATAGACAAGAGCTACTCCTTGCTCAACGAAATGGACTCAACACCGCATATTAAACGCCTAAGAATGTACCTGACTAGTAAGTATCTTAAAACCTATGGATTGCTATGTCTCCGAAAGAGAATCAAACATGTGTACAGGGGCATAAACGCAGCAGTGATAGGATTGGAGAGGTTCGGTGAGCAAATGAAGACCCTTTGAAGTCATATTGCATGGTACCCATTCCACGGGTTTCAACTACCCAGGTTTAAGGTATTCCTCCTTCAGTTAAAACATGCATGTGGAACCTAGAGTATGATCAACCATGTGATCGGGAGACGTGTTCAAATATGTCTCAGTTTTCGTACCCTGGTACTCGGGTGCAACATTCCAGACGCTTTACTAACACTCTCCCGACTTGGAGAGTCAGCGCCTTTAACCTCCTGTTTGGCCCAGTTTGCAATTTCTGCGGAAGATGAACAGGAATAGCGAGAACCAATGAGAGGCTAGCTGGAGTTGTCTGGACGGGCAAATTTAACTCTCATTTCCCACCAGGAAGAGGAATTAACCAAAGGCTCAGCATGCCGGGCCGGAACCAGATTAAGGCCTGAAGCCATCCTGCGGTGTTGCGGCCAGGTCACAAGAAAGCGAGTTGAAGAAAGGAGCTCAGGGGCACTGTAATTCACAAACCTGCAGAGTTATAAATGACAGCTATCGTCCAAAAATATACTGAAGTAAGGCTGCCTAGAGGACTTGAAAGCGGGGCAGAATTGTAGGAAACCGATTTCAGGAGGTAGACTGAAATTGCATTGAAAGCATAGGAAAAGAGGCAGAACGTCCACAATGATGCACTTGGCCAAAAAGGGCGTATGCGTTTTTTCCTGAATATATTCAGGAAAAAACGCATACGCCCTCTTTGGCCAACCAAGCAAGCTTGCAAAGGAAATCTGCACTACAATGAAGTCTCACTTCCTCCCGGTCAAAAGGGCCATCTGAAAAAATTGTAAAATCCAGAAAGGCAGTACAGGCCATGGAGAACTGGGAGCCTTGTTATGCTTATGGGCGGGATGTAAATTGCCAACAGACACTCGGGAGAAGTGTATGGTGTTTCCAGAAACATCTAAAAAACAAAGCAACAGAGCCTAGGGCACTTCCACTTATGGTCCTATAACTTAGGGTAATTAAAATCAAAAAGACACAGCCACCCCAAAGTTTGGGACGCCTCTGTTTACAAGAACCTCGTTTACAGTACAAGTTCAACATCGCAGAAATTGAAAAATGGATAAAGAAGTTGTGGTATTTATTTACAAAGCAATATCACTCAGCAATGAAATCTATGTCATCAGGCCCTTAGCAGCACAATGAGTGGATTCAGGTACGATGATTCTAACTGAAATAAGTCACACAGAAAAAGAAACATCATAAAATATCAGCAATACACGGAATGTAAACTTGGCTACACAGGAACAGAATTACAGAACAGACCAGGGTCTCAAATTTAGAAAAGCAACTTATGCTTGCTTAAGGGGAAAGGTGAGTTGGGGTGCTGCATAAAACCAGAGATTGAAATGAGCACAGATAAAGTTCCTTAAGCCAAATATGGAATAGACAAGAGCTACTCCTTGCTCAACGAAATGGACTCAACACCGCATATTAAACGCCTAAGAATGTACCTGACTAGTAAGTATCTTAAAACCTATGGATTGCTATGTCTCCGAAAGAGAATCAAGCATGTGTACAGGGGCATAAACGCAGCAGTGATAGGATTGGAGAGGTTCGGTGAGCAAATGAAGACCCTTTGAAGTCATATTGCATGGTACCCATTTCACGGGTTTCAACTACCCAGGTTTTAGGTATTCTTCCTTCAGCTAAAACATGCATGTGGAACCCAGAGTATGATCAACCATGTGATCGGGAGACGTGTTCAAATATGTCTCAGTTTTCGTACCCTGGTACTCGGGTGCAACATTCCAGACGCTTTACTAACACTCTCCCGACTTGGAGAGTCAGTCCCTTTATCCTCCTGTTTGGCCCAGTTTGCAATTTCTGCGGAAGATGAACAGGAATAGCGAGAACCAATGAGAGACTAGCTGGAGGTGTCTGGACGGGCAAATTTAACTCTCACTTCCCACCAGGAAGAGGAATTAACCAAAGGCTCAGCATGCTATGCCTGAACCAGATTAGGGCCTGAAGCCATCCTGCGGTGTTGCGGCCAGCTCACAAGAAAGCGAGTTGAAGAAAGGAGCTCAGGGGCACTGTAATTCACAAACCTGCAGAGTTATAAATGACAGCTATCGTCCAAAAATAGACTGAAGTAAGGCTGCCAAGAGGACTTGAAAGCGGGGCAGAATTGCAGGAAACCGATTTCAGGAGGTAGACTGGAATTGCATTGAAAGCATAGGAAAAGAGGCAGAACTTCCACAATGATGCACTTGGCCAAAAAGGGCGTATGCGTTTTTTCCTGAATATATTCAGGAAAAAACGCATACGCCCTTTTTGGCCAACCAAGCAAGCTTGCAAAGGAAATCTGCACTACAATGAAGTCTCACTTCCCCCCGGTCAAAAGGGCCATCTGAAAAAAGTGTAAAATCCAGAAAGGCAGGACAGGCCATGGAGAACTGGGAGCCTTGTTATGCTGATGGGCGGGATGTAAATTGCCAACAACCACTCGGGAGAAGTGTATGGTGTTTCCTGAAACATCTAAAAAACAAAGCAACAGAGCCTAGGGCACTTCCACTTATGGTCTTATAGCTTAGGGAATTTAAAATCAAAAAGACACAGCCACCCCAAAGTTTGGAACGGCTCTGTTTACAAGAACCTCGTTTACAGTACAAGTTCAACATCGCAGAAAGTGAAAAATGGATAAAGAAGTTGTGGTATTTACTTACAAAGCAATATCACTCAGCAATGAAATCTGTGTCATCAGGCCCTTAGCAGCACAATGAGTCGATTCAGGTATGATGATTCTAACTGAAATAAGTCACACAGAAAAAGAAACATCATAAAATATCAGTAATAAACGGAATGTAAACTTGGCTACACAGGAACTGAATTACAGAACAGAACAGGGTCCCAAATTTAGAAAACCATCTTATGCTTGCTTAAGGGTAAAGGTGAGTTGGGGTGCTGCATAAAACCAGAGATTGAAATGAGCACAGATAAAGTTCCTTAAAACAAATATGGAATAGACAAGAGCTACTCCTTGCTCAACGAAATGGACTCAACACCGCATATTAAACGCCTAAGAATGTACCTGACTTGTAAGTATCTTAAAACCTATGGATTTCTATGTCTCCGAAAGAAAATCAAGCATGTGTACAGGGGCATAAACGCAGCAGTGATAGGATTGGAGAGGTTCGGTGAGCAAATGAAGACCCTTTGAAGTCATATTGCATGGTACCCATTCCACGGGTTTCAACTACCCAGGTTTAAGGTATTCTTCCTTCAGCTAAAACATGCATGTGGAACCTAGAGTATGATCAACCATGTGATCGGGAGACGTGTTCAAATATGTCTCAGTTTTCGTACCCTGGTACTCGGGTGCAACATTCCAGACGCTTTACTAACACTCTCCCGACTTGGAGAGTCAGTCCCTTTAACCTCCTGTTTGGCCCAGTTTGCAATTTCTGCGGAAGATGAACAGGAATAGCGAGAACCAATGAGAGACTAGCTGGAGGTGTCTGGACGGGCAAATTTAACTCTCACTTCCCACCAGGAAGAGGAATTAACCAAAGGCTCAGCGTGCCGTGCCGGAACCAGATAAGGGCCTGAAGCCATCCTGCGGTGTTGCGGCCAGCTCACAAGAAAGCGAGTTGAAGAAAGGAGCTCAGGGGCACTGTAATTCACAAACCTGCAGAGTTATAAATGACAGCTATCGTCCAAAAATAGACTGAAGTAAGGCTGCCAAGAGGACTTGAAAGCGGGGCAGAATTGCAGGAAACCGATTTCAGGAGGTAGACTGGAATTGCATTGAAAGCATAGGAAAAGAGGCAGAACGTCCACAATGATGCACTTGGCCAAAAAGGGCGTATGCGTTTTTTCCTGAATATATTCAGGAAAAAACGCATACGCCCTTTTTGGCCAACCAAGCAAGCTTGCAAAGGAAATCTGCACTACAATGAAGTCTCACTTCCTCCCGGTCAAAAGGGCCATCTGAAAAAAGTGTAAAATCCAGAAAGGCAGGACAGGCCATGGAGAACTGGGAGCATTGTTATGCTGAAGGGCGGGATGTAAATTGCCAACAACCACTCGGGAGAAGTGTATGGTGTTTCCTGAAACATCGAAAAAACAAAGCAACAGAGCCTAGGGCACTGCCACTTATGGTCCTATAGCTTAGGGAATTTAAAATCAAAAAGACACAGCCACCCCAATGTTTCGAACGGCTCTGTTTACAAGAACCTCGTTTACAGTACAAGTTCAACATCGCAGAAAGTGAAAAATGGATAAAGAAGTTGTGGTATTTACTTACAAAGCAATATCACTCAGCAATGAAATCTGTGTCATCAGGCCCTTAGCAGCACAATGAGTGGATTCAGGTATGATGATTCTAACTGAAATAAGTCACACAGAAAAAGAAACATCATAAGATATCAGTAATACACGGAATGGAAACTTGGCTACACAGGAACTGAATAACAGAACAGAACAGGGTCTCAAATTTAGAAAACCAACTTATGCTTGCTTAAGGGTAAAGGTGAGTTGGGGTGCTGCATAAAACCGGAGATTGAAATGAGCACAGATAAACTTCCTTAAGTCAAATATGGAATAGACAACAGCTACTCCTTGCTCATCGAAATGAACAAAACACCGCATATTAAATGCCTAAGAATGTACCTGACTAGTAAGTATCTTAAAACCTATGGATTGCTATGTCTCCGAAAGAGAATCAAGCATGTGTACAGGGGCATAAACGCCGCAGTGATAGGATTGGAGAGGTTCGGTGAGCAAATGAAGACCCTTTGAAGTCATATTGCATGGTACCCATTACACGCTTCTTAACTCTCCAGGTTTAAGGTATTCTTCCTTCAGCTAAAACATGCATGTGGAACATAGAGTATGATCAACCATGTGATCGGGAGACGTGTTCAAATATGTCTCAGTTTTCGTACCCTGGTACTCGGGTGCAACATTCCAGACGCTTTACTAACACTCTCCCGACTTGGAGAGTCAGCGCCTTTAACCTCCTGTTTGGCCCAGTTTGCAATTTCTGCGGAAGATGAACAGGAATAGCGAGAACCAATGAGAGGCTAGCTGGAGTTGTCTGGACGGGCAAATTTAACTCTCATTTCCCACCAGGAAGAGGAATTAACCAAAGGCTCAGCATGCCGGGCCGGAACCAGATTAAGGCCTGAAGCCATCCTGCGGTGTTGCGGCCAGGTCACAAGAAAGCGAGTTGAAGAAAGGAGCTCAGGGGCACTGTAATTCACAAACCTGCAGAGTTATAAATGACAGCTATCGTCCAAAAATATACTGAAGTAAGGCTGCCTAGAGGACTTGAAAGCGGGGCAGAATTGTAGGAAACCGATTTCAGGAGGTAGACTGAAATTGCATTGAAAGCATAGGAAAAGAGGCAGAACGTCCACAATGATGCACTTGGCCAAAAAGGGCGTATGCGTTTTTTCCTGAATATATTCAGGAAAAAACGCATACGCCCTCTTTGGCCAACCAAGCAAGCTTGCAAAGGAAATCTGCACTACAATGAAGTCTCACTTCCCCCCGGTCAAAAGGGCCATCTGAAAAAATTGTAAAATCCAGAAAGGCAGTACAGGCCATGGAGAACTGGGAGCCTTGTTATGCTTATGGGCGGGATGTAAATTGCCAACAGACACTCGGGAGAAGTGTATGGTGTTTCCAGAAACATCTAAAAAACAAAGCAACAGAGCCTAGGGCACTTCCACTTATGGTCCTATAACTTAGGGTAATTAAAATCAAAAAGACACAGCCACCCCAAAGTTTGGGACGCCTCTGTTTACAAGAACCTCGTTTACAGTACAAGTTCAACATCGCAGAAATTGAAAAATGGATAAAGAAGTTGTGGTATTTATTTACAAAGCAATATCACTCAGCAATGAAATCTATGTCATCAGGCCCTTAGCAGCACAATGAGTGGATTCAGGTACGATGATTCTAACTGAAATAAGTCACACAGAAAAAGAAACATCATAAAATATCAGCAATACACGGAATGTAAACTTGGCTACACAGGAACAGAATTACAGAACAGACCAGGGTCTCAAATTTAGAAAAGCAACTTATGCTTGCTTAAGGGGAAAGGTGAGTTGGGGTGCTACATAAAACCAGAGATTGAAATGAGCACAGATAAAGTTCCTTAAGCCAAATATGGAATAGACAAGAGCTACTCCTTGCTCAACGAAATGGACACAACAACGCATATTAAACGCCTAAGAATGTACCTGACTAGTAAGTATCTTAAAACCTATGGATTGCTATGTCTCCAAAAGAGAATCAAGCATGTGTACAGGGGCATAAACACAGCAATGATAGGATTGGAGAGGTTCGGTGAGCAAATGAAGACCCTTTGAAGTCATATTGCATGGTACCCATTCCACGGGTTTCAACTCTCCAGGTTTAAGGTATTCTTCCTTCAGCTAAACATGCATGTGGAACCCAGAGTATGATCAACCGTGTGAACGGGAGACGTGTTCAAATATGTCTCAGTTTTCCTCCCCTGGTAGTCGGGTGCAACATTCCAGACGCTTTACTAACACTCTCCCCACTTGGAGAGTCAGCGCCGTTAACCTCCTGTTTAGCCCAGTTTGCAATTTCTGCGGAAGATGAACAGGAATAGGGAGAACCAATGAGACACTAGCTGGAATAGTCTGGCCGGGCAAATTTAACTCTCATTTCCCACCAGGAAGAGGAATTAACCAAAGGCTCAGCATGCCGGGCCGGAACCAGATTAGGGCCTGAAGCCATCCTGCGGTGTTGCGGCCAGCTCACAAGAAAGCGAGTTGAAGAAAGGAGCTCAGGGGCACTGTAATTCACAAACCTGCAGAGTTATAAATGACAGCTATCGTCCAAAAATAGACTGAAGTAAGGCTGCCAAGAGGACTTGAAAGCGGGGCAGAATTGCAGGAAACCGATTTCAGGAGGTAGACTGGAATTGCATTGAAAGCATAGGAAAAGAGGCAGAACGTCCACAATGATGCACTTGGCCAAAAAGGGCATATGTGTTTTTTCCTGAATATAGTCAGGAAAAAACGCATACACACTTTTTGGCCAACCAAGCAAGCTTGCAAAGGAAATCTGCACTACAATGAAGTCTCACTTTCCCCTGGTCAAAAGGGATATCTGAAAAAAGTGTAAAATCCATAAAGGCACGACAGGCCATGGAGAAGTGGGAGCCTTCTTATGCTGATGGGCGGGATGTAAATTGCCAACAGCCACTCTGGAGAAGTGTATGGTGTTTCCTGAAACATCTAAAAAACAAAGCAACAGAGCCTAGGACACTTCCACTTATGGTCCTATAGTTTAGGGAAATTAACATCAAAAAGACACAGCCACCCCAAAGTTTGGGATGGCTCTGTTTACAAGAAAATCATATACGGTACAAGTTCAATATCGCAGAAAGTGAAAAATGGATAAAGAACTTGTGGTACTTACGTACAATGCAGTATCACTCAGCAATGAAATCTATGTCATCAGGCCCGTAGCAGCATAATGAGTGGATTCAGGTACGATGATTCTAACTGAAATAAGTCACACAGAAAAAGAAACATCATAAGATATCACTAATACACGGAATGTAAACTTGGCTACACAGGAACTGCATTCCAAAACAGAACAGGGTCTCAAATTTAGAAAACCAACTTATGCTTCCTTAAGGGGAAAGGTGAGTTGGGGTGCTGCATAAAACCAGAGATTGAAATGAGCACAGATAAAGTTCTATAAGCCAAATATGGAATAGACAAGAGCTACTCCTTGTTCAACGAAATGGACTCAACACCCCATATTCAACGCCTAGGAATATACCTGACTAGTAAGAATCATAAAAGCTATGGAATTGTATATCTCTGTAAGAGAATCAAGAGTGTGTACAGCGGCATTAAAGCAGTGAAAATCAGCTAAATCCCATATTAAAAATAAATTTCTTAAACAAAACACAATGACAGTGATATAGAGAGCAATACTTAAGTAATTCATTCAAGGCTTCTGATGCAACCTGCATTTACCATATCTACACCCAGAGCTGGGTGACACATAAGGATGGACACTTGGGGCTCATAAGATTGGTGAGGTTCGGTGAGCAAATGCAGACCCTTTGAAGTCATATTGCATGGTACCCATTCCACGGATCTCAACTCTCCAGGTTTAAGGGATTCTTCCTTCAGCTAAAACATGGATGTGGAACCCAGAGTATGATCCACCGTATGATCGAGAAATGTGTTCAAATGTGTCTCACTTTTCATTCCCTGGTACTCGGGTGCAACATTCCAGACGCTTTACTAACACTCTCCTCACTTGGAGAGTGAGTGCCTTTAACCTCCTGTTTGGCCCAGTTTGCAATTTCTGCGGAAGATGAACAGGAACAGGGAGAACCAATGAGAGACTAGCTGGAGGTGTCTGGACGGGTAAATTTAACTCTCATTTCCCACAGGGAAGAGGAATAAACCAAAGGCTCAGCATGCCATGCCGGAACCAGATTAGGGTCTGAAGCAATCCTGCGGTGTTGTGGCCAGCTCACAAGAAAGCGAGTTGAAGAAAGGAGCTCAGGGGCACTGTAATTCACAAACCTGCAGATTTATAAAAGACAGCTATAGTCCGAATATATACTGAAGTAGGGCTGCCAGGAGGACTTGAATGCGGGGCAGAATTGCAGGAAACCGATTTCAGGAGGAATCGGAATTGGATTGCATTTAAAACACAGCAAAAGAGGCAGAACGTCGACAATGATGCACTTGGCCAAACAGGGCGTATGCGTTTTTTTCCTGAATATATTCAGGAAAAAACGCATACGCCCTTTTTGGCCAACCAAGCAAGCTTGCAAAGGAAATCTGCACTACAATGAAGTCTCACTTCCCCCCGGTCAAAAGGGCCATCAGAAAAAAGTGTAAAATCCAGAAAGGCAGGACAGGCCATGGAGAACTGGGAGCCTTGTTATGCTGATGGGCGGGATGTAAATTGCCAACAGCCACTCCGGAGAAGTGTATGGTGTTTCCTGAAACATCTAAAAACCAAAGCAACAGAGCCTAGGGCACTTCCACTTATGGTCCTATAGCTTAGGGAAATTAAAATCAAAAAGACACAGCCACACCAAAATTTGGGACAGCTGTTTTTACAGGAATCCCTTCTGCGGCACAAGTTAAATATCCCAGAGAGCAAATAATGGATAAAGAAGTTGCGGTACTTCTGTACAACAGAATACCACTCAGCAATGAAATCTATGTCACCAGGCCCGTACCAGCATAATGAGTGGATTGAGGCACGATGATTCTAAGTGAAATAAGTCACACAGAAAAAGAAACATCATAAGGTATCACTAATACACGGAATGTGAACTTGGCTACACATGAACTGAATTACAAAACAGAACAGGGCCTCAAATTTAGAAAACCAACTTATGCTTGCTTAAGTGGGAAGGTCAGTTGGGGTGCTGCATAAAAGCAGAGTTTGAAATTAGCACAGATACCGTTCCATAAGCCAAATATGTAATAGACAAGAGCTACCCCTTGCTCAACGAAATGGATTCAACAATGAGGTATCACCTCACACCTGGTAGAATAGGCATCATTGAAAATCTACAAACAAAAATTGCTGGATAGGGTGTGGAGAAAAGGAACCCTCTTCCACTATTGTTGGGAATATAAATTGATACAGTCATTATGGAGAACAATATGGAATTTCTTAAGAAACTAACAATAGAATTACCATATGATACAGCAATCCCAGTACTGGACATATACCCAGACAAAACCATAAATCAAAAAGAGTCATTCACCGCAATGTTCATTGCATCACTATTTACAATATCGAGGTAATGGAAGCAACCTAAATGCCCACAGACAGACGAATGCATAAAGCTGTGGTACATATATAAAATGGAATATTACTAAGCCATGAAAAGGAATGAAATTGGGTCATTTGTAGAGACGTCGATGGATCTAGAGACTGTCATACAGAGTGAAGTAAGTCAGAAAGAGAAAAACAAATCCTGTATATTCATGCATATATGTGGAACCTAGAAAAACTGTACAGATTAACCATTTTGCAAGGCATAAATAGAGCAACAGATGTAGACAACAAACGTATGGACAACAAGGGGGGAAAGCTGTTGGGGGGGTGGTGGTGGGAGGAGTTGAGAGACTGGGATTGGCATGTATACATTTATATGTATAAAATACATAACCAATAAGAACCTGCTGTATAAAAATATAAAATAAAATTCAAAATTAAAAAGAAATAAAATTTAAAAAATAAAACAGAAAAAACAATTATTCCCTGCACATACATGTATTTATATGAATAAATTATTTCCATGCTTATATCTGTAAATACAAAAAAGAGGAATAAAATCTACCTTGAACCAAAAACGAAAAAGAGAAAAAAAACACAGAACCCACCAGTTACACAGAGGAAAACCGTATCAGGGCACTTGCTCCAGTTGTAAACAATTCTGAAGTTGGTCAGTGGTGGGGAATCGTCTCCCATTCAGCCAGCAGCCCCCACGCAACAAGCGTCCTCATTGCAAAGCTGGGGCACCGTGCCGAGGCATCTGTGAGTAAACGTGAGCTGAGCCCCAGGCCAGTTGCTGCTGAACTATTCCCACCCGTCCCAGGTAAAACACCTGAATATATACAAGGACTTGAAAGCCTAGAGGAAGGGCCATAGAGCCACACGAGTGACAGCATGCCGGCCGACTTGGTGCCTGCAGGCCAGCCAGGATGGTCCTGGCCCTGGGTGCTCTTCTGGAAGATTTCCATTTCCCTGCCTGAGATACCCGTCCTGTCCCTGCCCCCACTGCTTTTTTCCTTCCTCACCTCTGCCCAGGGAGAAATTCCAGCAGCAGGTATGGGTGACACATCCTCTTCTTTAGCAGGTGGCAGCCTGGCAACTGCTGCAGAAAGTCCAGCAGAGCCCCACTCACACTGGGCCACCCACAAAGCCGTGGCCTCTCACTCCCTCCCACCAGCCCAGCCCCAAGACTGGTGACAGGGCAGAGAAAATGGCGTCAGGCACGGCTGCAGGGGCTCTTGCTGCCTGGAGTGGTATTTATATTGATCTCAACCCAGGCACACCTGGGGAGGGCTGGCCGGCACGGTAAGGCTGCCCAGGTCAGCCAATCATCACCCCTCAGGGGCTCACAGTTGCAGAAAATGGAACTTGCTGAACCGGCCAGGTCCAAGGAACAGGTGTGGGCTCCTGAGAGTCAGGATAGACAAGGGGCTGCAGCTTTGGCTTGTTTTCTAATCATTTTATCTGGCCCATGAGTGGGAGACAACTTCAAGAAAACCCTCTCCTAATGAGAAGAACCCAGGAGTCAGGCAGAGGAGGGGTGGGTGGTGGTTGGAGACAGAGGCCTGGTGCCCCGGGTGCAGTGGAAGTCTCTGGAAGACCAGGTGGAGGGAGGCCTCACGGAGTGATGCCCAGGGTCACAGACCTGTCGCAGCTGCTGTTTGTTAGTTCAAGTCCTGCTCTGAGGTGCTCTGTGTCAGCTCTGAGCGACAGGTGAGCTGGGGGTGCTCTGCAATGAGGGCTATGTGCACGGTTCCTGTGTGCCCAGCCCTGCCACGGTACCTGCAAGGGTAGCTCTGTATCCTGGGAGGGGCCTGACCACGAGAGCCCCGTGGGCTGGGGTGGGGGTGGGGTACCTGCCCAGGTGAGCTCCATATTCTGGGATTGGTCTGACCACGAGAGCCCCATGGGCTGCTGGGGACCTGGTAAAGGATGTCAGGACAGTCAGTGAAGCCACCGAGGATATACCTCCAGTTGCTCCTAATTCCTACACCCTGCTGGTCATTCTACCAACCACCAGGACATGGTATTCTGTATTAGTCTTCAATGATGCCTTCTTTTGTATTCCATTAGTCCCAGAGTCACAAGAAATTTTGGCTTGTGAGTGGCAGGACTCAACATACAACTAAAACAATACTTCCGGGCCGTCTGGCCCCAAGGGTGCAAAAATTCCCACACCATCTTTGGGGAAAGCTTAGCTAAAGACCTAAAAGTTCTACCTCTGGAAAAGGAAACCCTCCTTCAATATGCAGACGACATTCTGATCACCAGCCCTACTAAGGAGGCCTCTGAACTACCAAGCCAATAAAGGATAGAAGTTGTCCAAGAAAAAGCTCAAATACCACAGACTGCGGTGACCTGCCTGGGCTTCATTCTCACAGAAGGTCAGAGAAGCCCATCCCAGGAAAGGGAAGAAACCATTTTCAGCCTTACCCCTTTCTAAAACTAGAAGACAGCTTAGGGGTTCCTGGGGAGGCCAGGGTTTGCTGCTTCTGGATCCCTAACTACAGTCTACTAGCTGGGCCTCTATATGAAACACTGAAAGGAAACGATGATGATCCTTTTGAATAGAATCCAGAAGTGGCCTTTCAAGAATGGAAAGAGCAGTCAATTCAGACCCTTGCCCTGGAACTCCCTAATTTAGCTAAACCCTTTGACCTTTACATTCCCGGTGAAAGGTGAATCGCCATTGGAGAATTAGTGCAAAAACTGGGACCACTTGAAATGGAACAATGCAAGAATGCCATCCAGGTAGGATAAACTACGGTCACTAAGGGGCTTGGCCCACTGCCACATCTGGCCAAGATACTGGCGGTATCTAAAAACCTGGAAATCAGCAGCCCAAAAGGCCACCTCCCTCCTAAGGGAAAAGGACCCCACGTGGTGATCCTAACCACCAACCATGCCCTGAAGTTGCAGGGTTCGCTCCGTGGGCACACCGACCTCGAGTGAGGAGGCCCTCCAACTCCAACATCCAGAGAGATAACCGGGGGCAACAGGGCACCATGACGACTCGTGTGAACATCACTTGACCTGGAGTTTCTCTCATAAAACAACAAGAGTGTGTCCCAAAAGAGTAGACTACTGCTTGCAGGACTTACTGCACCCAGAGGGGAGCTAATAATCTTGGCGGGGGAACAGTATACCACACTGTCACCATAGAAAAGCCTACAGACACCGTGATGATGGTGGCCAATAAGACCAGCTGGACTCCTGTTTACTTCAAAAGGCTGTTGACTCAGTAGCCATCATGGTCCTTGATCACCACTGACCCTGGACTGTCTGGGAGTTGAGCGGGCAGGGCTCTGACACCTGGTGCTGTTTGTACGTTAATTCAGGGGCCTAATTGAAGAAAGCGCAGACTACTGGTCAGAGCATCTAGGCTGGCAGAGACGGTCAGCCTAAGGTGGCCGAACAAATGTGGGGCGGGGTGAAACCGGCCCCCACAGCGTCTCTGCACATCTCTTTCCTGGACCCTTAAAGGTCATTAGAATCTATAACACTTCCAATGCTGGTGCTCAGGTGGACGAGCAGGGAGGCAGGGGTCCTGGGGACAATCAACGTCACCGGGAGGCTGCTGGGGAGAAGCTCTGACCCTCGCCCCAGGGTATGAGGGCTCCCAACTCAGCACTCAGCAGTTACAGAAGAAGGGTCTGCACCCTCAGCACTCCAAGAATGAGGAACGGGACAAAAGGCAGAGGAGGGGTTTGTCCCCAGCAAAGCCCATTAAAAATCCCTGGGAGATAAAAATAGAATCTGGGCAATAAAGTCAAGTCTAACCTTTTTTATCCTTTGTGCTTTGTCTAATTTCACGTGCTCCTAGGGTCCCGCATGCAGAGCTTCCACACCCGGCACACCAGACCAGATTTCCTAGTGCAGAATGGCTGGGTCAACACCTCAGCTCCTGGGGCCCAGTGCAGACTCCACGATATAGAGCCTGAGCTACAGCCAACCCGGCCCTCGAGAGCTCCGCCGCCTCCCTCCCTCCCACTGACTCTGACAGGATCTCTACACAGCAGCCCAGCCCACAGCCCATGGGGTAGTGCATGCTCTCACCTCTCCATTCTCTGATCAAAATATAAAGTTTCCTTTGCTTGTGAACCAAACTCAGTCTCGATCTGTTGGCCCCAATGACACTGGGCAGGGGGACACTTGTTGGGGTCCACTCTGGAGGATCAGTAACAGAAATTGAGACTATTGTAACCTCAATGAACAGATGTGTGAGCCAAACTGTAGTTAACATAGAACAGTGTATAAGGCTCGGGTAAAATAAGATGTTTTTAACACTTCCATTTGATATTTCCATCACTTTTTATAAGCAAGTTCAGTGAAAAGGTTTGTCTTATTTGTCAGGTCAATATTAGAGAAACGAAGTGATTTCTTTCCAAGGATGTACAGCTAATAATCTTGGTTAAACCTTCAATCTTGTTTTAAATGCTTTTCCATTGAAAATGATACCTCTCTTTCAGCTCCCCCATTTCTGAGAAGTATAAAATCTTATAATTTATTATTACCAAAGGGGAAAGGTGGGAGGAGGGATAAATTAACAGTTTGGAATGAACACATACACACTGCTATGTATAAAATAGATCATCAACAAGGAACTACTGTATAGCACAGGGAACTACACTCAACATTTTGCAATAACCTATAAGGGGAAATAATCTGAAAAAGAATAGATATTTTTATTGACATCATCTATCAATGACAGTTAAAGTGTAGCCTAAGGGAAGCTGGTGGTGAGTGCTTCTGACCCTGAAGACTTCAATCATCTAAAGTTTGGACTCTGCCTACTTCCCAAGGCCCTTAATGAACATATGTGTAGCCGTAGCTTAAAAACTTCCCCAGTTTGGGTTTCGGGGAGACACTGATTTTGAAAAAGCCCTGGTGTTCTCCTTACATGAATGGGACTCTTCCTACTGCTAAAACATGTCTGTCACACCCAGAGGATGGTATACCGTCTGATCGGGAAGAGTTTGGAAAAGGCATCTCATCTCCTCATCTCCTGGTGCTCGGGTTCACCCCTCCAGCGTCTTTACTAACAGTCTCCCCACTTGGAGATGTCAGCACTGTCAACATCCTGTTGCGTACAGTTTGGAATTTGTCCAGAGGATGAAGCGGAAGGATGAGGAACAATGAGAGACAAGTCCTAGGTGTTCAGACAGGCACATGTCACTCTAATTTCCAATCAGGAAGACGAATTGACCAAAGGCTAGGGTTGCCCATGGAAACAGTATAGGGCTTGAGGAAATCCCGCTGCTTTGTGGCCAGTTCCCATAAACACGAGTTGAACAATGGAACTCAGGGGCAGTAAAATTCACAAAACTGCAGAGTTGAAAATATCCATCACTGAAAAATGTCTTGAGGAAAGTCAGAGAAAAGGACTTGTAAGCAAGGGAGAATGGCAGGAAAGGGATTTGAGGAGGTAGAAAGGACTCGCCATTAAGCACAAGAAAAGGAGCTGAACATTGCCAACATTGCAGTTGGCCAAAAAAGGTGTATGCGTTCTTTTCTGTATATATTCAAGAAAAGGGCATACACTTTTTTAGCCAACCAAACAGGTGGGCACTGGAAGTCAATACCACAAAATATATCACTTCGCATCAGTCAGAAGAGCCATCCTCATAAAGCGTAAACAACAGAAATGCAGGACAGGGCAACGAGAAGAGGGAGCCCTGTGAGATTTATAGTGGAAATGTATATTGCCAACGGCCATTCTGGAGAAGTGTATTGTGTTTACTAAAGCATCTACAAAATGAGCTACAGAGCATAGGGCACTTGCACTCATGGGCGTATATCTTGGGAAAAACAAAAATCGAGAGGACACAGGCACCCCAATGTTTACCCCCTCTCTGTTTAAAAGATCCTCGACTAGGATATAACGTAAATGTCTCTGGAGGGAAAAAATGGATAGAGATGTGGTACTTAGGTAGAGTGGAATATTATTCAGCCTGGAAATCAATGAAATATGGCCAGTTGTAACAACTCCGGAGGAGTTACGTATGATCATTCTAAGTGACAGAATTCAAAAAGAAAAAGACACATATCATAAGATATCACTTAAAGGTGGAATCCAAAATGGCTACACATGAAATAAATTACAAAACAAAAACATAGTCAAATATGTAGAAAACACGCATAAGGCTGCTAAACGGGAAAGGTGGGGAGGGGTGAGGCATCATCCAGGAGGTTGAAATTAGCAAAGATACCATTCCAAATACCAAACTGATAATCAACAAGGCCTACACGGTAGCTAAAAGAACTGCACTCAGCACACTCAAGTCACCGGAAAAGAATATATACGACTGGTAAGAATCTGAAAAAGAATTTATTGATGTCTCTCTGTACGTGAATCAAGTGGATGTACAGCAGCAAGAAACAGAGCTTTGAAAATCAGCTGTAACCAATATAGTAATAAATTGAAAAAAATAAACGACAGAGAGACAGAGAAAACCTCTTACAACTTTTCCTCAGGGACGGTGATGCAACATGGATTGAACACATCTAGACCCACAGCAGGATGAGACATAAGGCTGGAAACTGTTTGCGCTAAGAGAAATGTGAGGTTGGGTGAGGAAATGCACACCCTTTAAAGTAATACTACCTGGTACCCATTCAATGGGTCCCAAATCTGCAGGTTCAAGGGATCTTCCTACAGCTAAAACATGCATGGAAAACCCAGAGGACTGTACACCATGTGATCGGGAGATGTGTCTAAAATGCACCTCATTTATCCTCTCCTGGTGCTCCTGTTCACCATTCCAGCCACGCTACTTAGAATCTCCCCACTTGGAGAATCAGCACATTTAAACTTCTGTTTCACACATTTTGCAAATTGTGAGGAGGATGAACGGGAAGAGGGGGAACCAATGAGAGAAGAGTTGTAGGGGTTTGGACGGGCACATATCACTCTAATTTCCCATTAAGAATAAGAATTAAAGAAAGGCTCAGCCTGCCTCGCCGGAGCCAAAATAGGGCCTGAAGCAATCCTGCGGGTTTGAGGCCAGCTCACAAAAGAGCAACTTAAAAAATGGAGCTCAGGGTCACTGCAATTCACAAACCTGCAGAGTTATAAATGAAAACTAACGTCCAAAAATATGTTGAGGTAAGGCAAAGAAGAGGATCTGAATGCAAGACAGAATTGCAAGAAACAGATTTCAAGAGATCGATTGGACTCGTCTTTAACGCACATGAAAAGGGGCAGAATTTCGACAATGATGCAGTTGGCCCAAAAGGGCGTATGCGTTTTTTCCTGATTATATCCAGGAAAAAACGCATACGCACTTTATGGGCAACGAAGCAAGCAAGCAATGCAAATGTGCACAACAAAGAAGTCTCACTTCCCACCGGTCAAAAGGGCCATCCTAAAAAATTGTAAAAACCAGAAATGCAGGACAGGCCATGGAGAACAGGGAGCCTTTATACGCTGATGGGCAGTGTGTGAACTGCCGAGAGCCACTCTGGAGAAGTGTATGGTGGTTCCTAAATCATCTAAAAAACAGAGCTACAGAGCATAGGACACTTCCAATCATGGGAGTATATCTAGGGAAGTCTAAAAATCAACAAGACACAAGCACACCACAGTTTAGGGCTACTCTGTTTACAAGAACCTCAACTTCAGTACACCTTAAATATCCCAGGAAAGAGAACAATGGATAAAGAAGATGTGGTACTTATGTACAATGGAATATCTCTTCACCATGAAATCAATGTAATAAGGCTAGTAGAAGGATAAAGAGTGGATTTAGGTCCGATAATACTACTTGAAATAAGTCAAACAGAAAAAGAAACATATCATAAGATATCACTTATAGAGGGAGGGTAAATATGGCTGCACAAGAAATGAATTACAGAACAGAACAGTGTCTCACATTTAGAAAACACACTTATGTCAGCTTAAGGGGAAAGGAGAGGTGGGGTGATGCATAAAACCAGAGTTTGAAATTAGCACAGATACCGTTCAATAAACCAAATAGGTATTAGACAAGATCTACACCTTGCTCAATGAACTGGCCTCAACACACCCTATACACCGCAGAGAAATATATCTGAGGAATAAGAATCTTAAAACCCATGTATTGATATATCTCCATAAGGGAATCAAGTGTGTGCAGAGCGGCACAAACACAGCAGTGAAAAGGAGCTAAACCCCATTATAGAAATAAATTTTAAAAACAAAACGCTGAAACAATGAAAGAGAGAAAAATTCTTACAAAATTCGCTCAGGGGCTGTGAGGCAACCTGGATTGACCACATATAAACCCACAGCTGGATAAGACATAAGGCTGGACACTTGGGGCTGACAGGATTGGTGAGCTTTGGTGAGCAACTGCCGAAAGTTTAATGCAATACTTCATGCTACTCAGTCCAAGGGTCCCAACACTCCAGGTTGAAGGGAATCTTCCTACAACTAAACCATGCTTGGGAAACCCAGCGACTGGTATACCATATGATCGGGAAAGGTTTCTAAAACGCACCTCATTTTTCCACTCCTGGGGCTCCGGATCGACATTCCAGCCGCTTTACTAACAACATCCCCACATGGAGTCAATGCCTTTAAGTTCTGGTATCGCAGTCTGCAGTTAGTGCAGAGGATGAATGGGAATAGGGGGAACCAGTGAGAAACTAGCTGTAGCGGTTTCAATGGGCACATGTCACTCTAATATCACATCAGTAAGAAGAATTAAACAAAGGCACAGCAAGGTGCCCCAGAAGAAAAATAGGGCTCAAGGAATCCTGTGGTTATGGGGCAAGACCAAAAAAATAAGAGCTAAAAAATGGAGCTAAGGGCGACTGCAATTCAAAAACCTGCAGAGTTATAAAGGCCAACTATTTTTAAAAAATATATTGAGGTAAGGCTATGAAGAGGCATTGAAAGCAAGGCAGAATTGCAGGAAACCGATTTCAGGAGGTAGACTGGAATTGTATTGAAAGCATAGGAAAAGAGGCAGAACGTCCACAATGATGCACTTGGCCAAAAAGGGCGTATGCGTTTTTTCCTGAATATATTCAGGAAAAAACGCATACGCCCTTTTTGGCCAACCAAGCAAACTTGCAAAGGAAATCTGCACTACAATGAAGTCTCACTTCCCCCCGGTCAAAAGGGCCATCTGAAAAAAGTGTAAAATCCAGAAAGGCAGGACAGGCCATGGAGAACTGGGAGCATTGTTATGCTGATGGGCGGGATGTAAATTGCCAACAGACATTTGGGAGAAGTGTATGGTGTTTCCTGAAACATCTAAAAAACAAAGCAACAGAGCCTAGGGCACTTCCACTTATGGTCCTATAGCTTAGGGAAATTAAAATCAAAAAGACACAGCCACCCCAAAGTTTGGGACGCCTCTGTTTACAAGAACCTCGTTTACAGTACAAGTTCAACATCGCAGAAAGTGAAAAATGGATAAAGAACTTCTGGTATTTACTTACAATGCAGTATCACTCAGCAATGAAATCTATGTCATCAGGCCCGTAGCAGCATAATGAGTGGATTCAGGTACGATGATTCTAACTGAAATAAGTCACACAGAAAAAGAAACATCATAAGATATCTCTAATACACGGAATGTAAACTTGGCTACACAGGAACTGCATTCCAAAACAGAACAGGGTCTCAAATTTAGAAAACCAACTTATGCTTGCTTAAGGGTAAAGGTGAGTTGGGGTGCTGCATAAAACCAGAGATTGAAATGAGCACAGATAAAGTTCCTTAAGTCAAATATGGAATAGACAAGAGCTACTCCTTGCTCAACGAAATGGACTCAACACCGCATATTAAACGCCTAAGAATGTACCTGACTAGTAAGTATCGTAAAACCTATGGATTGCTATGTCTCCAAAAGAGAATCAAGCGTGTGTACAGGGGCATAAACGCAGCAGTGATAGGATTGGAGAGGTTCGGTGAGCAAATGAAGACCCTTTGAAGTCATATTGCATGGTACCCATTCCACGGGTTTCAACTACCCAGGTTTAAGGTATTCTTCCTTCAGCTAAAACATGCATGTGGAACCTAGAGTATGATCAACCATTTGATCGGGAGATGTGTTCAAATATGTCTCAGTTTTCCTCCCCTGGTAATCGTGTGCAACATTCTAGACGCTTTACTGACACTCTCCCCACTTGAAGAGTCAGCGCCTTCAACCTCCTGTTTGGCAAAGTTTGCAATTACTGCGGAAGATGAACAGGAATAGCGAGAACCAATGAGAGGCTAGCTGGAGGTGTCTGGACGGGCAAATTTAACTCTCATTTCCCACCAGGAAGAGGAAATAACCAAAGGCTCAGCGTGCCATGCCAGAACCAGATTAGGGCCTGAAGCCATCCTGCGGTGTTGCGGCCAGCTCACAAGAAAGGGAGTTGAAGAAAGGAGCTCAGGGGCACTGTAATTCACAAACCAGCAGAGTTATAAATGACAGCTATCGTCCAAAAATAGACTGAAGTAAGGCTGCCAAGAGGACTTGAAAGCGGGGCAGAATTGCAGGAATCCGATTTCAGGAGGTAGACTGAAATTGCATTGAAAGCATAGGAAAAGAGGCAGAACGTCCACAATGATGCACTTGGCCAAAAAGGGCGTATGCGTTTTTTCCTGAATATATTCAGGAAAAAACGCATACGCCCTTTTTGGCCAACCAAGCAAGCTTGCAAAGGAAATCTGCACTACAATGAAGTCTCACTTCCCCCCGGTCAAAAGGGCCATCTGAAAAAAGTGTAAAATCCAGAAAGGAAGGACAGGCCATGGAGAACTGGGAGCCTTGTTATGCTGATGGGCGGGATGTAAATTGCCAACAGACACTTGGGAGAAGTGTATGGTGTTTCCTGAAACATCTAAAAAACAAAGCAACAGAGCCTAGGGCACTGCCACTTATGGTCCTATAGCTTAGGGTAATTAAAATCAAAAAGACACAGCCACCCCAAAGTTTGGGACGCCTCTGTTTACAAGAACCTCGTTTACAGTACAAGTTCAACATCGCAGAAAGTGAAAAATGGATAAAGAAGTTGTGGTATTTACTTACAAAGCAATATCACTCAGCAATGAAATCTATGTCATCAGGCCCTTAGCATCACAATGAGTGGATTCAGGTATGATGATTCTAACTGAAATAAGTCACACAGAAAAAGAAACATCATAAGATATCAGTAATACACGGAATGTAAACTTGGCTACACAGGAACTGAATTACAGAACAGAACAGGGTCTCAATTTTAGAAAACCAACTTATGCTTGCTTAAGGGGAAAGGTGAGTTGGGGTGCTGCATAAAACCAGAGATTGAAATGAGCACAGATAAAGTTCCTTAAGTCAAATATGGAATAGACAAGAGCTACTCCTTGCTCAACGAAATGGACTCAACACCGCATATTAAATGCCTAAGAATGTACCTGACTAGTAAGTATTGTAAAACCTATGGATTGCTATGTCTCCAAGAGAATCAAGCATGTGTACAGGGGCATAAACGCAGCAGTGATAGGATTGGAGAGGTTCGGTGAGCAAATGAAGACCCTTTGAAGTCATATTGCATGGTACCCATTACACGGGTCTCAATTCTCCAAGTTTAAGGTATTCTTCCTTCAGCTAAAACATGCATGTGGAACCCAAGTATGATCACCCATGTGAACGGGAGACGTGTTCAAATATGTCTCAGTTTTCCTCCCCTGGTACTTGGGTGCAACATTCCAGTCGCTTTACTAACACTCTCCCCACTTGGAGAGTGAGCGCCTTTAACCTCCTGTTTGGTCCAGTTTGCAATTTCTGCGGAAGGTGAACAGGAATAGCGAGAACCAATGAGAGGCTAGCTGGAGGTGTCTGGACGGGCAAATTTAACTCTCATTTCCCACCAGGAAGAGGAAATAACCAAAGGCTCAGCGTGCCGTGCCAGAACCAGATTAGGGCCTGAAGCCATCCTGCGGTGTTGCGGCCAGCTCAAAAGAAAGCGAGTTGAAGAAAGGAGCTCAGGGGCACTGTAATTCACAAACCTGCAGAGTTATAAATGACAGCTATCGTCCAAAAATAGACTGAAGTAAGGCTGCCAAGAGGACTTGAAAGCGGGGCAGAATTGCAGGAAACCGATTTCAGGAGGTAGACTGGAATTGCATTGAAAGCATAGGAAAAGAGGCAGAACGTCCACAATGATGCACTTGGCCAAAAAGGGCGTATGCGTTTTTTCCTGAATATATTCAGGAAAAAACGCATACGCCCTTTTTGGCCAACCAAGCAAGCTTGCAAAGGAAATCTGCACTACAATGAAGTCTCACTTCCCCCCGGTCAAAAGGGCCATCTGAAAAAAGTGTAAAATCCAGAAAGGCAGGACAGGCCATGGAGAACTGGGAGCCTTGTTATGCTGATGGGCGGGATGTAAATTGCCAACAACCACTCGGGAGAAGTGTATGGTGTTTCCTGAAACATCTAAAAAACAAAGCAACAGAACTTAGGGCACTTCCACTTATGGTCCTATAGCTTAGGGAAATTAAAATCAAAAAGACACAGCCACCCCAAAGTTTGGAACGGCTCTGTTTACAAGAACCTCGTTTACAGTACAAGTTCAACATCGCAGAAAGTGAAAAATGGATAAAAAAGTTGTGGTATTTACTTACAAAGCAATATCACTCAGCAATGAAATCTGTGTCATCAGGCCCTTAGCAGCACAATGAGTGGATTCAGGTATGATGATTCTAACTGAAATAAGTCACACAGAAAAAGAAACATCATAAGATATCACTAATACACGGAATGTAAACTTGGCTACACAGGAACTGAATTCCAAAACAGAACAGGTTCTCAAATTTAGAAAACCAACTTATGCTTGCTTAAGGGGAAAGGTGAGTTGGGGTGCTGCATAAAACCAGAGATAGAAATGAGCACAGATAAAGTTCCTTAAGCCAAATATGGAATAGACAAGAGCTACTCCTTGCTCAACGAAATGGACTCAACACCGCATATTAAACGCCTAAGAATGTACCTGACTAGTAAGTATCTTAAAACCTATGGATTGCTATGTCTCCGAAAGAGAATCAAGCATGTGTACAGGGGCATAAACGCAGCAGTGATAGGATTGGAGAGGTTCGGTGAGCAAATGAAGACCCTTTGAAGTCATATTGCATGGTACCCATTCCACGGGTTTCAGCTACCCAGGTTTAAGGTATTCTTCCTTCAGCTAAAACATGCATGTGGAACCTAGAGTATGATCAACCATTTGATCGGGAGATGTGTTCAAATATGTCTCAGTTTTCCTCCCCTGGTACTCGGGTGCAACATTCCAGACGCTTTACTGACACTCTCCCAACTTGAAGAGTCAGCGCCTTCAACCTCCTGTTTGGCACAGTTTGCAATTACTGCGGAAGATGAACAGGAATAGCGAGAACCAATGAGAGGCTAGCTGGAGGTGTCTGGACGGGCAAATTTAACTCTCATTTCCCACCAGGAAGAGGAAATAACCAAAGGCTCAGCGTGCCGTGCCAGAACCAGATTAGGGCCTGAAGCCATCCTGCGGTGTTGCGGCCAGCTCACAAGAAAGGGAGTTGAAGAAAGGAGCTCAGGGGCACTGTAATTCACAAACCAGCAGAGTTATAAATGACAGCTATCGTCCAAAAATATACTGAAGTAAGGCTGCCAAGAGGACTTGAAAGCGGGGCAGAATTGCAGGAAACCGATTTCAGGAGGTAGACTGGAATTGCATTGAAAGCATAGGAAAAGAGGCAGAACGTCCACAATGATGCACTTGGCCAAAAAGGGCGTATGCGTTTTTTCCTGAATATATTCAGGAAAAAACGCATACGCCCTTTTTGGCCAACCAAGCAAGCTTGCAAAGGAAATCTGCACTACAATGAAGTCTCACTTCCCCCCGGTCAAAAGGGCCATCTGAAAAAAGTGTAAAATCCAGAAAGGCAGGACAGGCCATGGAGAACTGGGAGCCTTGTTATGCTGATGGGCGGGATGTAAATTGCCAACAAACACTCGGGAGAAGTGTATGGTGTTTCCTGAAACATCTAAAAAACAAAGCAACAGAACCTAGGGCACTTCCACTTATGGTCCTATAGCTTAGGGAAATTAAAATCAAAAAGACACAGCCACCCCAAAGTTTGGAACGGCTCTGTTTACAAGAACCTCGTTTACAGTACAAGTTCAACATCGCAGAAAGTGAAAAATGGATAAAAAAGTTGTGGTATTTACTTACAAAGCAATATCACTCAGCAATGAAATCTGTGTCATCAGGCCCTTAGCAGCACAATGAGTGGATTCAGGTATTATGATTCTAACTGAAATAAGTCACACAGAAAAAGAAACATCATAAGATATCACTAATACACGGAATGTAAACTTGGCTACACAGGAACTGAATTCCAAAACAGAACAGGTTCTCAAATTTAGAAAACCAACTTATGCTTGCTTAAGGGGAAAGGTGAGTTGGGGTGCTGCATAAAACCAGAGATAGAAATGAGCACAGATAAAGTTCCTTAAGCCAAATATGGAATAGACAAGAGCTACTCCTTGCTCAACGAAATGGACTCAACACCGCATATTAAACGCCTAAGAATGTACCTGACTAGTAAGTATCTTAAAACCTATGGATTGCTATGTCTCCGAAAGAGAATCAAGCATGTGTACAGGGGCATAAACGCAGCAGTGATAGGATTGGAGAGGTTCGGTGAGCAAATGAAGACCCTTTGAAGTCATATTGCATGGTACCCATTCCACGGGTTTCAGCTACCCAGGTTTAAGGTATTCTTCCTTCAGCTAAAACATGCATGTGGAACCTAGAGTATGATCAACCATTTGATCGGGAGATGTGTTCAAATATGTCTCAGTTTTCCTCCCCTAGTACTCGGGTGCAACATTCCAGACGCTTTACTGACACTCTCCCCACTTGAAGAGTCAGCGCCTTCAACCTCCTGTTTGGCACAGTTTGCAATTACTGCGGAAGATGAACAGGAATAGCGAGAACCAATGAGAGGCTAGCTGGAGGTGTCTGGACGGGCAAATTTAACTCTCATTTCCCACCAGGAAGAGGAAATAACCAAAGGCTCAGCGTGCCGTGCCAGAACCAGATTAGGGCCTGAAGCCATCCTGCGGTGTTGCGGCCAGCTCACAAGAAAGGGAGTTGAAGAAAGGAGCTCAGGGGCACTGTAATTCACAAACCAGCAGAGTTATAAATGACAGCTATCGTCCAAAAATAGACTGAAGTAAGGCTGCCAAGAGGACTTGAAAGCGGGGCAGAATTGCAGGAAACCGATTTCAGGAGGTAGACTGAAATTGCATTGAAAGCATAGGAAAAGAGGCAGAACGTCCACAATGATGCACTTGGCCAAAAAGGGCGTATGCGTTTTTTCCTGAATATATTCAGGAAAAAACGCATACGCCCTTTTTGGCCAACCAAGCAAGCTTGCAAAGGAAATCTGCACTACAATGAAGTCTCACTTCCCCCCGGTCAAAAGGGCCATCTGAAAAAAGTGTAAAATCCAGAAAGGCAGGACAGGCCATGGAGAACTGGGAGCCTTGTTATGCTGATGGGCGGGATGTAAATTGCCAACAGACACTCGGGAGAAGTGTATGGTGTTTCCTGAAACATCTAAAAAACAAAGCAACAGAGCCTAGGGCACTGCCACTTATGGTCCTATAGCTTAGGGAAATTAAAATCAAAAAGACACAGCCACCCCAAAGTTTGGGACGCCTCTGTTTACAAGAACCTCGTTTACAGTACAAGTTCAACATCGCAGAAAGTGAAAAATGGATAAAGAAGTTGTGGTATTTACTTACAAAGCAATATCACTCAGCAATGAAATCTATGTCATCAGGCCCTTAGCATCACAATGAGTGGATTCAGGTATGATGATTCTAACTGAAATAAGTCACACAGAAAAAGAAACATCATAAGATATCAGTAATACACGGAATGTAAACTTGGCTACACAGGAACTGAATTACAGAACAGAACAGGGTCTCAAATTTAGAAAACCAACTTATGCTTGCTTAAGGGGAAAGGTGAGTTGGGGTGCTGCATAAAACCAGAGATTGAAATGAGCACAGATAAAGTTCCTTAAGTCAAATATGGAATAGACAAGAGCTACTCCTTGCTCAACGAAATGGATTCAACACCGCATATTAAATGCCTAAGAATGTACCTGACTAGTAAGTATCGTAAAACCTATGGATTGCTATGTCTCCAAGAGAATCAAGCATGTGTACAGGGGCATAAACGCAGCAGTGATAGGATTGGAGAGGTTCGGTGAGCAAATGAAGACCCTTTGAAGTCATATTGCATGGTACCCATTACACGGGTCTCAATTCTCCAAGTTTAAGGTATTCTTCCTTCAGCTAAAACATGCATGTGGAACCCAAGTATGATCAACCATGTGAACGGGAGACGTGTTCAAATATGTCTCAGTTTTCCTCCCCTGGTACTCGGGTGCAACATTCCAGACGCTTTACTAACACTCTCCCCACTTGGAGAGTGAGCGCCTTTAACCTCCTGTTTGGTCCAGTTTGCAATTTCTGCGGAAGGTGAACAGGAATAGCGAGAACCAATGAGAGGCTAGCTGGAGGTGTCTGGACGGGCAAATTTAACTCTCATTTCCCACCAGGAAGAGGAAATAACCAAAGGCTCAGCGTGCCGTGCCAGAACCAGATTAGGGCCTGAAGCCATCCTGCGGTGTTGCGGCCAGCTCAAAAGAAAGCGAGTTGAAGAAAGGAGCTCAGGGGCACTGTAATTCACAAACCTGCAGAGTTATAAATGACAGCTATCGTCCAAAAATAGACTGAAGTAAGGCTGCCAAGAGGACTTGAAAGCGGGGCAGAATTGCAGGAAACCGATTTCAGGAGGTAGACTGGAATTGCATTGAAAGCATAGGAAAAGAGGCAGAACGTCCACAATGATGCACTTGGCCAAAAAGGGCGTATGCGTTTTTTCCTGAATATATTCAGGAAAAAACGCATACGCCCTTTTTGGCCAACCAAGCAAGCTTGCAAAGGAAATCTGCACTACAATGAAGTCTCACTTCCCCCCGGTCAAAAGGGCCATCTGAAAAAGGTGTAAAATCCAGAAAGGCAGGACAGGCCATGGAGAACTGGGAGCCTTGTTATGCTGATGGGTGGGATGTAAATTGCCAACAGACACTCGGGAGAAGTGTATGGTGTTTCCTGAAACATCTAAAAAACAAAGCAACAGAACCTAGGGCACTTCCACTTATGGTCCTATAGCTTAGGGAAATTAAAATCAAAAAGACACAGCCACCCCAAAGTTTGGGACGCCTCTGTTTACAAGAACCTCGTTTACAGTACAAGTTCAACATCGCAGAAAGTGAAAAATGGATAAAGAAGTTGTGGTATTTACTTACAAAGCAATATCACTCAGCAATGAAATCTATGTCATCAGGCCCTTAGCATCACAATGAGTGGATTCAGGTATGATGATTCTAACTGAAATAAGTCACACAGAAAAAGAAACATCATAAGATATCAGTAATACACGGAATGTAAACTTGGCTACACAGGAACTGAATTACAGAACAGAACAGGGTCTCAAATTTAGAAAACCAACTTATGCTTGCTTAAGGGGAAAGGTGAGTTGGGGTGCTGCATAAAACCAGAGATTGAAATGAGCACAGATAAAGTTCCTTAAGTCAAATATGGAATAGACAAGAGCTACTCCTTGCTCAACGAAATGGATTCAACACCGCATATTAAATGCCTAAGAATGTACCTGACTAGTAAGTATCGTAAAACCTATGGATTGCTATGTCTCCAAGAGAATCAAGCATGTGTACAGGGGCATAAACGCAGCAGTGATAGGATTGGAGAGGTTCGGTGAGCAAATGAAGACCCTTTGAAGTCATATTGCATGGTACCCATTCCACGGGTCTCAATTCTCCAAGTTTAAGGTATTCTTCCTTCAGCTAAAACATGCATGTGGAACCCAAGTATGATCAACCATGTGAACGGGAGAGGTGTTCAAATATGTCTCAGTTTTCGTACCCTGGTACTCGGGTGCAACATTCCAGACGCTTTACTAACACTCTCCCCACTTGGAGAGTCAGTCCCTTTAACCTCCTGTTTGGCCCAGTTTGCAATTTCTGTGGAAGATGAACAGGAATAGCGAGAACCAATGAGAGACTAGCTGGAGGTGTCTGGATGGGCAAATTTAACTCTCATTTCCCACCAGGAAGAGGAATTAACCAAAGGCTCAGCGTGCCGTGCCAGAACGAGATTAGGGCCTGAAGCCATCCTGCGGTGTTGCGGCCAGGTCACAAGAAAGCGAGTTGAAGAAAGGAGCTCAGGGGCACTGTAATTCACAAACCTGCAGAGTTATAAATGACAGCTATCGTCCAAAAATATACTGAAGTAAGGCTGCCAAGAGGACTTGAAAGCGGGGCAGAATTGCAGGAAACCGATTTCAGGAGGTAGACTGGAATTGCATTGAAAGCATACGAAAAGAGGCAGATCGTCCACAATGATGCACTTGGCCAACAAGGGCTTATGCGTTTTTTCCTGAATATATTCAGGAAAAAACGCATACGCACTTTTTGGCCAACCAAGCAAACTTGCCAAGGAAATCTGCACTACAATGAAGTCTCACTTCCCCCCGGTCAAAAGGGCCATCTGAAAAAACTGTAAAATCCAGAAAGGCAGGACAGGCCATGGAGAACTGGGAGCCTTGTTATGCTGATGGGCGGGATGGAAATTGCCAACAACCACTCGGGAGAAGTGTATGGTGTTTCCTGAAACATCTAAAAAACAAAGCAACAGAACCTAGGGCACTTCCACTTATGGTCCTATAGCTTAGGGAAATTAAAATCAAAAAGACACAGCCACCCCAAAGTTTGGAACGGCTCTGTTTACAAGAACCTCATTTACAGTACAAGTTCAACATCGCAGAAAGTGAAAAATGGATAAGGAAGTTGTGGTATTTACTTACAAAGCAATATCACTCAGCAATGAAATCTGTGTCATCAGGCCCTTAGCAGCACAATGAGTGGATTCAGGTATGATGATTCTAACTGCAATAAGTCACACAGAAAAAGAAACATCATAAGATATCAGTAATACACGGAATGTAAACTTGGCTACACAGGAACTGAATTACAGAACAGAACAGGGTCTCAAATTTAGAAAAGCAACTTATGCTTGCTTAAGGGTAAAGGTGAGTTGGGGTGCTGCATAAAACCAGAGATTGAAATGAGCACAGATAAAGTTCCTTAAGCCAAATATGGAATAGACAAGAGCTACTCCTTGCTCAACGAAATGGACTCAACACCGCATATTAAACGCCTAAGAATGTACCTGACTAGTAAGTATCTTAAAACCTATAGATTGCTATGTCTCCGAAAGAGAATCAAGCATGTGTACAGGGGCATAAACGCAGCAGTGATAGGATTGGAGAGGTTCGGTGAGCAAATGAAGACCATTTGAAGTCATATTGCATGGTACACATTACACGGGTTTCAACTACCCAGGTTTTAGGTATTCTTCTTTCAGCTAAAACATGCATGTGCAACCCAGAGTATGATCAACCATGTGATCGGGAGACGTGTTCAAATATGTCTCAGTTTTCCTCCCCTGGTACTCGGGTGCAACATTCCAGACGCTTTACTAACACTCTCCCCACTTGGAGAGTCAGCGCCTTTAACCTCCTGTTTGGCACAGTTTGCAATTTCTGTGGAAGATGAACAGGAATAGCGAGAAGCAATGAGAGACTAGCTGGAGGTGTCTGGATGGGCAAATTTAACTCTCATTTCCCACCAGGAAGAGGAATTAACCAAAGGCTCAGCGTGCCGTGCCAGAACCAGATTAGGGCCTGAAGACATCCTGCAGGGTTGCGGCCAGGTCACAAGAAAGCGAGTTGAAGAAAGGAGCCTAGGGGCACTGTAATTCACAAACCTGCAGAGTTATAAATGACAGCTATCGTCCAAAAATATACTGCAGTAAGGCTGCCAAGAGGACTTGAAAGCGGGGCAGAATTGCAGGAAACCGATTTCAGGAGGTAGACTGGAATTGCATTGAAAGCATAGGAAAAGAGGCAGAACGTCCACAATGATGCACTTGGCCAAAAAGGGCGTATGCGTTTTTTCCTGAATATATTCAGGAAAAAACGCATACGCCCTTTTTGGCCAACCAAGGAAACTTGCAAAGGAAATCTGCACTACAATGAAGTCTCACTTCCCCCCGGTCAAAAGGGCCATCTGAAAAAAGTGTAAAATCCAGAAAGGCAGGACAGGCCATGGAGAACTGGGAGCCTTGTTATGCTGATGGGCGGGATGTAAATTGCCAACAGACACTTGGGAGAAGTGTATGGTGTTTCCTGAAACATCTAAAAAACAAAGCAACAGAGCCTAGGGCACTTCCACTTATGGTCCTATAGCTTAGGGAAATTAAAATCAAAAAGACACAGCCACCCCAAAGTTTGGAACGGCTCTGTTTACAAGAACCTCGTTTACCGTACAAGTTCAATATCACAGAAAGTGAAAAATGGATAAAGAACTTGTGGTACTTACGTACAATGCAGTATCACTCAGCAATGAAATCTATGTCATCAGGCCCATAGCGGCATAATGAGTGGATTCAGGTACGATGATTCTAACTGAAATAAGTCACACAGAAAAAGAAACATCATAAGTTATCACTAATACACGGAATGTAAACTTGGCTACACAGGAACTGAATTCCAAAACAGAACAGGTTCTCAAATTTAGAAAACCAACTTATGCTTGCTTAAGGGGAAAGGTGAGTTGGGTTGTTGCATAAAACCAGAGATAGAAATGAGCACAGATAAAGTTCCTTAAGCCAAATATGGAATAGACAAGAGCTACTCCTTGCTCAACGAAATGGACTCAACACCGCATATTAAACGCCTAAGAATGTACCTGACTAGTAAGTATCTTAAAACCTATGGATTGCTATGTCTCCGAAAGAGAATCAAGCATGTGTACAGGGGCATAAACGCAGCAGTGATAGGATTGGAGAGGTTCAGTGAGCAAATGAAGACCCTTTGAAGTCATATTGCATGGTACCCATTCCACGGGTTTCAGCTACCCAGGTTTAAGGTATTCTTCCTTCAGCTAAAACATGCATGTGGAACCTAGAGTATGATCAACCATTTGATAGGGAGATGTGTTCAAATATGTCTCAGTTTTCCTCCCCTGGTACTCGGGTGCAACATTCCAGACGCTTTACTGACACTCTCCCCACTTGAAGAGTCAGCGCCTTCAACCTCCTGTTTGACAGAGTTTGCAATTACTGCGGAAGATGAACAGGAATAGCGAGAACCAATGAGAGGCTAGCTGGAGGTGTCTGGACGGGCAAATTTAACTCTCATTTCCCACCAGGAGGAGGAAATAACCAAAGGCTCAGCGTGCCGTGCCAGAACCAGATTAGGGCCTGAAGCCATCCTGCGGTGTTGCGGCCAGCTCACAAGAAAGCGAGTTGAAGAAAGGAGCTCAGGGGCACTGTAATTCACAAACCTGCAGAGTTATAAATGACAGCTATCGTCCAAAAATAGACTGAAGTAAGGCTGCCAAGAGGACTTGAAAGCGGGGCAGAATTGCAGGAAACCGATTTCAGGAGGTAGACTGAAATTGCATTGAAAGCATAGGAAAAGAGGCAGAACGTCCACAATGATGCACTTGGCCAAAAAGGGCGTATGCGTTTTTTCCTGAATATATTCAGGAAAAAACGCATACGCCCTTTTTGGCCAACCAAGCAAGCTTGCAAAGGAAATCTGCACTACAATGAAGTCTCACTTCCCCCCGGTCAAAAGGGCCATCTGAAAAAAGTGTAAAATCCAGAAAGGAAGGACAGGCCATGGAGAACTGGGAGCCTTGTTATGCTGATGGGCGGGATGTAAATTGCCAACAGACACTCGGGAGAAGTGTATGGTGTTTCCTGAAACATCTAAAAAACAAAGCAACAGAGCCTAGGGCACTTCCACTTATGGTCCTATAGCTTAGGGAAATTAAAATCAAAAAGACACAGCCACCCCAAAGTTTGGGACGCCTCTGTTTACAAGAACCTCGTTTACAGTACAAGTTCAACATCGCAGAAAGTGAAAAATGGATAAAGAAGTTGTGGTATTTACTTACAAAGCAATATCACTCAGCAATGAAATCTATGTCATCAGGCCCTTAGCATCACAATGAGTGGATTCAGGTATGATGATTCTAACTGAAATAAGTCACACAGAAAAAGAAACATCATAAGATATCAGTAATACACGGAATGTAAACTTGGCTACACAGGAACTGAATTACAGAATAGAACAGGGTCTCAAATTTAGAAAACCAACTTATGCTTGCTTAAGGGTAAAGGTGAGTTGGGGTGCTGCATAAAACCAGAGATTGAAATGAGCACAGATAAAGTTCCTTAAGTCAAATATGGAATAGACAAGAGCTACTCCTTGCTCAACGAAATGGACTCAACACCGCATATTAAATGCCTAAGAATGTACCTGACTAGTAAGTATCGTAAAACCTATGGATTGCTATGTCTCCAAGAGAATCAAGCATGTGTACAGGGGCATAAACGCAGCAGTGATAGGATTGGAGAGGTTCGGTGAGCAAATGAAGACCCTTTGAAGTCATATTGGATGGTACCCATTACACGGGTCTCAATTCTCCAAGTTTAAGGTATTCTTCCTTCAGCTAAAACATGCATGTGGAACCCAAGTATGATCACCCATGTGAACGGGAGACGTGTTCAAATATGTCTCAGTTTTCCTCCCCTGGTACTCGGGTGCAACATTCCAGACGCTTTACTAACACTCTCCCCACTTGGAGAGTGAGCGCCTTTAACCTCCTGTTTGGTCCAGTTTGCAATTTCTGCGGAAGGTGAACAGGAATAGCGAGAACCAATGAGAGGCTAGCTGGAGGTGTCTGGACGGGCAAATTTAACTCTCATTTCCCACCAGGAAGAGGAAATAACCAAAGGCTCAGCGTGCCGTGCCAGAACCAGATTAGGGCCTGAAGCCATCCTGCAGTGTTGCGGCCAGCTCAAAAGAAAGCGAGTTGAAGAAAGGAGCTCAGGGGCACTGTAATTCACAAACCTGCAGAGTTATAAATGACAGCTATCGTCCAAAAATATACTGAAGTAAGGCTGCCAAGAGGACTTGAATGTGGGGCAGAATTGCAGGAAACCGATTTCAGGAGGTAGACTGGAATTGCATTGAAAGCATAGGAAAAGAGGCAGAACGTCCACAATGATGCACTTGGCCAAAAAGGGCGTATGCGTTTTTTCCTGAATATATTCAGGAAAAAACGCATACGCCCTTTTTGGCCAACCAAACAAGCTTGCAAAGGAAATCTGCACTGCAATGAAGTCTCACTTCCCCCCGGTCAAAAGGGCCATCTGAAAAAAGTGTAAAATCCAGAAAGGCAGGACAGGCCATGGAGAACTGGGAGCCTTGTTATGCTGATGGGCGGGATGTAAATTGCCAACAGACACTCGGGAGAGGTGTATGGTGTTTCCTGAAACATCTAAAAAACAAAGCAACAGAGCCTAGGGCACTGCCACTTATGGTCCTATAGCTTAGGGAAATTAAAATCAAAAAGACACAGCCACCCCAAAGTTTGGAACGGCTCTGTTTACAAGAGCCTCGTTTACAGTACAAGTTCAACATCGCAGAAAGTGAAAAATGGATAAAGAAGTTGTGGTATTTACTTACAAAGCAATATCACTCAGCAATGAAATCTGTGTCATCAGGCCCTTAGCAGCACAATGAGTGGATTCAGGTATGATGATTCTAACTGAAATAAGTCACACAGAAAAAGAAACATCATAAGATATCAGTAATACACGGAATGGAAACTTGGCTACACAGGAACTGAATTACAGAACAGAACAAGGTCTCAAATTTAGAAAACCAACTTATGCTTGCTTAAGGGTAAAGGTGAGTTGGGGTGCTGCATAAAACCAGAGATTGAAATGAGCACAGATAAAGTTCCTTAAGCCAAATATGGAATAGACAAGAGCTACTCCTTGCTCAACAAAATGGACTCAACACCGCATATTAAACGCCTAAGAATGTACCTGACTAGTAAGTATCTTAAAACCTATGGATTGCTATGTCTCTGAAAGAGAATCAAGCATGTGTACAGGGGCATAAACGCAGCAGTGATAGGATTGGAGAGGTTCGGTGAGCAAATGAAGACCCTTTGAAGTCATATTGCATGGTACCCATTCCACGGGTTTCAACTACCCAGGTTTAAGGTATTCTTCCTTCAGCTAAAACATGCATGTGGAACCTAGAGTATGATCAACCATGTGATCGGGAGATGTGTTCAAATATGTCTCAGTTTTCGTACCCTGGTACTCGGGTGCAACATTCCAGATGCTTTACGAACCCTCTCCCGACTTGGAGAGTCAGTCCCTTTAACCTCCTGTTTGGCCCAGTTTGCAGTTTCTGCGGAAGATGAACAGGAATAGCGAGAACCAATGGAGAATAGCTGGAGGTGTCTGGACGGGCAAATTTAACTCTCATTTCCCACCAGGAAGAGGAAATAACCAAAGGCTCAGCGTGCCGTGCCGGAACCAGATTAGGGCCTGAAGCCATCCTGCGGTGTTGCGGCCAGGTCACAAGAAACAAGTTGTAGAAAGGAGCTCAGGGGCACTGTAATTCACAAACCTGCAGAGTTATAAATGACAGCTATCGTCCAAAAATAGACTGAAATAAGGCTGCCAAGAGGACTTGAAAGTGGGGCAGAATTGCAGGAAACCGATTTCAGGAGGTAGACTGGAATTGCATTGAAAGCATAGGAAAAGAGGCAGAACGTCCACAATGATGCACTTGGCCAAAAAGGGCGTATGCGTTTTTTCCTGATTATATTCAGGAAAAAACGCATACGCCCTTTTTGGGCAACCAAGCAAGCTTGCAAAGGAAATCTGCACTACAATGAAGTCTCACTTCCCCCCGGTCAAAAGGGCCATCTGAAAAAAGTGTAAAATCCAGAAAGGCAGGACAGGCCATGGAGAACTGGGAGCCTTGTTATGCTGAAGGGCGGGATGTAAATTGCCAACAACCACTCCGGAGAAGTGTATGGTGTTTCCTGAAACATGTAAAAAACAAAGCAACAGAGCCTAGGGCACTTCCACTTATGGTCCTATAGCTTAGGGAATTTAAAATCAAAAAGACACAGCCACCCCAAAGTTTCGAACAGCTCTGTTTACAAGAACCTCGTTTACAGTACAAGTTCAACATCGCAGAAAGTGAAAAATGGATAAAGAAGTTGTGGTATTTACTTACAAAGCAATATCACTCAGCAATGAAATCTGTGTCATCAGGCCCTTAACAGCACAATGAGTGGATTCAGGTATGATGATTCTAACTGAAATAAGTCACACAGAAAAAGAAACATCATAAGATATCAGTAATACACGGAATGGAAACTTGGCTACACAGGAACTGAATTACAGAACAGAACAGGGTCTCAAATTTAGAAAACCAACTTATGCTTGCTTAAGGGTAAACGTGAGTTGGGGTGCTGCATAAAACCAGAGATTGAAATGAGCACAGATAAAGTTCCTTACGTCAAATATGGAATAGACAAGAGCTACTCCTTGCTCAACGAAATGGACTCAACACCGCATATTAAACGCCTAAGAATGTACCTGACTAGTAAGTATCTTAAAACCTATGGATTGCTATGTCTCCGAAAGAGAATCAAGCATGTGTACAGGGGCATAAACGCAGCAGTGATAGGATTGGAGAGGTTCGTGAGCAAATGAAGACCCTTTGAAGTCATATTGCATGGTACCCATTCCACGGGTTTCAACTACCCAGGTTTAAGGTATTCTTCCTTCAGCTAAAACATGCATGTGGAACCTAGAGTATGATCAACCATGTGATCGGGAGACGTGTTCAAATATGTCTCAGTTTTCGTACCCTGGTACTCGGGTGCAACATTCCAGACGCTTTACTAACACTCTCCCCACTTGGAGAGTCAGTCCCTTTAACCTCCTGTTTGGCCCAGTTTGCAATTTCTGTGGAAGATGAACAGGAATAGCGAGAACCAATGAGAGACTAGCTGGAGGTGTCTGGATGGGCAAATTTAACTCTCATTTCCCACCAGGAAGAGGAATTAACCAAAGGCTCAGCGTGCCGTGCCAGAACGAGATTAGGGCCTGAAGCCATCCTGCGGTGTTGCGGCCAGGTCACAAGAAAGCGAGTTGAAGAAAGGAGCTCAGGGGCACTGTAATTCACAAACCTGCAGAGTTATAAATGACAGCTATCGTACAAAAATATACTGAAGTAAGGCTGCCAAGAGGACTTGAAAGCGGGGCAGAATTGCAGGAAACCGATTTCAGGAGGTAGACTGGAATTGCATTGAAAGCATACGAAAAGAGGCAGATGGTCCACAATGATGCACTTGGCCAACAAGGGCTTATGCGTTTTTTCCTGAATATATTCAGGAAAAAACGCATACGCACTTCTTGGCCAACCAAGCAAACTTGCCAAGGAAATCTGCACTACAATGAAGTCTCACTTCCCCCCGGTCAAAAGGGCCATCTGAAAAAACTGTAAAATCCAGAAAGGCAGGACAGGCCATGGAGAACTGGGAGCCTTGTTATGCTGATGGGCGGGATGGAAATTGCCAACAACCACTCGGGAGAAGTGTATGGTGTTTCCTGAAACATCTAAAAAACAAAGCAACAGAACCTAGGGCACTTCCACTTATGGTCCTATAGCTTAGGGAAATTAAAATCAAAAAGACACAGCCACCCCAAAGTTTGGAATGGCTCTGTTTACAAGAACCTCGTTTACAGTACAAGTTCAACATCACAGAAAGTGAAAAATGGATAAGGAAGTTGTGGTATTTACTTACAAAGCAATATCACTCAGCAATGAAATCTGTGTCATCAGGCCCTTAGCAGCACAATGAGTGGATTCAGGTATGATGATTCTAACTGCAATAAGTCACACAGAAAAAGAAACATCATAAGATATCAGTAATACACGGAATGTAAACTTGGCTACAGAGGAACTAAATTACAGAACAGAACAGGGTCTCAAATTTAGAAAAGCAACTTATGCTTGCTTAAGGGTAAAGGTGAGTTGGGGTGCTGCATAAAACCAGAGATTGAAATGAGCACAGATAAAGTTCCTTAAGCCAAATATGGAATAGACAAGAGCTACTCCTTGCTCAACGAAATGGACTCAACACCGCATATTAAACGCCTAAGAATGTACCTGACTAGTAAGTATCTTAAAACCTATAGATTGCTATGTCTCCGAAAGAGAATCAAGCATGTGTACAGGGGCATAAACGCAGCAGTGATAGGATTGGAGAGGTTCGGTGAGCAAATGAAGACCATTTGAAATCATATTGCATGGTACACATTACACGGGTTTCAACTACCCAGGTTTTAGGTATTCTTCTTTCAGCTAAAACATGCATGTGCAACCCAGAGTATGATCAACCATGTGATTGGGAGACGTGTTCAAATATGTCTCAGTTTTCCTCCCCTGGTACTCGGGTGCAACATTCCAGACGCTTTACTAACACTCTCCCCACTTGGAGAGTCAGCGCCTTTAACCTCCTGTTTGGCACAGTTTGCAATTTCTGCGGAAGATGAACAGGAATAGCGAGAAGCAATGAGAGACTAGCTGGAGGTGTCTGGATGGGCAAATTTAACTCTCATTTCCCACCAGGAAGAGGAATTAACCAAAGGCTCAGCGTGCCGTGCCAGAACCAGATTAGGGCCTGAAGACATCCTGCAGGGTTGCGGCCAGGTCACAAGAAAGCGAGTTGAAGAAAGGAGCCTAGGGGCACTGTAATTCACAAACCTGCAGAGTTATAAATGACAGCTATCGTCCAAAAATATACTGCAGTAAGGCTGCCAAGAGGACTTGAAAGCGGGGCAGAATTGCAGGAAACCGATTTCAGGAGGTAGACTGGAATTGCATTGAAAGCATAGGAAAAGAGGCAGAACGTCCACAATGATGCACTTGGCCAAAAAGGGCGTATGCGTTTTTTCCTGAATATATTCAGGAAAAAACGCATACGCCCTTTTTGGCCAACCAAGGAAACTTGCAAAGGAAATCTGCACTACAATGAAGTCTCACTTCCCCCCGGTCAAAAGGGCCATCTGAAAAAAGTGTAAACTCCAGAAAGGCAGGACAGGCCATGGAGAACTGGGAGCCTTGTTATGCTGATGGGCGGGATGTAAATTGCCAACAGACACTTGGGAGAAGTGTATGGTGTTTCCTGAAACATCTAAAAAACAAAGCAACAGAGCCTAGGGCACTTCCACTTATGGTCCTATAGCTTAGGGAAATTAAAATCAAAAAGACACAGCCACCCCAAAGTTTGGAACGGCTCTGTTTACAAGAACCTCGTTTACCGTACAAGTTCAATATCACAGAAAGTGAAAAATGGATAAAGAACTTGTGGTACTTACGTACAATGCAGTATCACTCAGCAATGAAATCTATGTCATCAGGCCCATAGCCGCATAATGAGTGGATTCAGGTACGATGATTCTAACTGAAATAAGTCACACAGAAAAAGAAACATCATAAGATATCACTAATACACGGAATGTAAACTTGGCTACACAGGAACTGAATTCCAAAACAGAACAGGTTCTCAAATTTAGAAAACCAACTTATGCTTGCTTAAGGGGAAAGGTGAGTTGGGTTGTTGCATAAAACCAGAGATAGAAATGAGCACAGATAAAGTTCCTTAAGCCAAATATGGAATAGACAAGAGCTACTCCTTGCTCAACGAAATGGACTCAACACCGCATATTAAACGCCTAAGAATGTACCTGACTAGTAAGTATCTTAAAACCTATGGATTACTATGTCTCCGAAAGAGAATCAAGCATGTGTACAGGGGCATAAACGCAGCAGTGATAGGATTGGAGAGGTTCAGTGAGCAAATGAAGACCCTTTGAAGTCATATTGCATGGTACCCATTCCACGGGTTTCAGCTACCCAGGTTTAAGGTATTCTTCCTTCAGCTAAAACATGCATGTGGAACCTAGAGTATGATCAACCATTTGATAGGGAGATGTGTTCAAATATGTCTCAGTTTTCCTCCCCTGGTACTCGGGTGCAACATTCCAGACGCTTTACTGACACTCTCCCCACTTGAAGAGTCAGCGCCTTCAACCTCCTGTTTGGCACAGTTTGCAATTACTGCGGAAGATGAACAGGAATAGCGAGAACCAATGAGAGGCTAGCTGGAGGTGTCTGGACGGGCAAATTTAACTCTCATTTCCCACCAGGAGGAGGAAATAACCAAAGGCTCAGCGTGCCGTGCCAGAACCAGATTAGGGCCTGAAGCCATCCTGCGGTGTTGCGGCCAGCTCACAAGAAAGCGAGTTGAAGAAAGGAGCTCAGGGGCACTGTAATTCACAAACCTGCAGAGTTATAAATGACAGCTATCGTCCAAAAATAGACTGAAGTAAGGCTGCCAAGAGGACTTGAAAGCGGGGCAGAATTGCAGGAAACCGATTTCAGGAGGTAGACTGAAATTGCATTGAAAGCATAGGAAAAGAGGCAGAACGTCCACAATGATGCACTTGGCCAAAAAGGGCGTATGCGTTTTTTCCTGAATATATTCAGGAAAAAACGCATACGCCCTTTTTGGCCAACCAAGCAAGCTTGCAAAGGAAATCTGCACTACAATGAAGTCTCACTTCCCCCCGGTCAAAAGGGCCATCTGAAAAAAGTGTAAAATCCAGAAAGGCAGGACAGGCCATGGAGAACTGGGAGCCTTGTTATGCTGATGGGCGGGATGTAAATTGCCAACAGACACTCGGGAGAAGTGTATGGTGTTTCCTGAAACATCTAAAAAACAAAGCAACAGAGCCTAGGGCACTTCCACTTATGGTCCTATAGCTTAGGGAAATTAAAATCAAAAAGACACAGCCACCCCAAAGTTTGGGACGCCTCTGTTTACAAGAACCTCGTTTACAGTACAAGTTCAACATCGCAGAAAGTGAAAAATGGATAAAGAAGTTGTGGTATTTACTTACAAAGCAATATCACTCAGCAATGAAATCTATGTCATCAGGCCCTTAGCATCACAATGAGTGGATTCAGGTATGATGATTCTAACTGAAATAAGTCACACAGAAAAAGAAACATCATAAGATATCACTAATACACGGAATGTAAACTTGGCTACACAGGAACTGAATTACAGAACAGAACAGGGTCTCAAATTTAGAAAACCAACTTATGCTTGCTTAAGGGTAAAGGTGAGTTGGGGTGCTGCATAAAACCAGAGATTGAAATGAGCACAGATAAAGTTCCTTAAGTCAAATATGGAATAGACAAGAGCTACTCCTTGCTCAACGAAATGGACTCAACACCGCATATTAAATGCCTAAGAATGTACCTGACTAGTAAGTATCGTAAAACCTATGGATTGCTATGTCTCCAAGAGAATCAAGCATGTGTACAGGGGCATAAACGCAGCAGTGATAGGATTGGAGAGGTTCGGTGAGCAAATGAAGACCCTTTGAAGTCATATTGCATGGTACCCATTACACGGGTCTCAATTCTCCAAGTTTAAGGTATTCTTCCTTCAGCTAAAACATGCATGTGGAACCCAAGTATGATCAACCATGTGAACGGGAGACGTGTTCAAATATGTCTCAGTTTTCCTCCCCTGGTACTCGGGTGCAACATTCCAGACGCTTTACTAACACTCTCCCCACTTGGAGACTCAGCGCCTTTAACCTCCTGTTTGGCCCAGTTTGCAATTTCTGCGGAAGATGAACAGGAATAGCGAGAACCAATGAGAGGCTAGCTGGAGGTGTCTGGACGGGCAAATTTAACTCTCATTTCCCACCAGGAAGAGGAAATAACCAAAGGCTCAGCGTGCCGTGCCGGAACCAGATTAGGGCCTGAAGCCATCCTGCGGTGTTGCGGCCAGCTCAAAAGAAAGCGAGTTGAAGAAAGGAGCTCAGGGGCACTGTAATTCACAAACCTGCAGAGTTATAAATGACAGCTATCGTCCAAAAATATACTGAAGTAAGGCTGCCAAGAGGACTTGAATGTGGGGCAGAATTGCAGGAAACCGATTTCAGGAGGTAGACTGGAATTGCATTGAAAGCATAGGAAAAGAGGCAGAACGTCCACAATGATGCACTTGGCCAAAAAGGGCGTATGCGTTTTTTCCTGAATATATTCAGGAAAAAACGCATACGCCCTTTTTGGCCAACCAAGCAAGCTTGCAAAGGAAATCTGCACTACAATGAAGTCTCACTTCCCCCCGGTCAAAAGGGCCATCTGAAAGAAGTGTAAAATCCAGAAAGGAAGGACAGGCCATGGAGAACTGGGAGCCTTGTTATGCTGATGGGCGGGATGTAAATTGCCAACAGACACTCCGGAGAAGTGTATGGTGTTTCCTGAAACATCTAAAAAACAAAGCAACAGAGCCTAGGGCACTTCCACTTATGGTCCTATAGCTTAGGGAATATAAAATCAAAAAGACACAGCCACCCCAAAGGTTGGAACGGCTCTGTTTACAAGAAGCTCGAATACAGTACAAGTTCAACATCACAGAAAGTGAAAAATGGAGAAAGAAGTTGTGGTATTTACTTACAAAGCAATATCACTCAGCAATGAAATCTATGTCATCAGGCCCTTAGCATCACAGTGAGTGGATTCAGGTATGATGATTCTAACTGAAATAAGTCACACAGAAAAAGAAACATCATAAGATATCAGTAATACACGGATGGAAACTTGGCTACACAGGAACTGAATTACAGAACAGAACAGGGTCTCAAATTTAGAAAACCAACTTATGCTTGCTTAAGGGGAAAGGTGAGTTGGGGTGCTGCATAAAACCAGAGATTGAAATGAGCACAGATAAAGTTCCTTAAGTCAAATATGGAATAGACAAGAGCTACTCCTTGCTCAACGAAATGGACTCAACACCGCATATTAAACGCCTAAGAATGTACCTGACTAGTAAGTATCATAAAACCTATGGATTGCTATGTCTCCAAGAGAATCAAGCATGTGTACAGGGGCATAAACGCAGCAGTGATAGGATTGGAGAGGTTCGGTGAGCAAATGAAGACCCTTTGAAGTCATATTGCATGGTACCCATTACACGGGTCTCAATTCTCCAAGTTTAAGGTATTCTTCCTTCAGCTAAAACATGCATGTGGAACCCAAGTATGATCAACCATGTGAACGGGAGACGTGTTCAAATATGTCTCAGTTTTCCTCCCCTGGTACTCGGGTGCAACATTCCAGACGCTTTACTAACACTCTCCCCACTTGGAGAGTGAGCGCCTTTAACCTCCTGTTTGGTCCAGTTTGCAATTTCTGCGGAAGGTGAACAGGAATAGCGAGAACCAATGAGAGGCTAGCTGGAGGTGTCTGGACGGGCAAATTTAACTCTCATTTCCCACCAGGAAGAGGAATTAACCAAAGGCTCAGCATGCCGTACCGGAACCAGATTAGGGCCTGAAGCCATCCTGCGGTGTTGCGGCCAGCTCAAAAGAAAGCGAGTTGAAGAAAGGAGCTCAGGGGCACTGTAATTCACAAACCTGCAGAGTTATAAATGACAGCTATCGTCCAAAAATAGACTGAAGTAAGGCTGCCAAGAGGATTGAATGTGGGGCAGAATTGCAGGAAACCGATTTCAGGAGGTAGACTGGAATTGCATTGAAAGCATAGGAAAAGAGGCAGAACGTCCACAATGATGCACTTGGCCAAAAAGGGCGTATGCGTTTTTTCCTGAATATATTCAGGAAAAAACGCATACGCCCTTTTTGGCCAACCAAACAAGCTTGCAAAGGAAATCTGCACTGCAATGAAGTCTCACTTCCCCCCGGTCAAAAGGGCCATCTGAAAAAAGTGTAAAATCCAGAAAGGCAGGACAGGCCATGGAGAACTGGGAGCCTTGTTATGCTGATGGGCGGGATGTAAATTGCCAACAGACACTCGGGAGAAGTGTATGGTGTTTCCTGAAACATCTAAAAAACAAAGCAATAGAGCCTAGGGCACTGCCACTTATGGTCCTATAGCTTAGGGAAATTAAAATCAAAAAGACACAGCCACCCCAAAGTTTGGAACGGCTCTGTTTACAAGAACCTCGTTTACAGTACAAGTTCAACATCGCAGAAAGTGAAAAATGGATAAAGAAGTTGTGGTATTTACTTACAAAGCAATATCACTCAGCAATGAAATCTGTGTCATCAGGCCCTTAGCAGCACAATGAGTGGATTCAGGTATGATGATTCTAACTGAAATAAGTCACACAGAAAAAGAAACATCATAAGATAACAGTAATACACGGAATGGAAACTTGGCTACACAGGAACTGAATTACAGAACAGAACAGGGTCTCAAATTTAGAAAACCAACTTATGCTTGCTTAAGGGTAAAGGTGAGTTGGGGTGCTGCATAAAACCAGAGATTGAAATGAGCACAGATAAAGTTCCTTAAGACAAATATGGAATAGACAAGAGCTAATCCTTGCTCAACAAAATGGACTCAACACCGCATATTAAACGCCTAAGAATGTACCTGACTTGTAAGTATCTTAAAACCTATGGATTGCTATGTCTCCGAAAGAGAATCAAGCATGTGTACAGGGGCATAAACGCAGCAGTGATAGGATTGGAGAGGTTCGGTGAGCAAATGAAGACCCTTTGAAGTCATATTGCATGGTACCCATTCCACGGGTTTCAACTACCCAGGTTTAAGGTATTCTTCCTTCAGCTAAATCATGCATGTGGAACCTAGAGTATGATCAACCATGTGATCGGGAGACGTGTTCAAATATGTCTCAGTTTTCGTACCCTGGTACTCGGGTGCAACATTCCAGACGCTTTACGAACCCTCTCCCGACTTGGAGAGTCAGTCCCTTTTACCTCCTGTTTGGCCCAGTTTGCAGTTTCTGCGGAAGATGAACAGGAATAGCGAGAACCAATGGAGAATAGCTGGAGGTGTCTGGACGGGCAAATTTAACTCTCATTTCCCACCAGGAAGAGGAAATAACCAAAGGCTCAGCGTGCCGTGCCGGAACCAGATTAGGGCCTGAAGCCATCCTGCGGTGTTGCGGCCAGGTCACAAGAAACAAGTTGAAGAAAGGAGCTCAGGGGCACTGTAATTCACAAACCTGCAGAGTTATAAATGACAGCTATCGTGCAAAAATAGACTGAAGTAAGGCTGCCAAGAGGACTTGAAAGTGGGGCAGAATTGCAGGAAACCGATTTCAGGAGGTAGACTGGAATTGCATTGAAAGCATAGGAAAAGAAGCAGAACGTCCACAATGATGCACTTGGCCAAAAAGGGCGTATGCGTTTTTTCCTGATTATATTCAGGAAAAAACGCATACTCCCTTTTTGGCCAACCAAGCAAGCTTGCAAAGGAAATCTGCACTACAATGAATTCTCACTTCCCCCCGGTCAAAAGGGCCATCTGAAAAAAGTGTAAAATCCAGAAAGGCAGGACAGGCCATGGAGAACTGGGAGCCTTGTTATGCTGAAGGGCGGGATGTAAATTGCCAACAACCACTCCGGAGAAGTGTATGGTGTTTCCTGAAACATCTAAAAAACAAAGCAACAGAGCCTAGGCACTTCCACTTATGGTCCTATAGCTTAGGGAATTTAAAATCAAAAAGACACAGCCACCCCAAAGTTTCGAACGGCTCTGTTTACAAGAACCTCGTTTACAGTACAAGTTCAACATCGCAGAAAGTGAAAAATGGATAAAGAAGTTGTGGTATTTACTTACAAAGCAATATCACTCAGCAATGAAATCTGTGTCATCAGGCCCTTAACAGCACAATGAGTGGATTCAGGTATGATGATTCTAACTGAAATAAGTCACACAGAAAAAGAAACATCATAAGATATCACTAATACACGGAATGTAAACTTGGCTACACAGGAACTGAATTACAGAACAGAACAGGGTCTCAAATTTAGAAAACCAACTTATGCTTGCTTAAGGGTAAAGGTGAGTTGGGGTGCTGCATAAAACCAGAGATTGAAATGAGCACAGATAAAGTTCCTTAAGTCAAATATGGAATAGACAAGAGCTACTCCTTGCTCAACGAAATGGACTCAACACCGCATATTAAATGCCTAAGAATGTACCTGACTAGTAAGTATCGTAAAACCTATGGATTGCTATGTCTCCAAGAGAATCAAGCATGTGTACAGGGGCATAAACGCAGCAGTGATAGGATTGGAGAGGTTCGGTGAGCAAATGAAGACCCTTTGAAGTCATATTGCATGGTACCCATTACACGGGTCTCAATTCTCCAAGTTTAAGGTATTCTTCCTTCAGCTAAAACATGCATGTGGAACCCAAGTATGATCAACCATGTGAACGGGAGACGTGTTCAAATATGTCTCAGTTTTCCTCCCCTGGTACTCGGGTGCAACATTCCAGACGCTTTACTAACACTCTCCCCACTTGGAGACTCAGCGCCTTTAACCTCCTGTTTGGCCCAGTTTGCAATTTCTGCGGAAGATGAACAGGAATAGCGAGAACCAATGAGAGGCTAGCTGGAGGTGTCTGGACGGGCAAATTTAACTCTCATTTCCCACCAGGAAGAGGAAATAACCAAAGGCTCAGCGTGCCGTGCCGGAACCAGATTAGGGCCTGAAGCCATCCTGCGGTGTTGCGGCCAGCTCAAAAGAAAGCGAGTTGAAGAAAGGAGCTCAGGGGCACTGTAATTCACAAACCTGCAGAGTTATAAATGACAGCTATCGTCCAAAAATATACTGAAGTAAGGCTGCCAAGAGGACTTGAATGTGGGGCAGAATTGCAGGAAACCGATTTCAGGAGGTAGACTGGAATTGCATTGAAAGCATAGGAAAAGAGGCAGAACGTCCACAATGATGCACTTGGCCAAAAAGGGCGTATGCGTTTTTGCCTGAATATATTCAGGAAAAAACGCATACGCCCTTTTTGGCCAACCAAGCAAGCTTGCAAAGGAAATCTGCACTACAATGAAGTCTCACTTCCCCCCGGTCAAAAGGGCCATCTGAAAGAAGTGTAAAATCCAGAAAGGAAGGACAGGCCATGGAGAACTGGGAGCCTTGTTATGCTGATGGGCGGGATGTAAATTGCCAACAGACACTCCGGAGAAGTGTATGGTGTTTCCTGAAACATCTAAAAAACAAAGCAACAGAGCCTAGGGCACTTCCACTTATGGTCCTATAGCTTAGGGAATATAAAATCAAAAAGACACAGCCACCCCAAAGGTTGGAACGGCTCTGTTTACAAGAAGCTCGAATACAGTACAAGTTCAACATCACAGAAAGTGAAAAATGGATAAAGAAGTTGTGGTATTTACTTACAAAGCAATATCACTCAGCAATGAAATCTATGTCATCAGGCCCTTAGCATCACAGAGAGTGGATTCAGGTATGATGATTCTAACTGAAATAAGTCACACAGAAAAAGAAACATCATAAGATATCAGTAATACACGGATGGAAACTTGGCTACACAGGAACTGAATTACAGAACAGAACAGGGTCTCAAATTTAGAAAACCAACTTATGCTTGCTTAAGGGGAAAGGTGAGTTGGGGTGCTGCATAAAACCAGAGATTGAAATGAGCACAGATAAAGTTCCTTAAGTCAAATATGGAATAGACAAGAGCTACTCCTTGCTCAACGAAATGGACTCAACACCGCATATTAAACGCCTAAGAATGTACCTGACTAGTAAGTATCATAAAACCTATGGATTGCTATGTCTCCAAGAGAATCAAGCATGTGTACAGGGGCATAAACGCAGCAGTGATAGGATTGGAGAGGTTCGGTGAGCAAATGAAGACCCTTTGAAGTCATATTGCATGGTACCCATTCCACGGGTTTCAACTACCCAGGTTTAAGGTATTCTTCCTTCAGCTAAAACATGCATGTGGAACCTAGAGTACGATCAACCATGTGATCGGGAGACGTGTTCAAATATGTCTCAGTTTTCGTACCCTGGCACTCGGGTGCAACATTCCAGATGCTTTACTAACACTCTCCCCACTTGGAGAGTCAGTCCCTTTAACCTCCTGTTTGGCCCAGTTTGCAATTTCTGTGGAAGATGAACAGGAATAGCGAGAACCAATGAGAGACTAGCTGGAGGTGTCTGGATGGGCAAATTTAACTCTCATTTCCCACCAGGAAGAGGAATTAACCAAAGGCTCAGCGTGCCGTGCCAGAACCAGATTAGGGCCTGAAGCCATCCTGCGGTGTTGCGGCCAGGTCACAAGAAAGCGAGTTGAAGAAAGGAGCTCAGGGGCACTGTAATTCACAAACCTGCAGAGTTATAAATGACAGCTATCGTCCAAAAATATACTGAAGTAAGGCTGCCAAGAGGACTTGAAAGCTGGGCAGAATTGCAGGAAACCGATTTCAGGAGGTAGACTGGAATTGCATTGAAAGCATACGAAAAGAGGCAGATCGTCCACAATGATGCACTTGGCCAACAAGGGCTTATGCGTTTTTTCCTGAATATATTCAGGAAAAAACGCATACGCACTTTTTGGCCAACCAAGCAAACTTGCCAAGGAAATCTGCACTACAATGAAGTCTCAGTTCTCCCCGGTCAAAAGGGCCATCTGAAAAAAGTGTAAAATCCAGAAAGGCAGGACAGGCCATGGAGAACTGGGAGCTTTGTTATGCTGATGGGCGGGATGTAAATTGCCAACAGACACTCAGGAGAAGTGTATGGTGTTTCCTGAAACATCTAAAAAACAAAGCAACAGAGCCTACGGCACTTCCACTTATGGTCCTATAGCTTAGGGAAATTAAAATCAAAAAGACACAGCCACCCCAAAGTTTGGGACGCCTCCGTTTACAAGAACCTCATTTACCGTACAAGTTCAATATCACAGAAAGTGAAAAATGGATAAAGTACTTGTGATACTTACCTACAATGCAGTATCACTCAGCAATGAAATCTATGTCATCAGGCCGGTTGCAGGACAATGAGTGGATTCAGGTACGATGATTCTAACTGAAATAAGTCACACAGAAAAAGAAACATCATAAGATATCACTAATACACGGAATGTAAACTTGGCTACACAGGAACTTCATTCCAAAACAGAACAGGGTTTCAAATTTAGAAAACCAACTTATGCTTGCTTAAGGGGAAAGGTGAGTTGGGGTGCTGCATAAAACCAGAGATTGAAATGAGCACAGATAAAGTTCCTTAAGCCAAATATGGAATAGACAAGAGCTACTCCTTGCTCAACGAAATGGACTCAAAACCACATATTAAACGCCTAAGAATGTACCTGACTAGTAAGTATCTTAAAACCTATGGATTGCTATGTCTCCAAAAGAGAATCAAGTGTGTGTACAGGGTCATAAACGCAGCAGTGATAGGATTGGAGAGGATCGGTGAGCAAATGAAGACCCTTTGAAGTCATATTGCATGGTACCCATTCCAAGGGTCTCTACTCTCCAGGTTTAAGGTATTCTTCCTTCAGCTAAAACATGTATGTGGAACCCAGAGTATGATCAACCATGTGAACGGGAGACGTGTTCAAATATGTCTCAGTTTTCCTCCCCTGGTACTCGGGTGCAACATTCCAGACGCTTTACTAACACTCTCCCGACTTGGAGAGTCAGTCCCCTTAACCTCCTGTTTGGCCCAGTTTGCAATTTCTGCGGAAGATGTACAGGAATAGGGAGAACCAATGAGAGGCTAGCTGGAGGTGTCTGGACGGGCAAATTTAACTCTAATTTCCCACCAGGAAGAGGAAGTAACCAAAGGCTCAGCATGACGGGCCGGAACCAGATTAGGGCCTGAAGCCATCCTGCGGTGTTGCGACCAGCTCAAAAGAAAGCGAGTTGAAGAAAAGAGCTCAGGGGCACTGTAATTCACAAACCTGCAGAGTTATAAATGACAGCTATCGTCCAAAAATATACTGAAGTAAGGCTGCCAAGAGGACTTGAAAGCGGGGCAGAATTGCAGGAAACCGATTTCAGGAGGTAGACTGGAATTGCATTGAAAGCATAGGAAAAGAGGCAGAACGTCCACAATGATGCACTTGGCCAAAAAGGGCGTATGCGTTTTTTCCTGAATATATTCAGGAAAAAACGCATACGCCCTTTTTGGCCAACCAAGCAAGCTTGCAAAGGAAATCTGCACTACAATGAAGTCTCACTTCCCCCCGGTCAAAAGGGCCATCTGAAAAAAGTGTAAAATCCAGAAAGGCAGGACAGGCCATGGAGAACTGGGAGCCTTGTTATGCTGATGGGCGGGATGTAAATTGCCAACAGACACTCGGGAGAAGTGTATGGTGTTTCCTGAAACATCTAAAAAACAAAGCAACAGAGCCTAGGGCACTGCCACTTATGGTCCTATAGCATAGGGAAATTAAAATCAAAAAGACACAGCCACCCCAAAGTTTGGAACGGCTCTGTTTACAAGAACCTCGTTTACAGTACAAGTTCAACATCGCAGAAAGTGAAAAATGGATAAAGAAGTTGTGGTATTTACTTACAAAGCAATATCACTCAGCAATGAAATCTGTGTCATCAGGCACTTAGCAGCACAATGAGTGGATTCAGGTATGATGATTCTAACTGAAATAAGTCACACAGAAAAAGAAACATCATAAGATATCAGTAATACACGGAATGGAAACTTGGCTACACAGGAACTGAATTACAGAACAGAACAGGGTCTCAAATTTAGAAAACCAACTTATGCTTAAGGGGAAAGGTGAGTTGGGGTGCTGCATAAAACCAGAGATCGAAATGAGCACAGATAAAGTTCCTTAAGCCAAATATGGAATAGACAAGAGCTACTCCTTGCTCAACGAAATGGACTCAACACCCCATATTAAACGCCTAAGAATATACCTGACTAGTAAGTATCTTAAAACCTATGGATTGCTATGTCTCCAAAAGAGAATCAAGCATGTGTACAGGGGCATAAACGCAGCAGTGATAGGATGGAGAGGTTCGTGAGCAAATGAAGACCCTTTGAAGTCATATTGCATGGTACCCATTACACGGGTCTCAACTCTCCAGGTTTAAGGTATTCTTCCTTCAGCTAAAACATGCATGTGGAACCCAGAGTATTATCAACCATGTGAACGGGAAACGTGTTCATATATGTCTCAGTTTTCCCCCCCGGTACTTGGGTGCAACATTCCAGATGCTTTACTAACACTCTCCCGACCTGGAGAGTCAGTCCCTTTAACCTCCTGTTTGTCCCAGTTTGCAATTTCTGCGGAAGATGAACAGGAATAGCGAGAACCAATGAGAGGCTAGCTGGAGGTGTCTGGACGGGCAAATTTAACTCTCATTTCCCACCAGGAAGAGGAATTAACGAAAGGCTCAGCGTGCCGTGCCGGAACCAGATTAGGGCCTGAAGCCATCCTGCGGTGTTGCGGCCAGGTCACAAGAAAGCGAGTTGAAGAAAGGAGCTCAGGGGCACTGTAATTCACAAACCTGCAGAGTTATAAATGACAGCTATCGTCCAAAAATAGACTGAAGTAAGGCTGCCAAGAGGACTTGAAAGCGGGGCAGAATTGCAGGAAACCGATTTCAGGAGGTAGACTGGAATTGCATTGAAAGCATAGGAAAAGAGGCAGAACGTCCACAACGATGCACTTGGCCAAAAAGGGCGTATGCGTTTTTTCCTGAAAATATTCAGGAAAAAACGCATACGCCCTTTTTGGCCAACCAAGCAAGCTTGCAAAGGAAATCTGCACTACAATGAAGTCTCACTTCCCCCCGGTCAAAAGGGCCATCTGAAAAAAGTGTAAAATCCAGAAAGGCAGGACAGGCCATGGAGAACTGGGAGCCTTGTTATGCTGATGGGCGGGATGTAAATTGCCAACAGACACTGGGGAGAAGTGTATGGTGTTTCCTGAAACATCTAAAAAACAAAGCATCAGAGCCTAGGGCACTGCCACTTATGGTCCTATAGCTTAGGGAAATTAAAATCAAAAAGACACAGCCACCCCAAAGTTTGGGACGACTCTGTTTACAAGAACCTCGTTTACAGTACAAGTTCAACATCACGGAAAGTGAAAAATGGATAAAGAAGTTGTGGTATTTACTTACAAAGCAATATCACTCAGCAATGAAATCTATGTCATCAGGCCCTTAGCAGCACAATGAGTGGATTCAGGTATGATGATTCTAACTGAAATAAGTCACACAGAAAAAGAAACATCATAAGATATCAGTAATACACGGAATGGAAACTTGGCTACACAGGAACTGAATTACAGAACAGAACAGGGTCTCAAATTTAGAAAACCAACTTATGCTTGCTTAAGGGGAAAGGTGAGTTGGGGTGCTGCATAAAACCAGAGATTGAAATGCGCACAGATAAAGTTCCTTAAGTCAAATATGGAATAGACAAGAGCTACTCCTTGCTCAACGAAATGGACTCAACACCGCATATTAAACGCCTAAGAATGTACCTGACTAGTAAGTATCTTAAAACCTATGGATTGCTATGTCTCCGAAAGAGAATCAAGCATGTGTACAGTGGCATAAACGCAGCAGTGATAGGATTGGAGAGGTTCGTTGAGCAAATGTAGACCCTTTGAAGTCATATTGCATGGTACCCATTACACGGGTGTTAACTCTCCAGGTTTAAGGTATTCTTCCTTCAGCTGAAACATGCATGTGGAACCCAAGTATGATCAACCATGTGAATGGGAGACGTGTTCAAATATGTCTCAGTTTTCCTCCCCTGGTACTCGGGTACAACATTCCAGACGCTTTACTAACACTCTCCCCACTTGGAGAGTCAGCGCCTTTAACCTCCTGTTGGCCCAGTTTGCAATTTCTGCGGAAGATGAACAGGAATAGCGAGAACCAATGAGAGACTAGCTGGAGGTGTCTGGACGGGCAAATTTAACTCTCATTTCCCACCAGGAAGAGGAAATAACCAAAGGCTCAGCGTGCCGTGCCGGAACCAGATTAGGGCCTGAAGCCATCCTGCGGTGTTGCGGCCTGCTCAAAAGAAAGCGAGTTGAAGAAAGGAGCTCAGGGGCACTGTAATTCACAAACCTGCAGAGTTATAAATGACAGCTATCGTCCAAAAATAGACTGAAGTAAGGCTGCCAAGAGGACTTGAAAGCGGAGCAGAATTGCAGGAAACCGATTTCAGGAGGTAGACTGGAATTGCATTGAAAGCATAGGAAAAGAGGCAGAACGTCCACAATGATGCACTTGGCCAAAAAGGGCGTATGCGTTTTTTCCTGAATATATTCAGGAAAAAACGCATACGCCCTTTTTGGCCAACCAAGAAAGCTTGCAAAGGAAATCTGCACTACAATGAAGTCTCACTTCCCCCCGGTCAATAGGGCCATCTGAAAAAAGTGTAAAATCCAGAAAGGCAGGACAGGCCATGGAGAACTGGGAGCCTTGTTATGCTGATGGGCGGGATGTAAATTGCCAACAGACACTCGGGAGAAGTGTATGGTGTTTCCTGAAACATCTAAAAAACAAAGCAACAGAACCTAGGGCACTTCCACTTATGGTCCTATAGCTTAGGGAAATTAAAATCAAAAAGACACAGCCACCCCAAAGTTTGGAATGGCTCTGTTTACAAGAACCACATTTACAGTACAAGTTCAACATCGCAGAAAGTGAAAAATGGATAAAGAAGTTGTGGAATTTACTTACAAAGCAATATCACTCAGCAATGAAATCTGTGTCATCAGGCCCTTAGCAGCACAATGAGTGGATTCAGGTATGATGATTCTAACTGAAATAAGTCACACAGGAAAAGAAACATCATAAGATATCAGTAATACACGGAATGGAAACTTGGCTACACAGGAACTGAATTACAGAACAGAACAGGGTCTCAAATTTAGAAAACCAACTTATGCTTGCTTAAGGGGAAAGGTGAGTTGGGGTGCTGCATAAAACCAGAGATTGAAATGAGCACAGATAAAGTTCCTTAAGCCAAATATGGAATAGACAAGAGCTACTCCTTGTTCAACGAAATGGACTCAACACCCCATATTAAACGCCAAAGAATATACCTGACTAGTAAGTATCTTAAAACCTATGGATTGCTATGTCTCCGAAAGAGAATCAAGCATGTGTACAGGGGCATAAACGCATCAGTGATCGGATGGAGAGGTTTGTGAACAAATGAAGACCCTCTGAAGTCATATTGCATGGTACCCATTACACGGGTTTCAACTACCCAGGTTTAAGGTATTCTTCCTTCAGCTAAAACATGCATGTGGAACCTAGAGTATGATCAACCATGTGATCGGGAGACGTGTTCAAATATGTCTCAGTTTTCGTACCCTGGTACTCGGGTGCAACATTCCAGACGCTTTACTAACACTCTCCCGACTTGGAGAGTTAGTCCCTTTAACCTCCTGTTTGGCCCAGTTTGCAATTTCTGCGGAATATGAACAGGAATAGTGAGAACCAATGAGAGGCTAGCTGGAGGTGTCTGGACGGGCAAATTTAACTCTCATTTCCCACCAGGAAGAGGAATTAACCAAAGGCTCAGCGTGCCGTGCCGGAACCAGATTAGGGCCTGAAGCCATCCTGCGGTGTTGCGGCCAGGTCACAAGAAAGCGAGTTGAAGAAAGGAGCTCAGGGGCACTGTAATTCACAAACCTGCAGAGTTATAAATGACAGCTATCGTCCAAAAATATACTGAAGTAAGGCTGCCAAGAGGACTTGAAATTGGGGCAGAATTGCAGGAAACCGATTTCAGGAGGTAGACTGGAATTGCATTGAAAGCATAGGAAAAGAGGCAGAACGTCCACAATGATGCACTTGGCCAAAAAGGGCGTATGCGTTTTTTCCTGAATATATTCAGGAAAAAACGCATACGCCCTTTTTGGCCAACCAAGCAAGCTTGCAAAGGAAATCTGCACTACAATGAAGTCTCACTTCCCCCCGGTCAAAAGGGCCATCTGAAAAAAGTGTAAAATCCGGACAGGCAGGACAGGCCATGGAGAACTGGGAGCCTTGTTATGCTGATGGGCGGGATGTAAATTGCCAACAGACACTCGGGAGAAGTGTATGGTGTTTCCTGAAACATCTAAAAAACTAAGCATCAGAGCCTAGGGCACTGCCACTTATGGTCCTATAGCTTAGGGAAATTAAAATAAAAAAGACACAGCCACCCCAAAGTTTGGGACGCCTCTGTTTACAAGAACCTCGTTTACAGTACAAGTTCAACATCGCAGAAAGTGAAAAATGGATAAAGAAGTTGTGGTATTTACTTACAAAGCAATATCACTCAGCAATGAAATCTATGTCATCAGGCCCTTAGCAGCACAATGAGTGGATTCAGGTATGATGATTCTAACTGAAATAAGTCACACAGAAAAAGAAACATCATAAGATATCAGTAATACACGGAATGTAAACTTGGCTACACAGGAACGGAATTACAGAACAGAACAGGGTCTCAAATTTAGAAAACCAACTTATGCTTGCTTAAGGTTAAAGGTGAGTTGGGGTGCTGCATAAAACCAGAGATTGAAATGAGCACAGATAAAGTTCCTTAAGCCAAATATGGAATAGACAAGAGCTACTCCTTGCTCAACGAAATGGACTCAACACCGCATATTAAACGCCTAAGAATGTACCTGACTAGTAAGTATCTTAAAACCTATAGATTGCTATGTCTCCGAAAGAGAATCAAGCATGTGTACAGGGGCATAAACGCAGCAGTGATAGGATTGGAGAGGTTCGGTGAGCAAATGAAGACCCCTTGAAGTCATATTGCATGGTACCCTTTACACGGGTCTCAACTCTCCAGGTTTAAGGTATTCTTCCTTCAGCTAAAACATGCATGTGGAACCCAGAGTATGATCAACCGTGTGATCGGGAGACGTGTTCAAATATGTCTCAGTTTTCGTACCCTGGTACTCGGGTGCAACATTCCAGAGGCTTTACTAAAACTCTCCCGACTTGGAGAGTCAGTCCCTTTAACCTCCTGTTTGGCCCAGTTTGCAATTTCTGCGGAAGATGAACAGGAATAGCGAGAACCAATGAGATGCTAGCTGGAGGTGTCTGGACGGGCAAATTTAACTCTCATTTACCACCAGGAAGAGGAAATAACCAAACGCTCAGTGTGCCGTACCGGAACCAGATTAGGGCCTGAAGCCATCCTGCGGTGTTGCAGCCAGCTCAAAAGAAAGCGAGTTGAAGAAATGAGCTCAGGGGCACTGTAATTCACAAACCTGCAGAGTTATAAATGACAGCTATCATACAAAAATATACTGAAGTAAGGCTGCCAAGAGGACTTGAAAGCGGGGCAGAATTGCAGGAAACCGATTTCAGGAGGTAGACTGGAATTGCATTGAAAGCATAGGAAAAGAGGCAGAACGTCCACAATGATGCACTTGGCCAAAAAGGGCGTATGCGTTTTTTCCTGAATATATTCAGGAAAAAACGCATACGCCCTTTTTGGCCAACCAAGCAAGCTTGCAAAGGAAATCTGCACTACAATGAAGTCTCACTTCCCGCCGGTCAAAAGGGCCATCTGAAAAAAGTGTAAAATCCAGAAAGGCAGGACAGGCCATGGAGAACTGGGAGCCTTGTTATGCTGATGGGCGGGATGTAAATTGCCAACAGACACTCAGGAGAAGTGTATGGTGTTTCCTGAAACATCTAAAAAACAAAGCAACAGAACCTAGGGCACTTCCACTTATGGTCCTATAGCTTAGGGAAATTAAAATCAAAAAGACACAGCCACCCCAAAGTTTGGAACGGCTCTGTTTACAAGATCCTCGTTTACAGTACAAGTTCAACATCGCAGAAATTGAAAAATGGATAAAGAAGTTGTGGTATTTACTTACAAAGCAATATCACTCAGCAATGAAATCTGTGTCATCAGGCCCTTAGCAGCACAATGAGTGGATTCAGGTATGATGATTCTAACTGAAATAAGTCACACAGAAAAAGAAACATCATAAGATATCAGTAATACACGGAATGTAAACTTGGCTACACAGGAACTGAATTACAGAACAGAACAGGGTCTCAAATTTAGAAAACCAACTTATGCTTGCTTAAGGGGAAAGGTGAGTTGGGGTGCTGCATAAAACCAGAGATTGAAATGAGCACAGATAAAGTTCCTTAAGCCAAATATGGAATAGACAAGAGCTACTCCTTGCTCAACGAAATGGACTCAACACCGCATATTAAACGCCTAAGAATGTACCTGACTAGTAAGTATCTTAAAACCTATGGATTGCTATGTCTCCGAAAGAGAATCAAGCATGTGTACAGGGACATAAACGCAGCAGTGATAGGATTGGAGAGGTTCGTGAGCAAATGAAGACCCTTTGAAGACATATTGCATGGTACCCATTCCACGGGTTTCAACTACCCAGGTTTAAGGTATTCTTCCTTCAGCTAAAACATGCATGTGGAACCTAGAGTATGATCAACCATGTGATCGGGAGACGTGTTCAAATATGTCTCAGTTTTCGTACCCTGGTACTTGGGTGCAACATTCCAGACGCTTTACTAACACTCTCCCCACTTGGAGAGTCAGTCCCTTTAACCTCCTGTTTGGCCCAGTTTGCAATTTCTGTGGAAGATGAACAGGAATAGCGAGAACCAATGAGAGACTAGCTGGAGGTGTCTGGATGGGCAAATTTAACTCTCATTTCCCACCAGGAAGAGGAATTAACCAAAGGCTCAGCGTGCCGTGCCAGAACCAGATTAGGGCCTGAAGACATCCTGCGGTGTTGCGGCCAGGTCACAAGAAAGCGAGTTGAAGAAAGGAGCTCAGGGGCACTGTAATTCACAAACCTGCAGAGTTATAAATGACAGCTATCGTCCAAAAATATACTGAAGTAAGGCTGCCAAGAGGACTTGAAAGCGGGGCAGAATTGCAGGAAACCGATTTCAGGAGGTAGACTGGAATTGCATTGAAAGCATAGGAAAAGAGGCAGAACGTCCACAATGATGCACTTGGCCAAAAAGGGCGTATGCGTTTTTTCCTGAATATATTCAGGAAAAAACGCATACGCCCTTTTTGGCCAACCAAGCAAACTTGCAAAGGAAATCTGCACTACAATGAAGTCTCACTTCCCCCCGGTCAAAAGGGCCATCTGGAAAAAGTGTAAAATCCAAAAGGCAACAGGCCATTGAGAACTGGGAGCCTTGTTATGCTGATGGGCGGGATGTAAATTGCCAACAGACACTTGGGAGAAGTGTATGGTGTTTCCTGAAACATCTAAAAAACAAAGCAACAGAGCCTAGGGCACTTCCACTTATGGTCCTATAGATTAGGGAAATTAAAATCAAAAAGACACAGCCACCTCAAAATTTGGAATGGCTTTGTTTACAAGAACCTCGTTTACAGTACAAGTTCAACATCGCAGAAAGTGAAAAATGGATAAAGAACTTGTGGTACTTACGTACAATGCAGTATCACTCAGCAATGAAATCTATGTCATCAGGCCCGTAGCAGCATAATGAGTGGATTCAGGTACGATGATTCTAACTGAAATAAGTCACACAGAAAAAGAAACATCATAAGATATCACTAATACACGGAATGTAAACTTGGCTACACAGGAACTGCATTCCAAAACAGAACAGGGTCTCAAATTTAGAAAACCAAATTATGCTTGCTTAAGGGGAAAGGTGAGTTGGGGTGCTGCATAAAACCAGAGATTGAAATGAGCACAGATAAAGTTCCTTAAGCCAAATATGGAATAGACAAGAGCTACTCCTTGCTCAACGAAATGGACTCAAAACCCCATATTAAACGCATAAGAATGTACCTGACTAGTAAGTATCTTAAAACCTATGGATTGCTATGTCTCCAAAAGAGAATCAAGCATGTGTACAGGGGCATAAACGCAGCAGTGATAGGATTGGAGAGGTTCGGTGAGCAAATGAAGACCCTTTGAAGTCATATTGCATGGTACCCATTCCACGGGTTTCAACTACCCAGGTTTTAGGTATTCTTCCTTCAGCTAAAACATGCATGTGGAACCCAGAGTATGATCAACCATGTGATCGGGACACGTGTTCAAATATGTCTCAGTTTTCCTCCCCTGGTACTCGGGTGCAACTTTCCAGACGCCTTACTAACACTCTCCCCACTTGGAGAGTCTGCGCATTTAACCTCCTGTTTGGCACAGTTTGCAATTTCTGCGGAAGATGAACAGGAATAGCGAGAACCAATGAGAGACTAGCTGGAGGTGTCTGGACGAGCAAATTTAACTCTCATTTCCCACCAGGAAGAGGAAATAACCAAAGGCCCAGCGTGCCGTGCCAGAACCAGATTAGGGCCTCAAGCCATCCTGCGGTGTTGCGGCCAGCTCAAAAGAAAGCGAGTTGAAGAAAGGAGCTCAGGGGCACTGTAATTCACAAACCTGCAGAGTTATAAATGACAGCTATCGTCCAAAAATAGACTGAAGTAAGGCTGCCAAGAGGACTTGAAAGCGGGGCAGAATTGCAGGAAACCGATTTCAGGAGGTAGACTGGAATTGCATTGAAAGCATAGGAAAAGAGGCAGAACGTCCACAATGATGCACTTGGCCAAAAAGGGCGTATGCGTTTTTTCCTGAATATATTCAGGAAAAAACGCATACGCCCTTTTTGGCCAACCAAGCAAGCTTGCAAAGGAAATCTGCACTACAATGAAGTCTCACTTCCCCCCGGTCAAAAGGGCCATCTGAAAAAAGTGTAAAATCCAGAAAGGCAGGACAGGCCATGGAGAACTGGGAGCCTTGTTATACTGATGGGCGGGATGTAAATTGCCAACAACCACTCGGGAGAAGTGTATGGTGTTTCCTGAAACATCTAAAAAACAAAGCAACAGAACCTAGGGCACTTCCACTTATGGTCCTATAGCTTAGGGAAATTAAAATCAAAAAGACACAGCCACCCCAAAGTTTGGAACGGCTCTGTTTACAAGAACCTCATTTACAGTACAAGTTCAACATCGCAGAAAGTGAAAAATGGATAAAGAAGTTGTGGTATTTACTTACAAAGCAATATCACTCAGCAATGAAATCTGTGTCATCAGGCCATTAGCAGCACAATGAGTGGATTCAGGTATGATGATTCTAACTGAAAAAAGTCACACAGAAAAAGAAACGTCATAAGATATCAGTAATACACGGAATGGAAACTTGGCTACAGAGGAACTGAATTACAGAACAGAACAGGGTCTCAAATTTAGAAAACCAACTTATGCTTGCTTAAGGGGAAAGGTGAGTTGGGGTGCTGCATAAAACCAGAGATTGAAATGAGCACAGATAAAGTTCCTTAAGCCAAATATGGAATAGACAAGAGCTACTCCTTGCTCAACGAAATGGACTCAACACCGCATATTAAACGCCTAAGAATGTACCTGACTAGTAAGTATCTTAAAACCTATGGATTGCTATGTCTCCGAAAGAGAATCAAGCATGTGTACAGGGGCATAAACGCAGCAGTGATAGGATTGGAGAGGTTCGTGAGCAAATGAAGACCCTTTGAAGTCATATTGCATGGTACCCATTCCACGGGTTTCAACTACCCAGCTTTAAGGTATTCTTCCTTCAGCTAAAACATGCATGTGGTACCTAGAGTATGATCAACCATGTGATCGGGAGACGTGTTCAAATATGTCTCAGTTTTCGTACCCTGGTACTCGGGTGCAACATTCCAGACGCTTTACTAACACTCTCCCCACTTGGAGAGTCAGTCCCTTTAACCTCCTGTTTGGCCCAGTTTGCAATTTCTGTGGAAGATGAACAGGAATAGCGAGAACCAATGAGAGACTAGCTGTAGGTGTCTGGACGGGCAAATTTAACTCTAATTTCCCACCAGGAAGAGGAATTAACCAAAGGCTCAGCATGCCGGGCCGGAACCAGATTAGGGCCTGAAGCCATGCTGCGGTGTTGCGGCCAGCTCACAAGAAAGCAAGTTGAAGAAAGGAGCTCAGGGGCACTGTAATTCACAAACCTGCAGAGTTATAAATGACAGCTATCGTCCAAAAATACACTGAAGTAAGGCTGCCAAGAGGACTTGAAAGCGGGGCAGAATTGCAGGAAACCGATTTCAGGAGGTAGACTGGAATTGCATTGAAAGCATAGGAAAAGAGGCAGAACGTCCACAATGATGCACTTGGCCAAAAAGGGCGTATGCGTTTCTCCCAGAATATATTCAGGAAAAAATGCATACGCCCTTTTTGGCCAACCAAGCAAGCTTGCAAAGGAAATCTGCACTACAATGAAGTCTCACTTCCCCCCGGTCAAAAGGGCCATCAGAAAAAAGTGTAAAATCCAGAAAGGCAGGACAGGCCATGGAGAACTGGGAGCCTTGTTATGCTGATGGGCGGGATGTAAATTGCCAACAACCACTTGGGAGAAGTGTATGATGTTTCCTGAAACATCTAAAAAACAAAGCAACAGAACCTAGGGCACTTCCACTTATGGTCCTATAGCTTAGGGAAATTAAAATCAAAAAGACACAGCCACCCCAAAGTTTGGGACGCCTCCGTTTACAAGAACCTCGTTTACCGTACAAGTTCAATATCACAGAAAGTGAAAAATGGATAAACAACTTGTGGTACTTACGTACAATGCAGTATCACTCAGCAATGAAATCTATGTCATCAGGCCCGTAGCAGCATAATGAGTGGATTCAGGTACGATGATTCTAACTGAAATAACTCACACAGAAAAAGAAACATCATAAGATATCACTAATACACGGAATGGAAACTTGGCTACACAGGAACTGCATTCCAAAACAGAACAGGGTCTCAAATTTAGAAAACCAACTTATGCTTGCTTAAGGGTAAAGGTGAGTTGGGGTGCTGCATAAAACCAGAGATTGAAATGAGCACAGATAAAGTTCCTTAAGCCAAATATGGAATAGACAAGAACTACTCCTTGCTCAACGAAATGGACTCAACACCGCATATTAAACTCCTAAGAATGTACCTGACTAGTAAGTATCTTAAAACCTATGGATTGCTATGTCTCCGAAAGAGAATCAAGCATGTGTACAGGGGCATAAACGCAGCAGTGATAGGATTGGAGAGGTTCGTGAGCAAATGAAGACCCTTTGAAGTCATATTGCATGGTACCCATTCCACGGGTTTCAACTACCCAGCTTTAAGGTATTCTTCCTTCAGCTAAAACATGCATGTGGAACCTAGATTATGATTAACCATGTGATCGGGAGACGTGTTCAAATATGTCTCAGTTTTCGTACCCTGGTACTCGGGTGCAACATTCCAGACGCTTTACTAACACTCTCCCCACTTGGAGAGTCAGTCCCTTTAACCTCCTGTTTGGCCCAGTTTGCAATTTCTGTGGAAGATGAACAGGAATAGCGAGAACCAATGAGAGACTAGCTGTAGGTGTCTGGACGGGCAAATTTAACTCTAATTTCCCACCAGGAAGAGGAATTAACCAAAGGCTCAGCATGCCGGGCCGGAACCAGATTAGGGCCTGAAGCCATGCTGCGGTGTTGCGGCCAGCTCACAAGAAAGCAAGTTGAAGAAAGGAGCTCAGGGGCACTGTAATTCACAAACCTGCAGAGTTATAAATGACAGCTATCGTCCAAAAATACACTGAAGTAAGGCTGCCAAGAGGACTTGAAAGCGGGGCAGAATTGCAGGAAACCGATTTCAGGAGGTAGACTGGAATTGCATTGAAAGCATAGGAAAAGAGGCAGAACGTCCACAATGATGCACTTGGCCAAAAAGGGCGTATGCGTTTCTTCCAGAATATATTCAGGAAAAAATGCATACACCCTTTTTGGCCAACCAAGCAAGCTTGCAAAGGAAATCTGCACTACAATGAAGTCTCACTTCCCCCCGGTCAAAAGGGCCATCAGAAAAAAGTGTAAAATCCAGAAAGGCAGGACAGGCCATGGAGAACTGGGAGCCTTGTTATGCTGATGGGCGGGATGTAAATTGCCAACAACCACTTGGGAGAAGTGTATGATGTTTCCTGAAACATCTAAAAATCAAAGCAACAGAACCTAGGGCACTTCCACTTATGGTCCTATAGCTTAGGGAAATTAAAATCAAAAAGACACAGCCACCCCAAAGTTTGGGACGCCTCCGTTTACAAGAACCTCGTTTACCGTACAAGTTCAATATCACAGAAAGTGAAAAATGGATAAACAACTTGTGGTACTTACGTACAATGCAGTATCACTCAGCAATGAAATCTATGTCATCAGGCCCGTAGCAGCATAATGAGTGGATTCAGGTATGATGATTCTAACTGAAATAAGTCACACAGAAAAAGAAACATCATAAGATATCACTAATACACGGAATGGAAACTTGGCTACACAGGAACTGCATTCCAAAACAGAACAGGGTCTCAAATTTAGAAAACCAACTTATGCTTGCTTAAGGGTAAAGGTGAGTTGGGGTGCTGCATAAAACCAGAGATTGAAATGAGCACAGATAAAGTTCCTTAAGCCAAATATGGAATAGACAAGAACTACTCCTTGCTCAACGAAATGGACTCAACACCGCATATTAAACGCCTAAGAATGTACCTGACTAGTAAGTATCTTAAAACCTATGGATTGCTATGTCTCCGAAAGAGAATCAAGCATGTGTACAGGGGCATAAACGCAGCAGTGATAGGATTGGAGAGGTTCGGTGAGCAAATGAAGACCCTTTGAAGTCATATTGCATGGTACCCATTCCACCGGTTTCAACTACCCAGGTTTAAGGTATTCTTCCTTCAGCTAAAACATGCATGTGGAACCTAGAGTATGATCAACCATGTGATCGGGAGATGTGTTCAAATATGTCTCAGTTTTCGTACCCTGGTACTTGGGTGCAACATTCCAGACGCTTTACTAACACTCTCCCCACTTGGAGAGTCAGTCCCTTTAACCTCCTGTTTGGCCCAGTTTGCAATTTCTGTGGAAGATGAACAGGAATAGCGAGAACCAATGAGAGACTAGCTGGAGGTGTCTGGATGGGCAAATTTAACTCTCATTTCCCACCAGGAAGAGGAATTAACCAAAGGCTCAGCGTGCCGTGCCAGAACCAGATTAGGGCCTGAAGACATCCTGCGGTGTTGCGGCCAGGTCACAAGAAAGCGAGTTGCAGAAAGGAGCTCAGGGGCACTGTAATTCACAAACCTGCAGAGTTATAAATGACAGCTATCGTCCAAAAATATACTGAAGTAAGGCTGCCAAGAGGACTTGAAAGCGGGGCAGAATTGCAGGAAACCGATTTCAGGAGGTAGACTGGAATTGCATTGAAAGCATAGGAAAAGAGGCAGAACGTCCACAATGATGCACTTGGCCAAAAAGGGCGTATGCGTTTTTTCCTGAATATATTCAGGAAAAAACGCATACGCCCTTTTTGGCCAACCAAGCAAACTTGCAAAGGAAATCTGCACTACAATGAAGTCTCACTTCCCCCCGGTCAAAAGGGCCATCTGAAAAAAGTGTAAAATCCAAAAGGCAACAGGCCATTGAGAACTGGGAGCCTTGTTATGCTGATGGGCGGGATGTAAATTGCCAACAGACACTTGGGAGAAGTGTATGGTGTTTCCTGAAACATCTAAAAAACAAAGCAACAGAGCCTAGGGCACTTCCACTTATGGTCCTATAGATTAGGGAAATTAAAATCAAAAAGACACAGCCACCTCAAAATTTGGAATGGCTCTGTTTACAAGAACCTCGTTTACAGTACAAGTTCAACATCGCAGAAAGTGAAAAATGGATAAAGAACTTGTGGTACTTACGTACAATGCAGTATCACTCAGCAATGAAATCTATGTCATCAGCCCCGTAGCAGCATAATGAGTGGATTCAGGTACGATGATTCTAACTGAAATAAGTCACACAGAAAAAGGAACATCATAAGATATCAGTAATACACGGAATGTAAACTTGGCTACACAGGAACTGCATTCCAAAACAGAACAGGGTCTCAAATTTAGAAAACCAAATTATGCTTGCTTAAGGGGAAAGGTGAGTTGGGGTGCTGCATAAAACCAGAGATTGAAATGAGCACAGATAAAGTTCCTTAAGCCAAATATGGAATAGACAAGAGCTACTCCTTGCTCAACGAAATGGACTCAAAACCCCATATTAAACGCATAAGAATGTACCTGACTAGTAAGTATCTTAAAACCTATGGATTGCTATGTCTCCAAAAGAGAATCAAGCATGTGTACAGGGGCATAAACGCAGCAGTGATAGGATTGGAGAGGTTCGGTGAGCAAATGAAGACCCTTTGAAGTCATATTGCATGGTACCCATTCCACGGGTTTCAACTACCCAGGTTTTAGGTATTCTTCCTTCAGCTAAAACATGCATGCGGAACCCAGAGTATGATCAACCATGTGATCGGGACACGTGTTCAAATATGTCTCAGTTTTCCTCCCCTGGTACTGGGGTGCAACTTTCCACACGCCTTACTAACACTCTCCCCACTTGGAGAGTCTGCGCCTTTAACCTCCTGTTTGGCACAGTTTGCAATTTCTGCGGAAGATGAACAGGAATAGCGAGAACCAATGAGAGGCTAGCTGGAGGTGTCTGGACGGGCAAATTTAACTCTCATTTCCCACCAGGAAGAGGAAATAACCAAAGGCTCAGCGTGCCGTGCCAGAACCAGATTAGGGCCTGAAGCCATCCTGCGGTGTTGCGGCCAGCTCAAAAGAAAGCGAGTTGAAGAAAGGAGCTCAGGGGCACTGTAATTCACAAACCTGCAGAGTTATAAATGACAGCTATCGTCCAAAAATAGACTGAAGTAAGGCTGCCAAGAGGACTTGAAAGCGGGGCAGAATTGCAGGAAACCGATTTCAGGAGGTAGACTGGAATTGCATTGAAAGCATAGGAAAAGAGGCAGAACGTCCACAATGATGCACTTGGCCAAAAAGGGCGTATTCGTTTCTTCCTGAATATATTCAGGAAAAAACGCATACGCCCTTTTTGGCCAACCAAGCAAGCTTGCAAAGGAAATCTGCACTACAATGAAGTCTCACTTCCCCCCGGTCAAAAGGGCCATCTGAAAAAAGTGTAAAATCCAGAAAGGCAGGACAGGCCATGGAGAACTGGGAGCCTTGTTATGCTGATGGGCGGGATGTAAATTGCCAACAACCACTTGGGAGAAGTGTATGGTGTTTCCTGAAACATCTAAAAAACAAAGCAACAGAACCTAGGGCACTTCCACTTATGGTCCTATAGCTTAGGGAAATTAAAATCAAAAAGACACAGCCACCCCAAAGTTTGGAACGGCTCTGTTTACAAGAACCTCGTTTACAGTACAAGTTCAACATCGCAGAAAGTGAAAAATGGATAAAGAAGTTGTGGTATTTACTTACAAAGCAATATCACTCAGCAATGAAATCTGTGTCATCAGGCCCTTAGCAGCACAATGAGTGGATTCAGGTATGATGATTCTAACTGAAATAAGTCACACAGAAAAAGAAACATCATAAGATATCAGTAATACACGGAATGTAAACTTGGCTACACAGGAACTGAATTACAGAACAGAACAGGGTCTCAAATTTAGAAAACCAACTTATGCTTGCTTAAGGGGAAAGGTGAGTTGGGGTGCTGCATAAAACCAGAGATTGAAATGAGCACAGATAAAATTCCTTAAGCCAAATATGGAATAGACAAGAGCTACTCCTTGCTCAACGAAATGGACTCAACACCGCATATTAAACGCCTAAGAATGTACCTGACTAGTAAGTATCTTAAAACCTATGGATTGCTATGTCGCCGAAAGAGAAGCAAGCATGTGTACAGGGGCATAAACGCAGCAGTGATAGGATTGGAGATGTTCGTGAGCAAATGAAGAACCTTTGAAGTCAAATTGCATGGTACCCATTCCACGGGTTTCAACTACCCAGGTTTAAGGTATTCTGCCTTCAGCTAAAACATGCATGTGGAACCTAGAGTATGATCAACCATGTGATCGGGAGACGTGTTCAAATATGTCTCAGTTTTCGTACCCTGGTACTCGGGTGCAACATTCCAGACGCTTTACTAACACTCTCCCCACTTGGAGAGTCAGTCCCTTTAACCTCCTGTTTGGCCCAGTTTGCAATTTCTGCGGAAGATGAACAGGAATAGCGAGAACCAATGAGAGACTACCTGGAGGTGTCTGGACGGGCAAATTTAACTCTCATTTCCCACCAGGAAGAGGAATTAACCAAAGGCTCAGCGTGCTGTGCCGGAACAAATTAGGGCCTGAAGCCATCCTGCGGTGTTGCGGCCAGGTCAAAAGAAAGCGAGTTGAAGATAGGAGCTCAGGGGCACTGTAATTCACAAACCTGCAGAGTTATAAATGACAGCTATCGTCCAAAAATAGACTGAAGTAAGGCTGCCAAGAGGACTTGAAAGCGGGGCAGAATTGCAGGAAACCGATTTCAGGAGGTAGACTGGAATTGCATTGAAAGCATAGGAAAAGAGGCAGAACGTCCACAATGATGCACTTGGCCAAAAAGGGCGTATGCGTTTTTGCCTGAATATATTCAGGAAAAAACGCATACGCCCTTTTTGGCCAACCAAGCAAGCTTGCAAAGGAAATCTGCACTACAATGAAGTCTCACTTCCCCCCGGTCAAAAGGGCCATCTGAAAAAAGTGTAAAATCCAGAAAGGCAGGACAGGCCATGGAGAACTGGGAGCCTTGTTATGCTGATGGGCGGGATGTAAATTGCCAACAACCACTCGGGAGAAGTGTATGGTGTTTCCTGAAACATCTAAAAAACAAAGCAACAGAACCTAGGGCACTTCCACTTATGGTCCTATAGCTTAGGGAAATTAAAATCAAAAAGACACAGCCACCCCAAAGTTTGGAACGGCTCTGTTTACAAGAACCTCATTTACAGTACAAGTTCAACATCGCAGAAAGTGAAAAATGGATAAAGAAGTTGTGGTATTTACTTACAAAGCAATATCACTCAGCAATGAAATCTGTGTCATCAGGCCATTAGCAGCACAATGAGTGGATTCAGGTATGATGATTCTAACTGAAAAAAGTCACACAGAAAAAGAAACGTCATAAGATATCAGTAATACACGGAATGGAAACTTGGCTACAGAGGAACTGAATTACAGAACAGAACAGGGTCTCAAATTTAGAAAACCAACTTATGCTTGCTTAAGGGGAAAGGTGAGTTGGGGTGCTGCATAAAACCAGAGATTGAAATGAGCACAGATAAAGTTCCTTAAGCCAAATATGGAATAGACAAGAGCTACTCCTTGCTCAACGAAATGGACTCAACACCGCATATTAAACGCCTAAGAATGTACCTGACTAGTAAGTATCTTAAAACCTATGGATTGCTATGTCTCCGAAAGAGAATCAAGCATGTGTACAGGGGCATAAACGCAGCAGTGATAGGATTGGAGAGGTTCGTGAGCAAATGAAGACCCTTTGAAGTCATATTGCATGGTACCCATTCCACGGGTTTCAACTACCCAGCTTTAAGGTATTCTTCCTTCAGCTAAAACATGCATGTGGTACCTAGAGTATGATCAACCATGTGATCGGGAGACGTGTTCAAATATGTCTCAGTTTTCGTACCCTGGTACTCGGGTGCAACATTCCAGACGCTTTACTAACACTCTCCCCACTTGGAGAGTCAGTCCCTTTAACCTCCTGTTTGGCCCAGTTTGCAATTTCTGTGGAAGATGAACAGGAATAGCGAGAACCAATGAGAGACTAGCTGTAGGTGTCTGGACGGGCAAATTTAACTCTAATTTCCCACCAGGAAGAGGAATTAACCAAAGGCTCAGCATGCCGGGCCGGAACCAGATTAGGGCCTGAAGCCATGCTGCGGTGTTGCGGCCAGCTCACAAGAAAGCAAGTTGAAGAAAGGAGCTCAGGGGCACTGTAATTCACAAACCTGCAGAGTTATAAATGACAGCTATCGTCCAAAAATACACTGAAGTAAGGCTGCCAAGAGGACTTGAAAGCGGGGCAGAATTGCAGGAAACCGATTTCAGGAGGTAGACTGGAATTGCATTGAAAGCATAGGAAAAGAGGCAGAACATCCACAATGATGCACTTGGCCAAAAAGGGCGTATGCGTTTCTCCCAGAATATATTCAGGAAAAAATGCATACGCCCTTTTTGGCCAACCAAGCAAGCTTGCAAAGGAAATCTGCACTACAATGAAGTCTCACTTCCCCCCGGTCAAAAGGGCCATCAGAAAAAAGTGTAAAATCCAGAAAGGCAGGACAGGCCATGGAGAACTGGGAGCCTTGTTATGCTGATGGGCGGGATGTAAATTGCCAACAACCACTTGGGAGAAGTGTATGATGTTTCCTGAAACATCTAAAAAACAAAGCAACAGAACCTAGGGCACTTCCACTTATGGTCCTATAGCTTAGGGAAATTAAAATCAAAAAGACACAGCCACCCCAAAGTTTGGGACGCCTCCGTTTACAAGAACCTCGTTTACCGTACAAGTTCAATATCACAGAAAGTGAAAAATGGATAAACAACTTGTGGTACTTACGTACAATGCAGTATCACTCAGCAATGAAATCTATGTCATCAGGCCCGTAGCAGCATAATGAGTGGATTCAGGTACGATGATTCTAACTGAAATAACTCACACAGAAAAAGAAACATCATAAGATATCACTAATACACGGAATGGAAACTTGGCTACACAGGAACTGCATTCCAAAACAGAACAGGGTCTCAAATTTAGAAAACCAACTTATGCTTGCTTAAGGGAAAGGTGAGTTGGGGTGCTGCATAAAACCAGAGATAGAAATGAGCACAGATAAAGTTCCTTAAGCCAAATATGGAATAGACAAGAGCTACTCCTTGCTCAACGAAATGGACTCAACACCGCATATTAAACGCCTAAGAATGTACCTGACTAGTAAGTATCTTAAAACCTATGGATTGCTATGTCTCCGAAAGAGAATCAAGCATGTGTACAGGGGCATAAACGCAGCAGTGATAGGATTGGAGAGGTTCGGTGAGCAAATGAAGACCCTTTGAAGTCATATTGCATGGTACCCATTCCACGGGTTTCAGCTACCCAGGTTTAAGGTATTCTTCCTTCAGCTAAAACATGCATGTGGAACCTAGAGTATGATCAACCATGTGATCGGGAGATGTGTTCAAATATGTCTCAGTTTTCCTCCCCTGGTACTCGGGTGCAACATTCCAGACGCTTTACTGACACTCTCCCCACTTGAAGAGTCAGCGCCTTCAACCTCCTGTTTGGCACAGTTTGCAATTACTGCGGAAGATGAACAGGAATAGCGAGAACCAATGAGAGGCTAGCTGGAGGTGTCTGGACGGGCAAATTTAACTCTCATTTCCCACCAGGAAGAGGAAATAACCAAAGGCTCAGCGTGCCGTGCCAGAACCAGATTAGGGCCTGAAGCCATCCTGCGGTGTTGCGGCCAGCTCACAAGAAAGGGAGTTGAAGAAAGGAGCTCAGGGGCACTGTAATTCACAAACCAGCAGAGTTATAAATGACAGCTATCGTCCAAAAATAGACTGAAGTAAGGCTGCCAAGAGGACTTGAAAGCGGGGCAGAATTGCAGGAAACCGATTTCAGGAGGTAGACTGGAATTGCATTGAAAGCATAGGAAAAGAGGCAGAACGTCCACAATGATGCACTTGGCCAAAAAGGGCGTATGCGTTTTTTCCTGAATATATTCAGGAAAAAACGCATACGCCCTTTTTGGCCAACCAAGCAAGCTTGCAAAGGAAATCTGCACTACAATGAAGTCTCACTTCCCCCCGGTCAAAAGGGCCATCTGAAAAAAGTGTAAAATCCAGAAAGGCAGGACAGGCCATGGAGAACTGGGAGCCTTGTTATGCTGATGGGCGGGATGTAAATTGCCAACAAACACTCGGGAGAAGTGTATGGTGTTTCCTGAAACATCTAAAAAACAAAGCAACAGAACCTAGGGCACTTCCACTTATGGTCCTATAGCTTAGGGAAATTAAAATCAAAAAGACACAGCCACCCCAAAGTTTGGAACGGCTCTGTTTACAAGAACCTCGTTTACAGTACAAGTTCAACATCGCAGAAAGTGAAAAATGGATAAAAAAGTTGTGGTATTTACTTACAAAGCAATATCACTCAGCAATGAAATCTGTGTCATCAGGCCCTTAGCAGCACAATGAGTGGATTCAGGTATGATGATTCTAACTGAAATAAGTCACACAGAAAAAGAAACATCATAAGATATCACTAATACACGGAATGTAAACTTGGCTACACAGGAACTGAATTCCAAAACAGAATAGGTTCTCAAATTTAGAAAACCAACTTATGCTTGCTTAAGGGGAAAGGTGAGTTGGGGTGCTGCATAAAACCAGAGATAGAAATGAGCACAGATAAAGTTCCTTAAGCCAAATATGGAATAGACAAGAGCTACTCCTTGCTCAACGAAATGGACTCAACACCGCATATTAAACGCCTAAGAATGTACCTGACTAGTAAGTATCTTAAAACCTATGGATTGCTATGTCTCCGAAAGAGAATCAAGCATGTGTACAGGGGCATAAACGCAGCAGTGATAGGATTGGAGAGGTTCGGTGAGCAAATGAAGACCCTTTGAAGTCATATTGCATGGTACCCATTACACGGGTTTCAGCTACCCAGGTTTAAGGTATTCTTCCTTCAGCTAAAACATGCATGTGGAACCTAGAGTATGATCAACCATTTGATCGGGAGATGTGTTCAAATATGTCTCAGTTTTCCTCCCCTGGTACTCGGGTGCAACATTCCAGACGCTTTACTGACACTCTCCCCACTTGAAGAGTCAGCGCCTTCAACCTCCTGTTTGGCACAGTTTGCAATTACTGCGGAAGATGAACAGGAATAGCGAGAACCAATGAGAGGCTAGCTGGAGGTGTCTGGACGGGCAAATTTAACTCTCATTTCCCACCAGGAAGAGGAAATAACCAAAGGCTCAGCATGCCGTGCCAGAACCAGATTAGGGCCTGAAGCCATCCTGCGGTGTTGCGGCCAGCTCACAAGAAAGGGAGTTGAAGAAAGGAGCTCAGGGGCACTGTAATTCACAAACCAGCAGAGTTATAAATGACAGCTATCGTCCAAAAATAGACTGAAGTAAGGCTGCCAAGAGGACTTGAAAGCGGGGCAGAATTGCAGGAAACCGATTTCAGGAGGTAGACTGAAATTGCATTGAAAGCATAGGAAAAGAGGCAGAACGTCCACAATGATGCACTTGGCCAAAAAGGGCGTATGCATTTTTTCCTGAATATATTCAGGAAAAAACGCATACGCCCTTTTTGGCCAACCAAGCAAGCTTGCAAAGGAAATCTGCACTACAATGAAGTCTCACTTCCCCCCGGTCAAAAGGGCCATCTGAAAAAAGTGTAAAATCCAGAAAGGCAGGACAGGCCATGGAGAACTGGGAGCCTTGTTATGCTGATGGGCGGGATGTAAATTGCCAACAGACACTCGGGAGAAGTGTATGGTGTTTCCTGAAACATCTAAAAAACAAAGCAACAGAGCCTAGGGCACTGCCACTTATGGTCCTATAGCTTAGGGAAATTAAAATCAAAAAGACACAGCCACCCCAAAGTTTGGGACGCCTCTGTTTACAAGAACCTCGTTTACAGTACAAGTTCAACATCGCAGAAAGTGAAAAATGGATAAAGAAGTTGTGGTATTTACTTACAAAGCAATATCACTCAGCAATGAAATCTATGTCATCAGGCCCTTAGCATCACAATGAGTGGATTCAGGTATGATGATTCTAACTGAAATAAGTCACACAGAAAAAGAAACATCATAAGATATCAGTAATACACGGAATGTAAACTTGGCTACACAGGAACTGAATTACAGAACAGAACAGGGTCTCAAATTTAGAAAACCAACTTATGCTTGCTTAAGGGGAAAGGTGAGTTGGGGTGCTGCATAAAACCAGAGATTGAAATGAGCACAGATAAAGTTCCTTAAGTCAAATATGGAATAGACAAGAGCTACTCCTTGCTCAACGAAATGGATTCAACACCGCATATTAAATGCCTAAGAATGTACCTGACTAGTAAGTATCGTAAAACCTATGGATTGCTATGTCTCCAAGAGAATCAAGCATGTGTACAGGGGCATAAACGCAGCAGTGATAGGATTGGAGAGGTTCGGTGAGCAAATGAAGACCCTTTGAAGTCATATTGCATGGTACCCATTACACGGGTCTCAATTCTCCAAGTTTAAGGTATTCTTCCTTCAGCTAAAACATGCATGTGGAACCCAAGTATGATCAACCATGTGAACGGGAGACGTGTTCAAATATGTCTCAGTTTTCCTCCCCTGGTACTCGGGTGCAACATTCCAGACGCTTTACTAACACTCTCCCCACTTGGAGAGTGAGCGCCTTTAACCTCCTGTTTGGTCCAGTTTGCAATTTCTGCGGAAGGTGAACAGGAATAGCGAGAACCAATGAGAGGCTAGCTGGAGGTGTCTGGACGGGCAAATTTAACTCTCATTTCCCACCAGGAAGAGGAAATAACCAAAGGCTCAGCGTGCCGTGCCAGAACCAGATTAGGGCCTGAAGCCATCCTGCGGTGTTGCGGCCAGCTCAAAAGAAAGCGAGTTGAAGAAAGGAGCTCAGGGGCACTGTAATTCACAAACCTGCAGAGTTATAAATGACAGCTATCGTCCAAAAATAGACTGAAGTAAGGCTGCCAAGAGGACTTGAAAGCGGGGCAGAATTGCAGGAAACCGATTTCAGGAGGTAGACTGGAATTGCATTGAAAGCATAGGAAAAGAGGCAGAACGTCCACAATGATGCACTTGGCCAAAAAGGGCGTATGCGTTTTTTCCTGAATATATTCAGGAAAAAACGCATACGCCCTTTTTGGCCAACCAAGCAAGCTTGCAAAGGAAATCTGCACTACAATGAAGTCTCACTTCCCCCCGGTCAAAAGGGCCATCTGAAAAAAGTGTAAAATCCAGAAAGGCAGGACAGGCCATGGAGAACTGGGAGCCTTGTTATGCTGATGGGTGGGATGTAAATTGCCAACAAACACTCGGGAGAAGTGTATGGTGTTTCCTGAAACATCTAAAAAACAAAGCAACAGAACCTAGGGCACTTCCACTTATGGTCCTATAGCTTAGGGAAATTAAAATCAAAAAGACACAGCCACCCCAAAGTTTGGAACGGCTCTGTTTACAAGAACCTCGTTTACAGTACAAGTTCAACATCGCAGAAAGTGAAAAATGGATAAAAAAGTTGTGGTATTTACTTACAAAGCAATATCACTCAGCAATGAAATCTGTGTCATCAGGCCCTTAGCAGCACAATGAGTGGATTCAGGTATGATGATTCTAACTGAAATAAGTCACACAGAAAAAGAAACATCATAAGATATCACTAATACACGGAATGTAAACTTGGCTACACAGGAACTGAATTCCAAAACAGAACAGGTTCTCAAATTTAGAAAACCAACTTATGCTTGCTTAAGGGGAAAGGTGAGTTGGGGTGCTGCATAAAACCAGAGATAGAAATGAGCACAGATAAAGTTCCTTAAGCCAAATATGGAATAGACAAGAGCTACTCCTTGCTCAACGAAATGGACTCAACACCGCATATTAAACGCCTAAGAATGTACCTGACTAGTAAGTATCTTAAAACCTATGGATTGCTATGTCTCCGAAAGAGAATCAAGCATGTGTACAGGGGCATAAACGCAGCAGTGATAGGATTGGAGAGGTTCGGTGAGCAAATGAAGACCCTTTGAAGTCATATTGCATGGTACCCATTCCACGGGTTTCAGCTACCCAGGTTTAAGGTATTCTTCCTTCAGCTAAAACATGCATGTGGAACCTAGAGTATGATCAACCATTTGATCGGGAGATGTGTTCAAATATGTCTCAGTTTTCCTCCCCTGGTACTCGGGTGCAACATTCCAGACGCTTTACTGACACTCTCCCCACTTGAAGAGTCAGCGCCTTCAACCTCCTGTTTGGTACAGTTTGCAATTACTGCGGAAGATGAACAGGAATAGCGAGAACCAATGAGAGGCTAGCTGGAGGTGTCTGGACGGGCAAATTTAACTCTCATTTCCCACCAGGAAGAGGAAATAACCAAAGGCTCAGCGTGCCGTGCCAGAACCAGATTAGGGCCTGAAGCCATCCTGCGGTGTTGCGGCCAGCTCACAAGAAAGGGAGTTGAAGAAAGGAGCTCAGGGGCACTGTAATTCACACACCAGCAGAGTTATAAATGACAGCTATCGTCCAAAAATAGACTGAAGTAAGGCTGCCAAGAGGACTTGAAAGCGGGGCAGAATTGCAGGAAACCGATTTCAGGAGGTAGACTGAAATTGCATTGAAAGCATAGGAAAAGAGGCAGAACGTCCACAATGATGCACTTGGCCAAAAAGGGCGTATGCATTTTTTCCTGAATATATTCAGGAAAAAACGCATACGCCCTTTTTGGCCAACCAAGCAAGCTTGCAAAGGAAATCTGCACTACAATGAAGTCTCACTTCCCCCCGGTCAAAAGGGCCATCTGAAAAAAGTGTAAAATCCAGAAAGGAAGGACAGGCCATGGAGAACTGGGAGCCTTGTTATGCTGATGGGCGGGATGTAAATTGCCAACAACCACTCGGGAGAAGTGTATGGTGTTTCCTGAAACATCTAAAAAACAAAGCAACAGACCCTAGGGCACTGCCACTTATGGTCCTATAGCTTAGGGAAATTAAAATCAAAAAGACACAGCCACCCCAAAGTTTGGGACGCCTCTGTTTACAAGAACCTCGTTTACAGTACAAGTTCAACATCGCAGAAAGTGAAAAATGGATAAAGAAGTTGTGGTATTTACTTACAAAGCAATATCACTCAGCAATGAAATCTATGTCATCAGGCCCTTAGCATCACAATGAGTGGATTCAGGTATGATGATTCTAACTGAAATAAGTCACACAGAAAAAGAAACATCATAAGATATCAGTAATACACGGAATGTAAACTTGGCTACACAGGAACTGAATTACAGAACAGAACAGGGTCTCAAATTTAGAAAACCAACTTATGCTTGCTTAAGGGGAAAGGTGAGTTGGGGTGCTGCATAAAACCAGAGATTGAAATGAGCACAGATAAAGTTCCTTAAGTCAAATATGGAATAGACAAGAGCTACTCCTTGCTCAACGAAATGGACTCAACACCGCATATTAAATGCCTAAGAATGTACCTGACTAGTAAGTATCGTAAAACCTATGGATTGCTATGTCTCCAAGAGAATCAAGCATGTGTACAGGGGCATAAACGCAGCAGTGATAGGATTGGAGAGGTTCGGTGAGCAAATGAAGACCCTTTGAAGTCATATTGCATGGTACCCATTACACGGGTCTCAATTCTCCAGGTTTAAGGTATTCTTCCTTCAGCTAAAACATGCATGTGGAACCCAAGTATGATCACCCATGTGAACGGGAGACGTGTTCAAATATGTCTCAGTTTTCCTCCCCTGGTACTCGGGTGCAACATTCCAGATGCTTCACTAACACTCTCCACACTTGGAGACTCAGCGCCTTTAACCTCCTGTTTGGCCCAGTTTGCAATTTCTGCGGAAGACGAACAGGAATAGCGAGAACCAATGAGAGGCTAGCTGGAGGTGTCTGGACGGGCAAATTTAACTCTCATTTCCCACCAGGAAGAGGAAATAACCAAAGGCTCAGCGTGCCGTGGCGGAACCAGATTAGGGCTTGAAGCCATCCTGCGGTGTTGCGGCCAGCTCAAAAGAAAGCGAGTTGAAGAAAGGAACTCAGGGGCACTGTAATTCACAAACCTGCAGAGTTATAAATGACAGCTATCGTCCAAAAATATACTGAAGTAAGGCTGCCAAGAGGACTTGAAAGCGGGGCAGAATTGCAGGAAACCGATTTCAGGAGGTACACTGGAATTGCATTGAAAGCATAGGAAAAGAGGCAGAACGTCCACAATGATGCACTTGGCCAAAAAGGGCGTATGCGTTTTTTCCTGAATATATTCAGGAAAAAACGCATACGCCCTTTTTGGCCAACCAAGCAAGCTTGCAAAGGAAATCTGCACTACAATGAAGTCTCACTACCCCCAGGTCAAAAGGGCCATCTGAAAAAAGTGTAAAGTCCAGAAAGGCAGGACAGGCCATGGAGAACTGGGAGCCTTGTTATGCTGATGGGCGGGATGTAAATTGCCAACAACCACTCGGGAGAAGTGTATGGTGTTTCCTGAAACATCTAAAAAACAAAGCAACAGAACCTAGGGCACTTCCACTTATGGTCCTATAGCTTAGGGAAATTAAAATCAAAAAGACACAGCCACCCCAAAGTTTGGAACGGCTCTGTTTACAAGAACCTCGTTTACAGTACAAGTTCAACATCGCAGAAAGTGAAAAATGGATAAAGAAGTTGTGGTATTTACTTACAAAGCAATATCACTCAGCAATGAAATCTGTGTCACCAGGCCCTTTGCAGAACAATGAGTGGATTCAGGTATGATGATTCTAACTGAAATAAGTCACACAGAAAAAGAAACATCATAAGATATCAGTAATACACGGAATGTAAACTTGGCTACACAGGAACTGAATTCCAAAACAGAACAGGGTCTCAAATTTAGAAAAGCAACTTATGCTTGCTTAAGGGAAAAGGTGAGTTGGGGTTCTGCATAAAACCAGAGATTGAAATGAGCACAGATAAAGTTCCTTAAGCCAAATATGGAATAGACAAGAGCTACTCCTTGCTCAACGAAATGGACTCTACACCGCATATTAAACACCTAAGAATGTACCTGACTAGTAAGTATCTTAAAACCTATGGATTGCTATGTCTCCGAAAGAGAATCAAGCATGTGTACAGGGGCATAAACGCAGCAGTGATAGGATTGGAGAGGTTCGGTGAGCAAATGAAGACCCTTTGAAGTCATATTGCATGGTACCCATTACACGGGTCTTAACTCTCCAGGTTTAAGGTATTCTTCCTTCAGCTAAAACATGTATGTGGAACCCAAGTATGATCAACCATGTGAATGGGAGACGTGTTCAAATATGTCTCAGTTTTCGTACCCTGGTACTCGGGTGCAACATTCCAGACGCTTTACTAACACTCTCCTGACTTGGAGAGTCAGCGCCTTTAACCTCCTGTTTGGCCCAGTTTGCAATTTCTGTGGAAGATGAACAGGAATAGCGAGAACCAATGAGAGACAAGCTGGAGGTGTCTGGACGGGCAAATTTAACTCTCATTTCCCACCAGGAAGAGGAAATAACCAAAGGCTCAGCGTGCCGTGCCGGAACCAGATTAGGGCCTGAAGCCATCCTGCGGTGTTGCGGCCAGGTCACAAGAAAGCGAGTTGAAGAAAGGAGCTCAGGGGCACTGTAATTCACAAACCTGCAGAGTTATAAATGACAGCTATCGTCCAAAAATAGACTGAGGTAAGGCTGCCAAGAGGACTTGAAAGCGGGGCAGAATTGCAGGAAACCGATTTCAGGAGGTACACTGGAATTGCATTGAAAGCATAGGAAAAGAGGCAGAACGTCCACAATGATGCACTTGGCCAAAAAGGGCGTATGCGTTTTTTCCTGAATATATTCAGGAAAAAACGCATACGCCCTTTTTGGCCAACCAAGCAAGCTTGCAAAGGAAATCTGCACTACAATGAAGTCTCACTACCCCCCAGTCAAAAGGGCCATCTGAAAAAAGTGTAAAATCCAGAAAGGCAGGACAGGCCATGGAGAACTGGGAGCCTTGTTATGCTGATGGGCGGGATGTAAATTGCCAACAACCACTCGGGAGAAGTGTATGGTGTTTCCTGAAACATCTAAAAAACAAAGCAACAGAACCTAGGGCACTTCCACTTATGGTCCTATAGCTTAGGGAAATTAAAATAAAAAAGACACAGCCACCCCAAAGTTTGGAACGGCTCTGTTTACAAGAACCTCATTTACAGTACAAGTTCAACATCGCAGAAAGTGAAAAATGGATAAAGAAGTTGTGGTATTTACTTACAAAGCAATATCACTCAGCAATGAAATCTGTGTCATCAGGCCCTTAGCAGCACAATGAGTGGATTCAGCTATGATGATTCTAACTGAAATAAGTCACACAGAAAAAGAAACATCATAAGATATCAGTAGTACACGGAATGTAAACTTGGCTACACAGGAACTGAATTACAGAACAGAACAGGGTCTCAAATTTAGAAAACCAACTTATGCTTGCTTAAGGGGAAAGGTGAGTTGGGGTGCTGCATAAAACCAGAGATTGAAATGAGCACAGATAAAGTTCCTTAAGCCAAATATGGAATAGACAAGAGCTACTCCTTGCTCAATGAAATGGACTCAACACCCCATATTAAACGCCTAAGAATGTACCTGACTAGTAAGTATCTTAAAACCTATGGATTGCTATGTCTCCGAAAGAGAATCAAGCATGTGTATAGGGGCATAAACGCAGCAGTGATAGGATTGGAGAGGTTCGGTGAGCAAATGAAGACCCTTTGAAGTCATATTGCATGGTACCCATTCCACGGGTTTCAACTACCCAGGTTTAATGTATTCTTCCTTCAGCTAAAACATGCATGTGGAACCTAGAGTATGATCAACCATGTGATCGGGAGACGTGTTCAAATATGTCTCAGTTTTCGTACCCTGGTACTCGGGTGCAACATTCCAGACGCTTTACTAACACTCTCCCGACTTGGAGAGTCAGTCCCTTTAACCTCCTGTTTGGCCCAGTTTGCAATTTCTGCGGAAGATGAACAGGAATAGCGAGAACCAATGAGAGGCTAGCTGGAGGTGTCTGGACGGGCAAATTTAACTCTCATTTCCCACCAGGAAGAGGAATTAACCAAAGGCTCAGCGTGCCGTGCCGGAACCATATTAGGGCCTGAAGCCATCCTGCGGTGTTGCGGCCAGCTCAAAAGAAAGCGAGTTGAAGAAAGGAGCTCAGGGGCACTGTAATTCACAAACCTGCTGAGTTATAAATGACAGCTATCGTCCAAAAATAGACTGAGGTAAGGCTGCCAAGAGGACTTGAAAGCGGGGCAGAATTGCAGGAAACCGATTTCAGGAGGTAGACTGGAATTGCATTGAAAGCACAGGAAAAGAGGCAGAACGTCCACAATGATGCACTTGGCCAAAAAGGGTGTATGCATTTTTTCCTGAATATATTCAGGAAAAAACGCATACGCCCTTTTTGGCCAACCAAGCAAGCTTGCAAAGGAAATCTGCACTACAATGAAGTCTCACTTCCCCCCGGTCAAAAGGGCCATCTGAAAACAGTGTAAAATCCAGAAAGGCAGGACAGGCCATGGAGAACTGGGAGCCTTGTTATGCTGATGGGTGGGATGTAAATTGCCAACACCACTCGGGAGAAGTGTATGGTGTTTCCTGAAACATCTAAAAAACAAAGCAACAGAACCTAGCTCACTTCCACTTATGGTCCTATAGTTTAGGGAAATTAAAATCAAAAAGACACAGCCCCCCAAAGTTTGGAACGGCTCTGTTTACAAGAACCTCGTTTACAGTACAAGTTCAATATCACAGAAAGTGAAAAATGGATAAAGAACTTGTGGTACTTACGTAGAATGCAGTATCACTCAGCAATGAAATCTATGTCATCAGGCCCGTAGCAGCATAATCAGTGGATTCAGGTACGATGATTCTAACTGAAATAAGTCACACAGAAAAAGAAACATCATAAGATATCACTAATACACGGAATGTAAACTTGGCTACACAGGAACTGAATTCCAAAACAGAACAGGGTCTCAAATTTAGAAAACCAATTTATGCTTGCTTAAGGGGAAAGGTGAGTTGGGGTGCTGCATAAAACCAGAGATTGAAATGAGCACAGATAAAGTTCCTTAAGCCAAATATGGAATAGACAAGAGCTACTCCTTGCTCAACGAAATGGACTCAACACCGCATATTAAACGCCTAAGAATGTACCTGACTAGTAAGTATCTTAAAACCTATGGATTGCTATGTCTCCGAAAGAGAATCAAGCATGTGTACAGGGGCATAAACGCAGCAGTGATAGGATTGGAGAGGTTCGGTGAGCAAATGAAGACCCTTTGAAGTCATATTGCATGGTACCCATTACACGGGTCTTAACTCTCCAGGTTTAAGGTATTCTTCCTTCAGCTAAAACATGTATGTGGAACCCAAGTATGATCGACCATGTGTACGGGAGACGTGTTCAAATATGTCTCAGTTTTCCTCCCCTGGTACTCGGGTGCAACATTCCAGACGCTTTACTAACACTCTCCCCACTTGGAGAGTCAGCCCCTTTAACCTCCTGTTTGGCCCAGTTTGCAATTTCTGCGGAAGATGAACAGGAATAGCGAGAACCAATGAGAGGCTAGCTGGAGGTGTCTGGACGGGCAAATTTAACTCTCATTTCCCACCAGGAAGAGGAATTAACCAAAGGCTCAGCGTGCCGTGCCGGAACCAGATTAGGGCCTGAAGCCATCCTGCGGTGTTGCGGCCAGCTCAAAAGAAAGCGAGTTGAAGAAAGGAGCTCAGGGGCACTGTAATTCACAAACCTGCAGAGTTATAAATGACAGCTATCGTCCAAAAATAGACTGAAGTAAGGCTGCCAAGAGGACTTGAAAGCGGGGCAGAATTGCAGGAAACCGATTTCAGGAGGTAGACTGGAATTGCATTGAAAGCATAGGAAAAGAGGCAGAACGTCCACAATGATGCACTTGGCCAAAAAGGGCGTATGCGTTTTTTCCTGAATATATTCAGGAAAAAACGCATACGCCCTTTTTGGCCAACCAAGCAAGCTTGCAAAGGAAATCTGCACTACAATGAAGTCTCACTTCTCCCCGGTCAAAAGGGCCATCTGAAAAAAGTGTAAAATCCAGAAAGGCAGGACAGGCCATGGAGAACTGGGAGCCTTGTTATGCTGATGGGCGGGATGTAAATTGCCAACAGACATTCGGGAGAAGTGTATGTTGTTTCCTGAAACATCGAAAAAAAAAAGCAACAGAACCTAGGGCACTTCCACTTATGGTCCTATAGCTTAGGGAAATTAAAATAAAAAAGACACAGCCACCCCAAAGTTTGGAACGGCTCTGTTTACAAGAACCTCGTTTACAGTACAAGTTCAACATCGCAGAAAGTGAAAAATGGAGAAAGAATATGTGGTATTTACTTACAAAGCAATATCACTCAGCAATGAAATCTGTGTCATCAGGCCCTTAGCAGCACAATGAGTGGATTCAGGTATGATGATTCTAACTGAAATAAGTCACACAGAAAAAGAAACATCATAAGATATCACTAATACACGGAATGTAAACTTGGCTACACAGGAACTGAATTCCAAAACAGAACAGGGTCTCAAATTTAGAAAACCAACTTATGCTTGCTTAAGGGGAAAGGTGAGTTGGGTTGCTGCATAAAACCAGAGATTGAAATGAGCACAGATAAAGTTCCTTAAGCCAAATATGGAATAGACAAGAGCTACTCCTTGCTCAACGAAATGGACTCAACACCCCATATTAAACGCCTAAGAATGTACCTGAGTAGTAAGTATCTTAAAACCTATGCATTGCTATGTCTCAGAAAGAGAATCAAGCATGTGTACAGGGGCATAAACGCAGCAGTGATAGGATTGGAGAGGTTCGGTGAGCAAATGAAGACCCTTTGAAGTCATATTGCATGGTACCCATTCCACGGGTTTCAACTACCCAGGTTTAAGGTATTCTTCCTTCAGCTAAAACATGCATGTGGAACCTAGAGTATGATCAACCATGTGATCGGGAGACATGTTCAAATATGTCTCAGTTTTCGTACCCTGGTACTCGGGTGCAACATTCCAGACGCTTTACTAACACTCTCCTGACTTGGAGAGTCAGCGCCTTTAACCTGCTGTTTGGCCCAGTTTGCAATTTCTGCGGAAGATGAACAGGAATAGCGAGAACCAATGAGAGACTAGCTGGAGGTGTCTGGACGGGCAAATTTAACTCTCATTTCCCACCAGGAAGAGGAAATAACCAAAGGCTCAGCGTGCCGTGCCAGAACCAGATTAGGGCCTGAAGCCATCCTGCGGTGTTGCGGCCAGGTCACAAGAAAGCGAGTTGAAGAAAGGAGCTCAGGGGCACTGTAATTCACAAACCTGCAGAGTTATAAATGACAGCTATTGTCCAAAAATAGACTGAAGTAAGGCTGCCAAGAGGACTTGAAAGCGGGGCAGAATTGCAGGAAACCGATTTCAGGAGGTAGACTGGAATTGCATTGAAAGCATAGGAAAAGAGGCAGAACGTCCACAATGATGCACTTGGCCAAAAAGGGCGTATGCGTTTTTTCCTGAATATATTCAGGAAAAAACGCATACGCCCTTTTTGGCCAACCAAGCAAGCTTGCAAAGGATATCTGCACTACAATGAAGTCTCACTTCCCCCCGGTCAAAAGGGCCATCTGAAAAAAGTGTAAAATCCAGAAAGGCAGGACAGGCCATGGAGAACTGGGAGCCTTGTTATGCTGATGGGCGGGATGTAAATTGCCAACAGACACTCGGGAGAAGTGTATGGTGTTTCCTGAAACATCTAAAAAACAAAGCAACAGAGCCTAGGGCACTGCCACTTATGGTCCTATAGCTTAGGGAAATTAAAATCAAAAAGACACAGCCACCCCAAAGTCTGGGACGCCTCTGTTTACAAGAACCTCGTTTACCGTACAAGTTCAATATCACAGAAAGTGAAAAATGGATAAAGAACTTGTGGTACTTACGTACAATGCAGTATCACTCAGCAATGAAATCTATGTCATCAGGCCCGTAGCAGCATAATGAGTGGATTCAGGTATGATGATTCTAACTGAAATAAGTCACACAGAAAAAGAAACATCATAAGATATCACTAATACACGGAATGTAAACTTGGCTACACAGGAACTGAATTCCAAAACAGAACAGGTTCTCAAATTTAGAAAACCAACTTATGCTTGCTTAAGGGGAAAGGTGAGTTGGGGTGCTGCATAAAACCAGAGATAGAAATGAGCACAGATAAAGTTCCTTAAGCCAAATATGGAATAGACAAGAGCTACTCCTTGCTCAACGAAATGGACTCAACACCGCATATTAAACGCCTAAGAATGTACCTGACTAGTAAGTATCTTAAAACCTATGGATTGCTATGTCTCCGAAAGAGAATCAAGCATGTGTACAGGGGCATAAACGCAGCAGTGATAGGATTGGAGAGGTTCGGTGAGCAAATGAAGACCCTTTGAAGTCATATTGCATGGTACCCATTCCACGGGTTTCAGCTACCCAGGTTTAAGGTATTCTTCCTTCAGCTAAAACATGCATGTGGAACCTAGAGTATGATCAACCATTTGATCGGGAGATGTGTTCAAATATGTCTCAGTTTCCTGCCCTGGTACTCGGGTGCAACATTCCAGACGCTTTACTGACACTCTCCCCACTTGAAGAGTCAGCGCCTTCAACCTCCTGTTTGGCACAGTTTGCAATTACTGCGGAAGATGAACAGGAATAGCGAGAACCAATGAGAGGCTAGCTGGAGGTGTCTGGACGGGCAAATTTAACTCTCATTTCCCACCAGGAAGAGGAAATAACCAAAGGCTCAGCGTGCCGTGCCAGAACCAGATTAGGGCCTGAAGCCATCCTGCGGTGTTGCGGCCAGCTCACAAGAAAGGGAGTTGAAGAAAGGAGCTCAGGGGCACTGTAATTCACAAACCAGCAGAGTTATAAATGACAGCTATCGTCCAAAAATAGACTGAAGTAAGGCTGCCAAGAGGACTTGAAAGCGGGGCAGAATTGCAGGAAACCGATTTCAGGAGGTAGACTGAAATTGCATTGAAAGCATAGGAAAAGAGGCAGAACGTCCACAATGATGCACTTGGCCAAAAAGGGCGTATGCATTTTTTCCTGAATATATTCAGGAAAAAACGCATACGCCCTTTTTGGCCAACCAAGCAAGCTTGCAAAGGAAATCTGCACTACAATGAAGTCTCACTTCCCCCCGGTCAAAAGGGCCATCTGAAAAAAGTGTAAAATCCAGAAAGGCAGGACAGGCCATGGAGAACTGGGAGCCTTGTTATGCTGATGGGCGGGATGTAAATTGCCAACAGACACTCGGGAGAAGTGTATGGTGTTTCCTGAAACATCTAAAAAACAAAGCAACAGAGCCTAGGGCACTGCCACTTATGGTCCTATAGCTTAGGGAAATTAAAATCAAAAAGACACAGCCACCCCAAAGTTTGGGACGCCTCTGTTTACAAGAACCTCGTTTACAGTACAAGTTCAACATCGCAGAAAGTGAAAAATGGATAAAGAAGTTGTGGTATTTACTTACAAAGCAATATCACTCAGCAATGAAATCTATGTCATCAGGCCCTTAGCATCACAATGAGTGGATTCAGGTATGATGATTCTAACTGAAATAAGTCACACAGAAAAAGAAACATCATAAGATATCAGTAATACACGGAATGTAAACTTGGCTACACAGGAACTGAATTACAGAACAGAACAGGGTCTCAAATTTAGAAAACCAACTTATGCTTGCTTAAGGGGAAAGGTGAGTTGGGGTGCTGCATAAAACCAGAGATTGAAATGAGCACAGATAAAGTTCCTTAAGTCAAATATGGAATAGACAAGAGCTACTCCTTGCTCAACGAAATGGATTCAACACCGCATATTAAATGCCTAAGAATGTACCTGACTAGTAAGTATCGTAAAACCTATGGATTGCTATGTCTCCAAGAGAATCAAGCATGTGTACAGGGGCATAAACGCAGCAGTGATAGGATTGGAGAGGTTCGGTGAGCAAATGAAGACCCTTTGAAGTCATATTGCATGGTACCCATTACACGGGTCTCAATTCTCCAAGTTTAAGGTATTCTTCCTTCAGCTAAAACATGCATGTGGAACCCAAGTATGATCAACCATGTGAACGGGAGACGTGTTCAAATATGTCTCAGTTTTCCTCCCCTGGTACTCGGGTGCAACATTCCAGACGCTTTACTAACACTCTCCCCACTTGGAGAGTGAGCGCCTTTAACCTCCTGTTTGGTCCAGTTTGCAATTTCTGCGGAAGGTGAACAGGAATAGCGAGAACCAATGAGAGGCTAGCTGGAGGTGTCTGGACGGGCAAATTTAACTCTCATTTCCCACCAGGAAGAGGAAATAACCAAAGGCTCAGCGTGCCGTGCCAGAACCAGATTAGGGCCTGAAGCCATCCTGCGGTGTTGCGGCCAGCTCAAAAGAAAGCGAGTTGAAGAAAGGAGCTCAGGGGCACTGTAATTCACAAACCTGCAGAGTTATAAATGACAGCTATCGTCCAAAAATAGACTGAAGTAAGGCTGCCAAGAGGACTTGAAAGCGGGGCAGAATTGCAGGAAACCGATTTCAGGAGGTAGACTGGAATTGCATTGAAAGCATAGGAAAAGAGGCAGAACGTCCACAATGATGCACTTGGCCAAAAAGGGCGTATGCGTTTTTTCCTGAATATATTCAGGAAAAAACGCATACGCCCTTTTTGGCCAACCAAGCAAGCTTGCAAAGGAAATCTGCACTACAATGAAGTCTCACTTCCCCCCGGTCAAAAGGGCCATCTGAAAAAAGTGTAAAATCCAGAAAGGCAGGACAGGCCATGGAGAACTGGGAGCCTTGTTATGCTGATGGGTGGGATGTAAATTGCCAACAAACACTCGGGAGAAGTGTATGGTGTTTCCTGAAACATCTAAAAAACAAAGCAACAGAACCTAGGGCACTTCCACTTATGGTCCTATAGCTTAGGGAAATTAAAATCAAAAAGACACAGCCACCCCAAAGTTTGGAACGGCTCTGTTTACAAGAACCTCGTTTACAGTACAAGTTCAACATCGCAGAAAGTGAAAAATGGATAAAAAAGTTGTGGTATTTACTTACAAAGCAATATCACTCAGCAATGAAATCTGTGTCATCAGGCCCTTAGCAGCACAATGAGTGGATTCAGGTATGATGATTCTAACTGAAATAAGTCACACAGAAAAAGAAACATCATAAGATATCACTAATACACGGAATGTAAACTTGGCTACACAGGAACTGAATTCCAAAACAGAACAGGTTCTCAAATTTAGAAAACCAACTTATGCTTGCTTAAGGGGAAAGGTGAGTTGGGGTGCTGCATAAAACCAGAGATAGAAATGAGCACAGATAAAGTTCCTTAAGCCAAATATGGAATAGACAAGAGCTACTCCTTGCTCAACGAAATGGACTCAACACCGCATATTAAACGCCTAAGAATGTACCTGACTAGTAAGTATCTTAAAACCTATGGATTGCTATGTCTCCGAAAGAGAATCAAGCATGTGTACAGGGGCATAAACGCAGCAGTGATAGGATTGGAGAGGTTCGGTGAGCAAATGAAGACCCTTTGAAGTCATATTGCATGGTACCCATTCCACGGGTTTCAGCTACCCAGGTTTAAGGTATTCTTCCTTCAGCTAAAACATGCATGTGGAACCTAGAGTATGATCAACCATTTGATCGGGAGATTTGTTCAAATATGTCTCAGTTTTCCTCCCCTGGTACTCGGGTGCAACATTCCAGACGCTTTACTGACACTCTCCCCACTTGAAGAGTCAGCGCCTTCAACCTCCTGTTTGGTACAGTTTGCAATTACTGCGGAAGATGAACAGGAATAGCGAGAACCAATGAGAGGCTAGCTGGAGGTGTCTGGACGGGCAAATTTAACTCTCATTTCCCACCAGGAAGAGGAAATAACCAAAGGCTCAGCGTGCCGTGCCAGAACCAGATTAGGGCCTGAAGCCATCCTGCGGTGTTGCGGCCAGCTCACAAGAAAGGGAGTTGAAGAAAGGAGCTCAGGGGCACTGTAATTCACACACCAGCAGAGTTATAAATGACAGCTATCGTCCAAAAATAGACTGAAGTAAGGCTGCCAAGAGGACTTGAAAGCGGGGCAGAATTGCAGGAAACCGATTTCAGGAGGTAGACTGAAATTGCATTGAAAGCATAGGAAAAGAGGCAGAACGTCCACAATGATGCACTTGGCCAAAAAGGGCGTATGCATTTTTTCCTGAATATATTCAGGAAAAAACGCATACGCCCTTTTTGGCCAACCAAGCAAGCTTGCAAAGGAAATCTGCACTACAATGAAGTCTCACTTCCCCCCGGTCAAAAGGGCCATCTGAAAAAAGTGTAAAATCCAGAAAGGAAGGACAGGCCATGGAGAACTGGGAGCCTTGTTATGCTGATGGGCGGGATGTAAATTGCCAACAACCACTCGGGAGAAGTGTATGGTGTTTCCTGAAACATCTAAAAAACAAAGCAACAGACCCTAGGGCACTGCCACTTATGGTCCTATAGCTTAGGGAAATTAAAATCAAAAAGACACAGCCACCCCAAAGTTTGGGACGCCTCTGTTTACAAGAACCTCGTTTACAGTACAAGTTCAACATCGCAGAAAGTGAAAAATGGATAAAGAAGTTGTGGTATTTACTTACAAAGCAATATCACTCAGCAATGAAATCTATGTCATCAGGCCCTTAGCATCACAATGAGTGGATTCAGGTATGATGATTCTAACTGAAATAAGTCACACAGAAAAAGAAACATCATAAGATATCAGTAATACACGGAATGTAAACTTGGCTACACAGGAACTGAATTACAGAACAGAACAGGGTCTCAAATTTAGAAAACCAACTTATGCTTGCTTAAGGGGAAAGGTGAGTTGGGGTGCTGCATAAAACCAGAGATTGAAATGAGCACAGATAAAGTTCCTTAAGTCAAATATGGAATAGACAAGAGCTACTCCTTGCTCAACGAAATGGACTCAACACCGCATATTAAATGCCTAAGAATGTACCTGACTAGTAAGTATCGTAAAACCTATGGATTGCTATGTCTCCAAGAGAATCAAGCATGTGTACAGGGGCATAAACGCAGCAGTGATAGGATTGGAGAGGTTCGGTGAGCAAATGAAGACCCTTTGAAGTCATATTGCATGGTACCCATTACACGGGTCTCAATTCTCCAGGTTTAAGGTATTCTTCCTTCAGCTAAAACATGCATGTGGAACCCAAGTATGATCACCCATGTGAACGGGAGACGTGTTCAAATATGTCTCAGTTTTCCTCCCCTGGTACTCGGGTGCAACATTCCAGATGCTTCACTAACACTCTCCACACTTGGAGACTCAGCGCCTTTAACCTCCTGTTTGGCCCAGTTTGCAATTTCTGCGGAAGACGAACAGGAATAGCGAGAACCAATGAGAGGCTAGCTGGAGGTGTCTGGACGGGCAAATTTAACTCTCATTTCCCACCAGGAAGAGGAAATAACCAAAGGCTCAGCGTGCCGTGCCGGAACCAGATTAGGGCTTGAAGCCATCCTGCGGTGTTGCGGCCAGCTCAAAAGAAAGCGAGTTGAAGAAAGGAACTCAGGGGCACTGTAATTCACAAACCTGCAGAGTTATAAATGACAGCTATCGTCCAAAAATATACTGAAGTAAGGCTGCCAAGAGGACTTGAAAGCGGGGCAGAATTGCAGGAAACCGATTTCAGGAGGTACACTGGAATTGCATTGAAAGCATAGGAAAAGAGGCAGAACGTCCACAATGATGCACTTGGCCAAAAAGGGCGTATGCGTTTTTTCCTGAATATATTCAGGAAAAAACGCATACGCCCTTTTTGGCCAACCAAGCAAGCTTGCAAAGGAAATCTGCACTACAATGAAGTCTCACTACCCCCAGGTCAAAAGGGCCATCTGAAAAAAGTGTAAAGTCCAGAAAGGCAGGACAGGCCATGGAGAACTGGGAGCCTTGTTATGCTGATGGGCGGGATGTAAATTGCCAACAACCACTCCGGAGAAGTGTATGGTGTTTCCTGAAACATCTAAAAAACAAAGCAACAGAACCTAGGGCACTTCCACTTATGGTCCTATAGCTTAGGGAAATTAAAATCAAAAAGACACAGCCACCCCAAAGTTTGGAACGGCTCTGTTTACAAGAACCTCGTTTACAGTACAAGTTCAACATCGCAGAAAGTGAAAAATGGATAAAGAAGTTGTGGTATTTACTTACAAAGCAATATCACTCAGCAATGAAATCTGTGTCACCAGGCCCTTTGCAGAACAATGAGTGGATTCAGGTATGATGATTCTAACTGAAATAAGTCACACAGAAAAAGAAACATCATAAGATATCAGTAATACACGGAATGTAAACTTGGCTACACAGGAACTGAATTCCAAAACAGAACAGGGTCTCAAATTTAGAAAAGCAACTTATGCTTGCTTAAGGGAAAAGGTGAGTTGGGGTTCTGCATAAAACCAGAGATTGAAATGAGCACAGATAAAGTTCCTTAAGCCAAATATGGAATAGACAAGAGCTACTCCTTGCTCAACGAAATGGACTCTACACCGCATATTAAACACCTAAGAATGTACCTGACTAGTAAGTATCTTAAAACCTATGGATTGCTATGTCTCCGAAAGAGAATCAAGCATGTGTACAGGGGCATAAACGCAGCAGTGATAGGATTGGAGAGGTTCGGTGAGCAAATGAAGACCCTTTGAAGTCATATTGCATGGTACCCATTACACGGGTCTTAACTCTCCAGGTTTAAGGTATTCTTCCTTCAGCTAAAACATGTATGTGGAACCCAAGTATGATCAACCATGTGAATGGGAGACGTGTTCAAATATGTCTCAGTTTTCGTACCCTGGTACTCGGGTGCAACATTCCAGACGCTTTACTAACACTCTCCTGACTTGGAGAGTCAGCGCCTTTAACCTCCTGTTTGGCCCAGTTTGCAATTTCTGTGGAAGATGAACAGGAATAGCGAGAACCAATGAGAGACAAGCTGGAGGTGTCTGGACGGGCAAATTTAACTCTCATTTCCCACCAGGAAGAGGAAATAACCAAAGGCTCAGCGTGCCGTGCCGGAACCAGATTAGGGCCTGAAGCCATCCTGCGGTGTTGCGGCCAGGTCACAAGAAAGCGAGTTGAAGAAAGGAGCTCAGGGGCACTGTAATTCACAAACCTGCAGAGTTATAAATGACAGCTATCGTCCAAAAATAGACTGAGGTAAGGCTGCCAAGAGGACTTGAAAGCGGGGCAGAATTGCAGGAAACCGATTTCAGGAGGTACACTGGAATTGCATTGAAAGCATAGGAAAAGAGGCAGAACGTCCACAATGATGCACTTGGCCAAAAAGGGCGTATGCGTTTTTTCCTGAATATATTCAGGAAAAAACGCATACGCCCTTTTTGGCCAACCAAGCAAGCTTGCAAAGGAAATCTGCACTACAATGAAGTCTCACTACCCCCCAGTCAAAAGGGCCATCTGAAAAAAGTGTAAAATCCAGAAAGGCAGGACAGGCCATGGAGAACTGGGAGCCTTGTTATGCTGATGGGCGGGATGTAAATTGCCAACAACCACTCGGGAGAAGTGTATGGTGTTTCCTGAAACATCTAAAAAACAAAGCAACAGAACCTAGGGCACTTCCACTTATGGTCCTATAGCTTAGGGAAATTAAAATAAAAAAGACACAGCCACCCCAAAGTTTGGAACGGCTCTGTTTACAAGAACCTCATTTACAGTACAAGTTCAACATCGCAGAAAGTGAAAAATGGATAAAGAAGTTGTGGTATTTACTTACAAAGCAATATCACTCAGCAATGAAATCTGTGTCATCAGGCCCTTAGCAGCACAATGAGTGGATTCAGCTATGATGATTCTAACTGAAATAAGTCACACAGAAAAAGAAACATCATAAGATATCAGTAGTACACGGAATGTAAACTTGGCTACACAGGAACTGAATTACAGAACAGAACAGGGTCTCAAATTTAGAAAACCAACTTATGCTTGCTTAAGGGGAAAGGTGAGTTGGGGTGCTGCATAAAACCAGAGATTGAAATGAGCACAGATAAAGTTCCTTAAGCCAAATATGGAATAGACAAGAGCTACTCCTTGCTCAATGAAATGGACTCAACACCCCATATTAAACGCCTAAGAATGTACCTGACTAGTAAGTATCTTAAAACCTATGGATTGCTATGTCTCCGAAAGAGAATCAAGCATGTGTATAGGGGCATAAACGCAGCAGTGATAGGATTGGAGAGGTTCGGTGAGCAAATGAAGACCCTTTGAAGTCATATTGCATGGTACCCATTCCACGGGTTTCAACTACCCAGGTTTAATGTATTCTTCCTTCAGCTAAAACATGCATGTGGAACCTAGAGTATGATCAACCATGTGATCGGGAGACGTGTTCAAATATGTCTCAGTTTTCGTACCCTGGTACTCGGGTGCAACATTCCAGACGCTTTACTAACACTCTCCCGACTTGGAGAGTCAGCGCCTTTAACCTCCTGTTTGGCCCAGTTTGCAATTTCTGCGGAAGATGAACAGGAATAGCGAGAACCAATGAGAGACTAGCTGGAGGTGTCTGGACGGGCAAATTTAACTCTCATTTCCCACCAGGAAGAGGAAATAACCAAAGGCTCAGCGTGCCGTGCCAGAACCAGATTAGGGCCTGAAGCCATCCTGCGGTGTTGCGGCCAGCTCAAAAGAAAGCGAGTTGAAGAAAGGAGCTCAGGGGCACTGTAATTCACAAACCTGCAGAGTTATAAATGACAGCTATTGTCCAAAAATAGACTGAAGTAAGGCTGCCAAGAGGACTTGAAAGCGGGGCAGAATTGCAGGAAACCGATTTCAGGAGGTAGACTGGAATTGCATTGAAAGCATAGGAAAAGAGGCAGAACGTCCACAATGATGCACTTGGCCAAAAAGGGCGTATGCGTTTTTTCCTGAATATATTCAGGAAAAAACGCATACGCCCTTTTTGGCCAACCAAGCAAGCTTGCAAAGGAAATCTGCACTACAATGAAGTCTCACTTCCCCCCGGTCAAAAGGGCCATCTGAAAAAAGTGTAAAATCCAGAAAGGCAGGACAGGCCATGGAGAACTGGGAGCCTTGTTATGCTGATGGGCGGGATGTAAATTGCCAACAGACACTCGGGAGAAGTGTATGGTGTTTCCTGAAACATCTAAAAAACAAAGCAACAGAGCCTAGGGCACTGCCACTTATGGTCCTATAGCTTAGGGAAATTAAAATCAAAAAGACACAGCCACCCCAAAGTCTGGGACGCCTCTGTTTACAAGAACCTCGTTTACCGTACAAGTTCAATATCACAGAAAGTGAAAAATGGATAAAGAACTTGTGGTACTTACGTACAATGCAGTATCACTCAGCAATGAAATCTATGTCATCAGGCCCGTAGCAGCATAATGAGTGGATTCAGGTACGATGATTCTAACTGAAATAAGTCACACAGAAAAAGAAATATCATAAGATATCACTAATACACGGAATGTAAACTTGGCTACACAGGAACTGAATTCCAAAACAGAACAGGGTATCAAATTTAGAAAACAAATTTATGCTTGCTTAAGGGGAAAGGTGAGTTGGGGTGCTGCATAAAACCAGAGATTGAAATGAGCACAGATAAAGTTCCTTAAGCCAAATATGGAATAGACAAGAGCTACTCCTTGCTCAACGAAATGGACTCAACACCGCATATTAAACGCCTAAGAATGTACCTGACTAGTAAGTATCTTAAAACCTATGGATTGCTATGTCTCCGAAAGAGAATCAAGCATGTGTACAGGGGCATAAACGCAGCAGTGATAGGATTGGAGAGGTTCGGTGAGCAAATGAAGACCCTTTGAAGTCATATTGCATGGTACCCATTACACGGGTCTTAACTCTCCAGGTTTAAGGTATTCTTCCTTCAGCTAAAACATGTATGTGGAACCCAAGTATGATCGACCATGTGAACGGGAGACGTGTTCAAATATGTCTCAGTTTTCCTCCCCTGGTACTCGGGTGCAACATTCCAGACGCTTTACTAACACTCTCCCCACTTGGAGAGTCAGCCCCTTTAACCTCCTGTTTGGCCCAGTTTGCAATTTCTGCGGAAGATGAACAGGAATAGCGAGAACCAATGAGAGGCTAGCTGGAGGTGTCTGGACGGGCAAATTTAACTCTCATTTCCCACCAGGAAGAGGAATTAACCAAAGGCTCAGCGTGCCGTGCCGGAACCAGATTAGGGCCTGAAGCCATCCTGCGGTGTTGCGGCCAGCTCAAAAGAAAGCGAGTTGAAGAAAGGAGCTCAGGGGCACTGTAATTCACAAACCTGCAGAGTTATAAATGACAGCTATCGTCCAAAAATAGACTGAAGTAAGGCTGCCAAGAGGACTTGAAAGCGGGGCAGAATTGCAGGAAACCGATTTCAGGAGGTAGACTGGAATTGCATTGAAAGCATAGGAAAAGAGGCAGAACGTCCACAATGATGCACTTGGCCAAAAAGGGCGTATGCGTTTTTTCCTGAATATATTCAGGAAAAAACGCATACGCCCTTTTTGGCCAACCAAGCAAGCTTGCAAAGGAAATGTGCACTACAATGAAGTCTCACTTCCCCCCGGTCAAAAGGGCCATCTGAAAAAAGTGTAAAATCCAGAAAGGCAGGACAGGCCATGGAGAACTGGGAGCCTTGTTATGCTGATGGGCGGGATGTAAATTGCCAACAACCACTCGGGAGAAGTGTATGGTGTTTCCTGATACATCTAAAAAACAAAGTAACAGAATCTAGGGCACTTCCACTTATGGTCCTATAGCTTAGGGAAATTAAAATCAAAAAGACACAGCCACCCCAAAGTTTGGAACGGCTCTGTTTACAAGCACCTCGTTTACAGTACAAGTTCAACATCGCAGAAAGTGAAAAATGGATAAAGAAGTTGTGGTATTTACTTACAAAGCAATACCACTCAGCAATGAAATCTGTGTCATCAGGCCCTTAGCAGCACAATGAGTGGATTCAGGTATGATGATTCTAACTGAAATAAGTCACACAGAAAAAGAAACATCATAAGATATCAGTAGTACACGGAATGTAAACTTGGCAACACAGGAACTAAATTACAGAACAGAACAGGGTCTCAAATTTAGAAAACCAACTTATGCTCGCTTAAGGGGAAAGGTGAGTTGGGGTGCTGCATAAAACCAGAGATTGAAATGAGCACAGATAAAGTTCCTTAAGCCAAATATGGAATAGACAAGAGCTACTCCTTGCTCAACGAAATGGACTCAACACCGCATATTAAACGCCTAAGAATGTACCTGACTAGTAAGTATCTTAAAACCTATGGATTGCTATGTCTCCGAAAGAGAATCAAGCATGTGTACAGGGGCATAAACACAGCAGTGATAGGATTGGAGAGCTTCGGTGAGCAAATGAAGACCCTTTGAAGTCATATTGCATGGTACCCATTCCACGGGTCTCAACTCTCCAGGTTTAAGGTATTCTTCCTTAAGCTAAAACATGCATGTGGAACCCAGAGTATGATCAACCATTTGATCGGGAGACGTGTTCAAATATGTCTCAGTTTTCGTACCCTGGTACTCGGGTGCAACATTCCAGGCGCTTTACTAACACTCTCCCGACTTGGAGAGTCAGTCCCTTTAACCTCCTGTTTGGGCCAGTTTGCAATTTCTGCGGAAGATGAACAGGAATAGCGAGAACCAATGAGAGACTAGCTGGAGGTGTCTGAACGGGCAAATTTAACTCTCATTTCCCACCAGGAAGAGGAATTAACCAAAGGCTCAGCGTGCCGTGCCAGAACCATATTAGGGCCTGAAGCCATCCTGCGGTGTTGCGGCCAGGTCACAAGAAAGCGAGTTGAAGAAAGGAGCTCAGGGGCACTGTAATTCACAAACCTGCAGAGTTATAAATGACAGCTATCGTCCAAAAATAGACTGAAGTAAGGCTGCCAAGAGGACTTGAAAGCGGGGCAGAATTGCAGGAAACCGATTTCAGGAGGTAGACTGGAATTGCATTGAAAGCATAGGAAAAGAGGCAGAACGTCCACAATGATGCACTTGGCCAAAAAGGGCGTATGCGTTTTTTCCTGAATATATTCAGGAAAAAACGCATACGCCCTTTTTGGCAAACCAAGCAAGCTTGCAAAGGAAATCTGCACTACAATGAAGTCTCACTTCCCCCTGCTCAAAAGGGCCATCTGAAAAAAGTATAAAATTCAGAAAGGCAGGACAGGCCATGGAGAACTGGGAGCCTTGTTATGCTGATGGGCGGGATGTAAATTGCCAACAGACACTTGGGAGAAGTGTATGGTGTTTCCTGAAACATCTAAAAAACAAAGCAACAGAGCCTTGGGCACTGCCACTTATGGTCCTATAGCTTAGGGAAATTAAAATCAAAAAGACACAGCCACCCCAAAGTTTGGGACGCCTCTGTTTACAAGAATCTCGTTTACCGAACAAGTTCAATATCACAGAAAGTGAAAAATGGATAAAGAACATGTGGTACTTACGTACAATGCAGTATCACTCAGCAATGAAATCTATGTCATCAGGCCCGTAACAGCATAATGAGTGGATTCAGGTACGATGATTCTAACTGAAATAAGTCACACAGAAAAAGAAACATCATAAGATATCAGTAATACACGGAATATAAACTTGGCTACACAGGAACTGAATTACAGAACAGAACAGGGTCTCAAATTCAGAAAACCAACTTATGCTTGCTTATGGGGAAAGGTGAGTTGGGGTGCTGCATAAAACCAGAGATTGAAATGAGCACAGATAAAGTTCCTTAAGCCAAATATGGAATAGACAAGAGCTACTCCTTGCTCAACGAAATGGACTCAACACCCCATATTAAACGCCTAAGAATGTACCTGACTAGTAAGTACCTTAAAACCTATAGATTGCTATGTCTCTGATAGAGAATCAAGCATGTGTACAGGGGCATAAACTCAGCAGTGATAGGATTGGAGAGGTTCGGTGAGCAAATGAAGACCCTTTGAAGTCATATTGCATGGTACCCATTCCACGGGTTTCAACTACCCAGGTTTTAGGTATTCTTCCTTCAGCTAAAACATGCATGTGGAACCCAGAGTATGATCAACCATGTGATCGGGAGACGTGTTCAAATATGTCTCAGTTTTCCTCCCCTGGTACTCGGGTACAACATTCCAGACGCTTTACTAACACTCTCCCGACTTGGAGAGTCAGTCCCTTTAACCTCCTGTTTGGCCCAGTTTGCAATTTCTGCGGAAGATGAACAGGAATAGCGAGAACCAATGAGAGGCTAGCTGGAGGTGTCTGGACGGGCAAATTTAACTCTCATTTCCCACCAGGAAGAGGAATTAACCAAAGGCTCAGCGTGCCGGGCCGGAACCAGATTAGGGCCTGAAGCCATCCTGCGGTGTTGCGGCCAGCTCAAAAGAAAGCGAGTTGAAGATAGGAGCTCAGGGGCACTGTAATTCACAAACCTGCAGAGTTATAAATGACAGCTATCGTCCAAAAATACACTGAAGTAAGGCTGCCAAGAGGACTTGAAAGCGGGGCAGAATTGCAGGAAACCGATTTCAGGAGGTAGACTGGAATTGCATTGAAAGCATACGAAAAGAGGCAGAACGTCCACAATGATGCACTTGGCCAAAAAGGGCGTATGCGTTTTTTCCTGAATATATTCAGGAAAAAACGCATACGAACTTTTTGGCCAACCAAGCAAGCTTGCAAAGGAAATCTGCACTACAATGAAGTCTCACTTCCCCCCGGTCAAAAGGGCCATCTGAAAAAAGTGTAAAATCCAGAAAGGCAGGACAGGCCATGGAGAACTGGGAGCCTTGTTATGCTGATGGGCGGGATGTAAATTGCCAACAGAGACTTGGGAGAAGTGTATGGTGTTTCCTGAAACATCTAAAAAACAAAGCAACAGAGCCTAGGGCACTGCCACTTATGGTCCTATAGCTTAGGGAAATTAAAATCAAAAAGACACAGCCACCCCAAAGTTTGGGACGCCTCTGTTTACAAGAACCTCGTTTACAGTACAAGTTCAACATCGCAGAAAGTGAAAAATGGATAAAGAAGTTGTGGTATTTACTTACAAAGCAATACCACTCAGCAATGAAATCTGTGTCATCAGGCCCTTAGCAGCACAATGAGTGGATTCAGGTATGATGATTCTAACTGAAATAAGTCACACAGAAAAAGAAACATCATAAGATATCAGTAGTACACGGAATGTAAACTTGGCAACACAGGAACTAAATTACAGAACAGAACAGGGTCTCAAATTTAGAAAACCAACTTATGCTCGCTTAAGGGGAAAGGTGAGTTGGGGTGCTGCATAAAACCAGAGATTGAAATGAGCACAGATAAAGTTCCTTAAGCCAAATATGGAATAGACAAGAGCTACTCCTTGCTCAACGAAATGGACTCAACACCGCATATTAAACGCCTAAGAATGTACCTGACTAGTAAGTATCTTAAAACCTATGGATTGCTATGTCTCCGAAAGAGAATCAAGCATGTGTACAGGGGCATAAACACAGCAGTGATAGGATTGGAGAGCTTCGGTGAGCAAATGAAGACCCTTTGAAGTCATATTGCATGGTACCCATTCCACGGGTCTCAACTCTCCAGGTTTAAGGTATTCTTCCTTAAGCTAAAACATGCATGTGGAACCCAGAGTATGATCAACCGTGTGAACGGGAGATGTGTTCAAATATGTCTCAGTTTTCCTCCCCTGGTACTCGGGTGCAACATTCCAGACGCTTTACTAACACTCTCCCGACTTGGAGAGTCAGTGCCTTTAACCTCCAGTTTGGCCCAGTTTGCAAGTTCTGCGGAAGATGAACAGGAATAGGGAGAACCAATGAGAGACTAGCTGGAGGTGTCTGGACGGGCAAATTTAACTCTCATTTCCAACCAGGAAGAGGAATTAACCAAAGGCTCAGCGTGCCATGCCGCAACCAGATTAGGGCCTGAAGCCATCCTGCGGTGTTGCGGCCAGGTCACAAGAAAGCGAGTTGAAGATAGGAGCTCAGGGGCACTGTAATTCACAAACCTGCAGAGTTATAAATGACAGCTATCGTCCAAAAATATACTGAAGTAAGGCTGCCAAGAGGACTTGAAAGCGGGGCAGAATTGCAGGAAACCGATTTCAGGAGGTACACTGGAATTGCATTGAAAGCATAGGAAAAGAGGCAGAACGTCCACAATGATGCACTTGGCCAAAAAGGGCGTATGCGTTTTTTCCTGAATATATTCAGGAAAAAACGCATACGCCCTTTTTGGCCAACCAAGCAAGCTTGCAAATGAAATATGCACTACAATGAAGTCTCACTTCCCCCCGGTCAAAAGGGCCATCTGAAAAAAGTGTAAAATCCAGAAAGGCAGGACAGGCCATGGAGAACTGGGAGCCTTGTTATGCTTATGGGCGGGATGTAAATTGCCAACAGACACTCGGGAGAAGTGTATGGTGTTTCCTGAAACATCTAAAAAACAAAGCAACAGAGCCTAGGGCACTTCCACTTATGGTCCTATAGCTTAGGGAAATTAAAATCAAAAAGACACAGCTACCCCAAAGTTTGGGACGCCTCTGTTTACAAGAACCTCGTTTACCGTACAAGTTCAATATCACAGAAAGTGAAAAATGGATAAAGAACTTGTGGTACTTACGTACAATGCAGTATCACTCAGCAATGAAATCTATGTCATCAGGCCCGTAGCAGCATAATGAGTGGATTCAGGTACGATGATTCTAACTGAAATAAGTCACACAGAAAAAGAAACATCATAAGATATCACTAATACACGGAATGTAAACTTGGCTACACAGGAACTGAATTACAGAACAGAACAGGGTCTCAAATTCAGAAAACCAACTTATGCTTGCTTATGGGGAAAGGTGAGTTGGGGTGCTGCATAAAACCAGAGATTGAAATGAGCACAGATAAAGTTCCTTAAGCCAAATATGGAATAGACAAGAGCTACTCCTTGCTCAACGAAATGGACTCAACACCCCATATTAAACGCCTAAGAATGTACCTGACTAGTAAGTACCTTAAAACCTATAGATTGCTATGTCTCTGAAAGAGAATCAAGCATGTGTACAGGGGCATAAACTCAGCAGTGATAGGATTGGAGAGGTTCGGTGAGCAAATGAAGACCCTTTGAAGTCATATTGCATGGTACCCATTCCACGGGTTTCAACTACCCAGGTTTTAGGTATTCTTCCTTCAGCTAAAACATGCATGTGGAACCCAGAGTATGATCAACCATTTGATCGGGAGACGTGTTCAAATATGTCTCAGTTTTCGTACCCTGGTACTCGGGTGCAACATTCCAGGCGCTTTACTAACACTCTCCCGACTTGGAGAGTCAGTCCCTTTAACCTCCTGTTTGGGCCAGTTTGCAATTTCTGCGGAAGATGAACAGGAATAGCGAGAACCAATGAGAGACTAGCTGGAGGTGTCTGAACGGGCAAATTTAACTCTCATTTCCCACCAGGAAGAGGAATTAACCAAAGGCTCAGCGTGCCGTGCCAGAACCATATTAGGGCCTGAAGCCATCCTGCGGTGTTGCGGCCAGGTCACAAGAAAGCGAGTTGAAGAAAGGAGCTCAGGGGCACTGTAATTCACAAACCTGCAGAGTTATAAATGACAGCTATCGTCCAAAAATAGACTGAAGTAAGGCTGCCAAGAGGACTTGAAAGCGGGGCAGAATTGCAGGAAACCGATTTCAGGAGGTAGACTGGAATTGCATTGAAAGCATAGGAAAAGAGGCAGAACGTCCACAATGATGCACTTGGCCAAAAAGGGCGTATGCGTTTTTTCCTGAATATATTCAGGAAAAAACGCATACGCCCTTTTTGGCAAACCAAGCAAGCTTGCAAAGGAAATCTGCACTACAATGAAGTCTCACTTCCCCCTGCTCAAAAGGGCCATCTGAAAAAAGTATAAAATTCAGAAAGGCAGGACAGGCCATGGAGAACTGGGAGCCTTGTTATGCTGATGGGCGGGATGTAAATTGCCAACAGACACTTGGGAGAAGTGTATGGTGTTTCCTGAAACATCTAAAAAACAAAGCAACAGAGCCTTGGGCACTGCCACTTATGGTCCTATAGCTTAGGGAAATTAAAATCAAAAAGACACAGCCACCCCAAAGTTTGGGACGCCTCTGTTTACAAGAATCTCGTTTACCGAACAAGTTCAATATCACAGAAAGTGAAAAATGGATAAAGAACATGTGGTACTTACGTACAATGCAGTATCACTCAGCAATGAAATCTATGTCATCAGGCCCGTAACAGCATAATGAGTGGATTCAGGTACGATGATTCTAACTGAAATAAGTCACACAGAAAAAGAAACATCATAAGATATCAGTAATACACGGAATATAAACTTGGCTACACAGGAACTGAATTACAGAACAGAACAGGGTCTCAAATTCAGAAAACCAACTTATGCTTGCTTATGGGGAAAGGTGAGTTGGGGTGCTGCATAAAACCAGAGATTGAAATGAGCACAGATAAAGTTCCTTAAGCCAAATATGGAATAGACAAGAGCTACTCCTTGCTCAACGAAATGGACTCAACACCCCATATTAAACGCCTAAGAATGTACCTGACTAGTAAGTACCTTAAAACCTATAGATTGCTATGTCTCTGATAGAGAATCAAGCATGTGTACAGGGGCATAAACTCAGCAGTGATAGGATTGGAGAGGTTCGGTGAGCAAATGAAGACCCTTTGAAGTCATATTGCATGGTACCCATTCCACGGGTTTCAACTACCCAGGTTTTAGGTATTCTTCCTTCAGCTAAAACATGCATGTGGAACCCAGAGTATGATCAACCATGTGATCGGGAGACGTGTTCAAATATGTCTCAGTTTTCCTCCCCTGGTACTCGGGTACAACATTCCAGACGCTTTACTAACACTCTCCCGACTTGGAGAGTCAGTCCCTTTAACCTCCTGTTTGGCCCAGTTTGCAATTTCTGCGGAAGATGAACAGGAATAGCGAGAACCAATGAGAGGCTAGCTGGAGGTGTCTGGACGGGCAAATTTAACTCTCATTTCCCACCAGGAAGAGGAATTAACCAAAGGCTCAGCGTGCCGGGCCGGAACCAGATTAGGGCCTGAAGCCATCCTGCGGTGTTGCGGCCAGCTCAAAAGAAAGCGAGTTGAAGATAGGAGCTCAGGGGCACTGTAATTCACAAACCTGCAGAGTTATAAATGACAGCTATCGTCCAAAAATACACTGAAGTAAGGCTGCCAAGAGGACTTGAAAGCGGGGCAGAATTGCAGGAAACCGATTTCAGGAGGTAGACTGGAATTGCATTGAAAGCATACGAAAAGAGGCAGAACGTCCACAATGATGCACTTGGCCAAAAAGGGCGTATGCGTTTTTTCCTGAATATATTCAGGAAAAAACGCATACGAACTTTTTGGCCAACCAAGCAAGCTTGCAAAGGAAATCTGCACTACAATGAAGTCTCACTTCCCCCCGGTCAAAAGGGCCATCTGAAAAAAGTGTAAAATCCAGAAAGGCAGGACAGGCCATGGAGAACTGGGAGCCTTGTTATGCTGATGGGCGGGATGTAAATTGCCAACAGAGACTTGGGAGAAGTGTATGGTGTTTCCTGAAACATCTAAAAAACAAAGCAACAGAGCCTAGGGCACTGCCACTTATGGTCCTATAGCTTAGGGAAATTAAAATCAAAAAGACACAGCCACCCCAAAGTTTGGGACGCCTCTGTTTACAAGAACCTCGTTTACAGTACAATTTCAACATCGCAGAAAGTGAAAAATGGATAAAGAAGTTGTGGTATTTACTTACAAAGCAATATCACTCAGCAATGAAATCTATGTCATCAGGCCCTTAGCAGCACAATGAGTGGATTCAGGTATGATAATTCTAACTGAAATAAGTCACACAGAAAAAGAAACATCATAAGATATCAGTAATACACGGAATGTAAACTTGGCTAGACAGGAACTGAATTACAGAACAGAACAGGGTCTCAAATTTAGAAAACCAACTTATGCTTGATTAAGGGGAAAGGTGAGTTGGCGTGCTGCATAAAACCAGAGATTGAAATGAGCACAGATAAAGTTCCTTAAGCCAAATATGGAATAGACAAGAGCTACTCCTTGCTCAACGAAATGGACTCAACACCGCATATTAAACGCCTAAGAATGTACCTGACTAGTAAGTATCTTAAAACCTATGGATTGCTATGTCTCCGAAAGAGAATCAAGCATGTGTACAGGGGCATAAACACAGCAGTGATAGGATTGGAGAGGTTCGGTGAGCAAATGAAGACCCTTTGAAGTCATATTGCATGGTACCCATTCCACGGGTTTCAACTACCCAGGTTTAAGGTATTCCTCCTTCAGTTAAAACATGCATGTGGAACCTAGAGTATGATCAACCATGTGATCGGGAGACGTGTTCAAATATGTCTCAGTTTTCGTACCCTGGTACTCGGGTGCAACATTCCAGACGCTTTACTAACACTCTCCCCACTTGGAGAGTCAGTCCCTTTAACCTCCTGTTTGGCCCAATTTGCAATTTCTGCGGAAGATGAACAGGAATAGCGAGAACCAATGAGAGACTAGCTGGAGGTGTCTGAACGGGCAAATTTAACTCTCATTTCCCACCAGGAAGAGGAATTAACCAAAGGCTCAGCGTGCCGTGCCAGAACCAGATTAGGGCCTGAAGCCATCCTGCGGTGTTGCGGCCAGGTCACAAGAAAGCGAGTTGAAGAAAGGAGCTCAGGGGCACTGTAATTCACAAACCTGCCGAGTTATAAATGACAGCTATCGTCCAAAAATAGACTGAAGTAAGGCTGCCAAGAGGACTTGAAAGCGGGGCAGAATTGCAGGAAACCGATTTCAGGAGGTAGACTGGAATTGCATTGAAAGCATAGGAAAAGAGGCAGAACGTCCACAATGATGCACTTGGCCAAAAAGGGCGTATGCGTTTTTTCCTGAATATATTCAGGAAAAAACGCATACGCCCTTTTTGGCCAACCAAGCAAGCTTGCAAAGGAAATCTGCACTACAATGAAGTCTCACTTCCCCCCGGTCAAAAGGGCCATCTGAAAAAAGTGTAAAATCCAGAAAGGCAGGACAGGCCATGGAGAACTGGGAGCCTTGTTATGCTTATGGGCGGGATGTAAATTGCCAACAGACACTCGGGAGAAGTGTATGGTGTTTCCTGAAACATCTAAAAAACAAAGCAACAGAGCCTAGGGCACTTCCACTTATGGTCCTATAGATTAGGGAAATTAAAATAAAAAAGACACAGCCACCCCAAAGTTTGGGACGCCTCTGTTTACAAGAACCTCGTTTACCGTACAAGTTCAATATCACAGAAAGTGAAAAATGGATAAAGAAATTGAGGTAATTACGTACAATGCAGTATCACTCAGCAATGAAATCTATGTCATCAGGCCCGTAGCAGCATAATGAGTGGATTCAGGTACAATGATTATAACTGAAATAAGTCACACAGAAAAAGAAACATCATAAGATATCTGTAATACACGGAATGTAAACTTGGCTACACAGGAACTGAATTCCAAAACAGAACAGGGTCTCAAATTTAGAAAACCAACTTATGCTTGCTTAAGGGGAAAGATGAGTTGGGGTGCTGCATAAAACCAGAGATTGAAATGAGCACAGATAAAGTTCCTTAAGCCAAATATGGAATAGACAAGAGCTACTCCTTGCTCAACGAAATGGACTCAACACCCCATATTAAACACCTAAGAATGTACCTGACTAGTAAGTATCTTAAAACCTATAGATTGCTATGTCTCCAAAAGAGAATCAAGCGTGTGTACAGGGGCATAAACGCAGCAGTGATAGGATTGGAGAGGTTCGGTGAGCAAATGAAGACCCTTTGAAGTCATATTGCATGGTAACCATTACACGGGTCTCAACTCTCCAGGTTTAAGGTATTCTTCCTTCAACTAAAATATGCATGTGGAACCCAGAGTATGATCAACCGTGTGAACGGGAGACGTGTTCAAATATGTCTCAGTTTTTGTACCCTGGTACTCGGGTGCACCATTCCAGATGATTTATTAAAACTCTCCCCACTTGGAGAGTCAGCGCCTTTAACCTCCTGTTTTGCCCAGTTTGCAATTTCTGCAGAAGTTGAACAGGAATAGGGAGAACCAATGAGAGACTAGCTGGAGGTGTCTGGACGGGCAAATTTAACTCTCATTTCCCACCAGGAAGAGGAAATAACCAAAGGCTCAGCGTGCCGTGCCGGAACCAGATTAGGGCCTGAAGCCATCCTGCGGTGTTGCGGCCAGCTGAAAAGAAAGCGAGTTGAAGAAAGGAGCTCAGGGGCACTGTAATTCACAAACCTGCAGAGTTATAAATGACAGCTATCGTCCAAAAATATACTGAAGTAAGGCTGCCAAGAGGACTTGAAAGCGGGGCAGAATTGCAGGAAACCCATTTCAGGAGGTAGACTGGAATTGCATTGAAAGCATAGGAAAAGAGGCAGAACGTCCAAAATGATGCACTTAGCCAAAAAGGGCGTATGCATTTTTTCCTGAATATATTCAGGAAAAAACACATACGCCCTTTTTGGCCAACCAAGCAAGCTTGCAAAGGAAATCTGCACTACAATGAAGTCTCACTTCCCGCCGGTCAAAAGGGCCATCTGAAAAAAGTGTAAAATCCAGAAAGGCAGGACAGGCCATGGAGAACTGGGAGCCTTGTTATGCTGATGGGTGGGATGAAAATTGCCAACAGACACTCGGGAGAAGTGTATGGTGTTTCCTGAAACATCGAAAAAACAAAGCAACAGAGCCTAGGGCACTTCCACTTATGGTCCTATAGCTTAGGGAAATTGAAATCAAAAAGACACAGCCACCCCAAAGTTTGGGACGCCTCTGTTTACAAGAACCTCGTTTACCGTACAAGTTCAATATCACAGAAAGTGAAAAATAGATAAAGAACTTGTGGTACTTACGTACAATACAGTATCACTCAGCAATGAAATCTATGTCATCAGTCCCGTAGCAGCATAATGAGTGGATTCAGGTACGATGATTCTATCTGAAATAAGTCACACAGAAAAAGAAACATCATAAGATATCACTAATACACGGAATGTAAACTTGGCTACACAGGAACTGAATTACAGAAGAGAACTGGGTCTCAAATTTAGAAAACCAACTTATGCTTGCTTAAGGGGAAAGGTGAGTTGGGGTGCTGCATAAAACCAGAGATTGAAATGAGCACAGATAAAGTTCCTTAAGCCAAATATGGAATAGACAAGAGCTACTCCTTGCTCAACGAAATGGACTCAACACCGCATATTAAACGCCTAAGAATGTACCTAACTAGTAAGTATCTTAAAACCTATGGATTGCTATGTCTCCGAAAGAGAATCAAGCATGTGTACAGGGGCATAAATGCAGCAGTGATAGGATTGGAGAGGTTCGGTGAGCAAATGAAGACCCTTTGAAGTCATATTGAATGGTACCCATTCCACGGGTCTCAACTCTGCAGGTTTAAGGTATTCTTCCTTCAGCTAAAACATGCATGTTGAACCCAGAGTACGATCAACCGTGTGAACGGGAGACGTGTTCAAATATGTCTCAGTTTTTCTCCCCTGGTACTCGGGTGCAACATTCCAGACGCTTTACTAACACTCTCCCCACTTGGAGAGTCAGCGCCTTTAACCTCCTGTTTGGCCCAGTTTGCAATTTCTGTGGAAGATGAACAGGAATAGCGAGAACCAATGAGAGAATAGCTGGAGGTGTCTGGACGGGCAAATTTAACTCTCATTTCCCACCAGGATGAGGAAATAACCAAAGGCTCAGCGTGCCGTTCCGGAACCAGATTAGGGCCTGAAGCCATCCTGCGGTGTTGCGGCCTGCTCAAAAGAAATCGAGTTGAAGAAAGGAGCTCAGGGGCACTGTAATTCACAAATCTGCAGAGTTATAAATGACAGCTATCGTCCAAAAATATACTGAAGTAAGGCTGCCAAGAGGACTTGAAAGCGGGGCAGAATTGCAGGAAACCGATTTCAGGAGGTAGACTGGAATTGCATTGAAAGCATAGGAAAAGAGGCAGAACATCCACAATGATGCACTTGGCCAAAAAGTGCGTATGCGTTTTTTCCTGAATATATTCAGGAAAAAACGCATACGCCCTTTTTGGCCAACCAAGCAAGCTTGCAAAGGAAATCTGCACTACAATGAAGTCTCACTTCCCCCCGGTCAAAAGGGCCATCTGAAAAAAGTGTAAAATCCAGAAAGGCAGGACAGGCCATGGAGAACTGGGAGCCTTGTTATGCTGATGGGCGGGATGTAAATTGCCAACAGACACTTGGGAGAAGTGTATGGTGTTTCCTGAAACATCTAAAAAACAAAGCAACAGAGCCTAGGGCACTTTCTCATATGGTCCTATAGCTTAGGGAAAGTAAAATCAAAAAGACACAGCCACCCAAGTTTGGATCGGCTCTGTTTACAAGAAACTCATTTACAGTACAAGTTCAACATCTCAGAAAGTGAAAAATGGATAAAGAAGTTGTGGTATTTACTTACAAAGCAATATCACTCAGCAATGAAATCTATGTCATCAGGCCCTTAGCAGCACAATGAGTGGATTCAGGTATGATGATTCTAACTGAAATAATTCACACAGAAAAAGAAACATCATAAGACATCACTAATACACGGAATGTAAACTTGGCTACACAGGAACTGAATTACAGAACAGAACAGGGTCTCAAATTTAGAAAACCAACTTATGCTTGCTTAAGGGGAAAGGTGAGTTGGGGTGCTGCATAAAACCAGAGATTGAAATGAGCACAGATAAAGTTCCTTAAGCCAAATATGGAATAGACAAGAGCTACTCCTTGCTCAACGAAATGGACTCAACACCGCATATTAAACGCCTAAGAATGTACCTGACTTGTAAGTATCTTAAAACCTATGGATTGCTATGTCTCCAAAAGAGAATCAAGCGTGTGTACAGGGGCATAAACGCAGCAGTGATAGGATTGGAGAGGTTCGGTGAGCAAATGAAGACCCTTTGAAGTCATATTGCATGGTACCCATTCCACGGGTCTCAACTCTGCAGTTTTAAAGCATTCTTCCTTCAGCTAAAACATGCATGTGGAACCTAGAATATAATCAACCATGTGATCGGGAGACGAGTTCAAATATGTCTCAGTTTTCGTACCCTGGTACTCGGGTGCAACATTCCAGACGCTTTACTAACACTCTCCCAACTTGGAGAGTCAGTCCCTTTAACCTCCTGTTTGGCCCAGTTTGCAATTTCTGCGGAAGATGAACAGGAATAGGGAGAACCAATGAGAGACTAGCTGGAGGTGTCTGGACGGGCAAATTTAACTCTCATTTCCCACCAGGAAGAGGAATTAACCAAAGGCTCAGCGTGCCGTGCCGGAACCAGATTAGGGCCTGAAGCCATCCAGCAGTGTTGCGGCAGGTCACAAGAAAGCGAGTTGAAGAAAGGAGCTCAGGGGCACTGTAATTCACAAACCTGCAGAGTTATAAATGACAGCTATCGTCCAAAAATAGACTGAAGTAAGGCTGCCAAGAGGACTTGAATGCGGGGCAGAATTGCAGGAAACCGATTTAAGGAGGTAGACTGGAACTGCATTTCAAGCATAGGAAAAGAGGCAGAACGTCCACAATGATGCACTTGGCCAAAAAGGGCGTATGCGTTTTTTCGTGAATATATTCAGGAAAAAACGCATACGCCCTTTTTGGCCAACCAAGCAAGCTTGCAAAGGAAATCTGCACTACAATGAAGTCTCACTTCCCCCCGGTCAAAAGGGCCATCTGAAAAATGTGTAAAATCCAGAAAGGCAGGAGAGGACATGGAGAACTGGGAGCCTTTTTATGCTGATGGGCGGGATGTAAATTGCCAACAGACACTCGGGAGAAGTGTATGGTGTTTCCTGAAACATCGAAAAAACAAAGCAACAGAGCCTAGGGCACTGCCACTTATGGTCCTATAGCTTAGGGAAATTAAAATCAAAAAGACACAGCCACCCCAAAGTTTGGGACGCCTCTGTTTACAAGAACCTCGTTTACAGTACATGTTCAACATCGCAGAAAGTGAAAAATGGATAAAGAAGTTGTGGTATTTACTTACAAAGCAATATCACTCAGCAATGAAATCTGTGTCATCAGGCCCTTAGCAGCACAATGAGTGGATTCAGGTATGATGATTCTAACTGAAATAAATCACACAGAAAAAGAAACATCATAAGATATCAGTAATACACGGAATGTAAACTTGGCTAGACAGGAACTGAATTACAGAACAGAACAGGGTCTCAAATTTAGAAAACCAACTTATGCTTGCTTAAGGGGAAAGGTGAGTTGGGGTGCTGCATAAAACCGGAGATTGAAATGAGCACAGGTAAAGTTCCTTAAGCCAAATATGGAATAGACAAGAGCTACTCCTTGCTCAACGAAATGGACTCAACACCGCATATTAAACTCCTAAGAATGTACATGACTTGCAAGTATCTTAAAACCTATGGATTGCTATGTCTCCGAAAGAGAATCAAGCATGTGTACAGGGGCATAAACGCAGCAGTGATAGGATTGGAGAGGTTCGGTGAGCAAATGAAGACCCTTTGAAGTCATATTGCATGGTACCCATTCCACGGGTTTCAACTACCCAGGTTTAAGATATTCTTCCTTCAGCTAAAACATGCATGTGTCCCTAGAGTATGATCAACCATGTGATCGGGAGACGTGTTCAAATATGTCTCAGTTTTCCTCCCCTGGTACTCGGGTGCAACATTCCAGACGCTTTACTAACACTCTCCCGACTTGGAGAGTCAGTCCCTTTAACCTCCTGTTTGGCCCAGTTTGCAATTTCTGTGGAAGATGAACAGGAATAGCGAGTACCAAAGAGAGACTAGCTGGAGGTGTCTGGACGGGCAAATTTAACTCTCATTTCCCACCAGGAAGAGGAATTAACCAAAGGCTCAGCGTGCCGTGCCAGAACCAGATTAGGGCCTGAAGCCATCCTGCGGTGTTGCGGCCAGGTCACAAGAAAGCGAGTTGAAGAAAGGAGCTCAGGGGCACTGTAATTCACAAACCTGCAGAGTTATAAATGACAGCTATCGTCCAAAAATAGACTGAAGTAAGGCTGCCAAGAGGACTTGAAAGCGGGGCAGAATTGCAGGAAACCGATTCCAGGAGGTAGACTGGAATTGCATTGAAAGCATAGGAAAAGAGGCAGAACGTCCACAATGATGCACTTGGCCAAAAAGGGCGTATGCGTTTTTTCCTGAATATATTCAGGAAAAAACGCATACGCCCTTTTTGGCCAACCAAGCAAGCTTGCAAAGGAAATCTGCACTACAATGAAGTCTCACTTCCCCCCGGTCAAAAGGGCCATCTGAAAAAAGTGTAAAATCCAGAAAGGCAGGACAGGCCATGGAGAACTGGGAGCCTTGTTATGCTGATGGGCAGGATGTAAATTGCCAACAACCACTCGGGAGAAGTCTATGGTGTTTCCTGAAACATCTAAAAAACAAAGCAACAGAGCCTAGGGCACTTCCACTTATGGTCCTATAGCTTAGGGAATTTAAAATCAAAAAGACACAGCCACCCCAAATTTTGGAACGGCTCTGTTTACAAGAACCTCGTTTACAGTACAAGTTCAACATCGCAGAAAGTGAAAAATGGATAAAGAAGTTGTGGTATTTACTTACAAAGCAATATCACTCAGCAATGAAATCTGTGTCATCAGGCCCTTAGCAGCACAATGAGTGGATTCAGGTATGATGATTCTAACTGAAATAAGTCACACAGAAAAAGAAACATCATAAGATATCAGTAATACACGGAATGTAAACTTGGCTACACAGGAACTGAATTACAGAATAGAACAGGGTCTCAAATTTAGATAACCAACTTATGCTTGCTTAAGGGGAAAGGTGAGTTGGGGTGCTGCATAAAACCAGAGATTGAAATGGGCACAGATAAAGTTCCTTAAGCCAAATATGGAATAGACAAGAGCTACTCCTTGCTCAACGAAATGGACTCAACACCGCATATTAAACGCCTAAGAATGTACCTGACTAGTAAGTATCTTAAAACCTATGGATTGCTATGTCTCCGAAAGAGAATCAAGCATGTGTATAGGGGCATAAACGCAGCTGTGATAGGATTGGAGAGGTTCGGTGAGCAAATGAAGACCCTTTGAAGTCATATTGCATGGTACCCATTCCACGGGTTTCAACTACCCAGGTTTAAGGTATTCTTCCTTCAGCTAAAACATGCATGTGGAACCTAGAGTATGATCAACCATGTGATAGGGAGACGTGTTCAAATATGTCTCAGTTTTCGTACCCTGGTACTCGCGTGCAACATTCCAGACGCTTTACTAACACTCTCCCGATTTGGAGAGTCAGTCCCTTTAACCTCCTGTTTGGCCCAGTTTGCAATTTCTGCGGAAGATGAACAGGAATAGCGAGAACCAATGAGAGGGTAGCTGGAGGTGTCTGGGCGGGCAAATTTAACTCTCATTTCCCACCAGGAAGAGGAATTAACCAAAGGCTCAGCGTGCCGTGCCGGAACCAGATTAGGGCCTGAAGCCATCCTGCGGTGTTGTAGCCAGCTCACAAGAAAGCGAGTTGAAGAAAGGAGCTCAGGGACACTGTAATTCACAAACCTGCAGAGTTATAAATGACAGCTATCGTCCAAAAATAGACTGAAGTAAGGCTGCCAAGAGGACTTGAAAGCGGGGCAGAATTGCAGGAAACCGATTTCAGGAGGTAGACTGGAATTGCATTGAAAGCATAGGAAAAGAGGCAGAACGTCCACAATGATGCACTTGGCCAAAAAGGGCGTATGCGTTTTTTCCTGAATATATTCAGGAAAAAACGCATACGCCCTTTTTGGCCAACCAAGCAAGCTTCCAAAGGAAATCTGCACTACAATGAAGTCTCACTTCCCCCCGGTCAAAAGGGCCATCTGAAAAATGTGTAAAATCCAGAAAGGCAGGACAGGCCATGGAGAACTGGGAGCCTTGTTATGCTGATGGGCGGGATGTAAATTGCCAACAACCACTGGGGAGAAGTGTATGGTGTATCCTGAAACATCTAAAAAACAAAGCAACAGAACCTAGGGCACTTCCACTTATGGTCCTATAGCTTAGAGAATTTAAAATCAAAAAGACACAGCCACCCCAAAGTTTGGAACGGCTCTGTTTACAAGAACCTCGTTTACAGTACAAGTTCAACATCGCAGAAAGTGAAAAATGGAGAAAGAAGTTGTGGTATTTACTTACAAAGCAATATCACTCAGCAATGAAATCTGTGTCATCAGGCCCTTAGCAGCACAATGAGTGGATTCAGGTATGATGATTCTAACTGAAATAAGTCACACAGAAAAAGAAACATCATAAGATATCAGTAATACACGGAATGTAAACTTGGCTACACAGGAACTGAATTACAGAATAGAACAGGGTCTCAAATTTAGAACCAACTTATGCTTGCTTAAGGGTAAAGGTGAGTTGGGGTGCTGCATAAAACCAGAGATTGAAATGAGCACAGATAAAGTTCCTTAAGCCAAATATGGAATAGACAAGAGCTACTCCTTGCTCAACGAAATGGACTCAACACCGCATATTAAACGCCTAAGAATGTACCTGACTTGCAAGTATCTTAAAACCTATGGATTGCTATGTCTCCGAAAGAGAATCAAGCATGTGTACAGGGGCATAAACGCAGCAGTGATAGGATTGGAGAGGTTCGGTGAGCAAATGAAGACCCTTTGAAGTCATATTGCATGGTACCCATTCCACGGGTTTCAACTACCCAGGTTTAAGGTATTCTTCCTTCAGCTAAAACATGCATGTGGAACCTAGAGTATGATCAACCATGTGATCGGGAGACGTGTTCAAATATGTCTCCGTTTTCGTACCCTGGTACTCGCGTGCAACATTCCAGACGCTTTACTAACACTCTCCCGACTTGGAGAGTCAGTCCCTTTAACCTCCTGTTTGGCCCAGTTTGCAATTTCTGCGGAAGATGAACAGGAATAGCGAGAACCAATGAGAGACTAGCTGGAGGTGTCTGGACGGGCAAATTTAACTCTCATTTCCCACCAGGAAGAGGAATTAACCAAAGGCTCAGCTTGCCATTCCGGAAGAAGATTAGGGCCTGAAGCCATCCTGCGGTGTTGTAGCCAGCTCACAAGAAAGCGAGTTGAAGAAAGGAGCTCAGGGACACTGTAATTCACAAACCTGCAGAGTTATAAATGACAGCTATCGTCCAAAAATAGACTGAAGTAAGGCTGCCAAGAGGACTTGAAAGCGGGGCAGAATTGCAGGAAACCGATTTCAGGAGGTAGACTGGAATTGCATTGAAAGCATAGGAAAAGAGGCAGAACGTCCACAATGATGCACTTGGCCAAAAAGGGCGTATGTGTTTTTTCCTGAATATATTCAGGAAAAAACGCATACGCCCTTTTTGGCCAACCAAGCAAGCTTGCAAAGGAAATCGCACTACAATGAAGTCTCACTTCCCCCGGGTCAAAAGGGCCATCTGAAAAATGTGTAAAATCCAGAAAGGCAGGACAGGCCATGGAGAACTGGGAGCCTTGTTATGCTGATGGGCGGGATGTAAATTGCCAACAACCACTCGGGAGAAGTGTATGGTGTTTCCTGAAACATCTAAAAAACAAAGCAACAGAACCTAGGGCACTTCCACTTATGGTCCTATAGCTTAGGGAATTTAAAATCAAAAAGACACAGCCACCCCAAAGTTTGGAACGGCTCTGTTTACAAGAACCTCGTTTACAGTACAAGTTCAACATCGCAGAAAGTGAAAAATGGAGAAAGAAGTTGTGGTATTTACTTACAAAGCAATATCACTCAGCAATGAAATCTGTGTCATCAGGCCCTTAGCAGCACAATGAGTGGATTCAAGTATGATGATTCTAACTGAAATAAGTCACGCAGAAAAAGAAACATCATAAGATATCAGTAATACACGGAATGTAAACTTGGCTACACAGGAACTGAATTACAGAATAGAACAGGGTCTCAAATTTAGAACCAACTTATGCTTGCTTAAGGATAAAGGTGAGTTGGGGTGCTGCATAAAACCAGAGATTGAAATGAGCACAGATAAAGTTCCTTAAGCCAAATATGGAATAGACAAGAGCTACTCCTTGCTCAACGAAATGGACTCAACACCGCATATTAAACGCCTAAGAATGTACCTGACTTGCAAGTATCTTAAAACCTATGGATTGCTATGTCTCCGAAAGAGAATCAAGCCTGTGTACAGGGGCATAAACGCAGCAGTGATAGGATTGGAGAGGTTCGGTGAGCAAATGAAGACCCTTTGAAGTCATATTGCATGGTACCCATTCCACGGGTTTCAACTACCCAGGTTTTAGGTATTCTTCCTTCAGCTAAAACATGCATGTGGAACCCAGAGTATGATCAACCATGTGATCGGGAGACGTGTTCAAATATGTCTCAGTTTTCATACCCTGGTACTCGCGTGCAACATTCCAGACGCTTTACTAACACTCTCCCGACTTGGAGAGTCAGTCCCTTTAACCTCCTGTTTGGCCCAGTTTGCAATTTCTGCGGAAGATGAACAGGAATAGCGAGAACCAATGAGAGACTAGCTGGAGGTGTCTGGACGGGCAAATTTAACTCTCATTTCCCACCAGGAAGAGGAATTAACCAAAGGCTCAGCGTGCCGTGCCGGAACCACATTAGGGCCTGAAGACATCCTGCGGTGTTGCGGCCAGCTCACAAGAAAGCGAGTTGAAGAAAGGAGCTCAGGGGCACTGTAATTCACAAACCTGCAGAGTTATAAATGACAGCTATCGTCCAAAAATAGACTGAAGTAAGGCTGCCAAGAGGACTTGAAAGCGGGGCAGAATTGCAGGAAACCGATTTCAGGAGGTAGACTGAAATTGCATTGAAAGCATAGGAAAAGAGGCAGAACGTCCACAATGATGTACTTGGCCAAAAAGGGCGTATGCGTTTTTTCCTGAATATATTCAGGAAAAAACGCATACGCCCTTTTTGGCCAACCAAGCAAGCTTGCAAAGGAAATCTGCACTACAATGAAGTCTCACTTCCCCCGGGTCTAGAGGGCCATCTGAAAAAAGTGTAAAATCCAGAAAGGCAGGACAGGCCATGGAGAACTGGGAGCCTTGTTATGCTGATGGGCGGGATGTAAATTACCAACAACCACTCGGGAGAAGTGTATGGTGTTTCCTGAAACATCTAAAAAACAAAGCAACAGAACCTAGGGCACTTCCACTTATGGTCCTATAGCTTAGGGAAATTAAAATCAAAAAGACACAGCCACCCCAAAGTTTGGAACGGCTCTGTTTACAAGAACCTCGTTTACAGTACAAGTTCAACATCGCAGAAAGTGAAAAATGGAGAAAGAAGTTGTGGTATTTACTTACAAAGCAATATCACTCAGCAATGAAATCTGTGTCATCAGGCCCTTAGCAGCACAATGAGTGGATTCAGGTATGATGATTCTAACTGAAATAAGTCACACAGAAAAAGAAACATCATAAGATATCAGTAATACACGGAATGGAAACTTGGCTACACAGGAACTGAATTACAGAACAGAACAGGGTCTCAAATTTAGAAAACCAACTTATGCTTGCTTAAGGGTAAAGGTGAGTTGGGGTGCTGCATAAAACCAGAGATTGAAATGAGCACAGATAAAGTTCCTTAAGCCAAATATGGAATAGACAAGAGCTACTCCTTGCTCAACGAAATGGACTCAACACCGCATATTAAACGCCTAAGAATGTACCTGATTTGTAAGTATCTTAAAACCTATGGATTGCTATGTCTCCGAAAGATAATCAAGCATGTGTACAGGGGCATAAACGCAGCAGTGATAGGATTGGAGAGGTTCGGTGAGCAAATGAAGACCCTTTGAAGTCATATTGCATGGTACCCATTCCACGGGTTTCAACTACCCAGGTTTTAGGTATTCTTCCTTCAGCTAAAACATGCATGTGGAACCCAGAGTATGATCAACCATGTGATCGGGAGATGTGTTCAAATATGTCTCAGTTTTCATACCCTGGTACTCGGGAGCAACATTCCAGACGCTTTACTAACACTCTCCCGACTTGGATAGTCAGTCCCTTTAACCTCCTGTTTGGCCCAGTTTGCAATTTCTGCGGAAGATGAACAGGAATAGCGAGAACCAATGAGAGACTAGCTGGAGGTGTCTGGACGGGCAAATTTAACTCTCATTTCCCACCAGGAAGAGGAATTAACCAAAGGCTCAGCGTGCCGTGCCGGAACCACATTAGGGCCTGAAGCCATCCTGCGGTGTTGCGGCCAGCTCACAAGAAAGCGAGTTGAAGAAAGGAGCTCAGGGGCACTATAATTCACAAACCTGCAGAGTTATAAATGACAGCTATCGTCCAAAAATAGACTGAAGTAAGGCTGCCAAGAGGACTTGAAAGCGGGGCAGAATTGCAGGAAACCGATTTCAGGAGGTAGACTGAAATTGCATTGAAAGCATAGGAAAAGAGGCAGAACGTCCACAATGATGCACTTGGCCAAAAAGGGCATATGCGTTTTTTCCTGAATATATTCAGGAAAAAACGCATACGCCCTTTTTGGCCAACCAAGCAAGCTTGCAAAGGAAATCTGCACTACAATGAAGTCTCACTTCCCCCCGGTCAAAAGGGCCATCTGAAAAAAGTGTAAAATCCAGAAAGGCAGGACAGGCCATGGAGAACTGGGAGCCTTGTTATGCTGATGGGCGGGATGTAAATTGCCAACAACCACTCGGGAGAAGTCTATGGTGTTTCCTGAAACATCTAAAAAACAAAGCAACAGAACCTAGGGCACTTCCACTTATGGTCCTATAGCTTAGGGAAATTAAAATCAAAAAGACACATCCACCCCAAAATTTGGGACCTCTGTTTACAAGAACCTCGTTTACCGTACAAGTTCAATATCACAGAAAGTGAAAAATGGATAAATAAGTTGTGGTATTTACTTACAAAGCAATATCACTCAGCAATGAAATCTATGTCATCAGGCCCTTAGCAGCACAATGAGTGGATTCAGGTACGATGATTCTAACTGAAATAAGTCACACAGAAAAAGAAACATCATAAGATATCAGTAATACATGGAATGTAAACTTGGCTACACAGGAACTGAATTCCAAAACAGAACAGGGTCTCAAATTTAGAAAACCAACTTATGCTTGCTTAAGGGGAAAGGTGAGTTGGGGTGCTGCATAAAACCAGAGATTGAAATGAGCACAAATAAAGTTCCTTAAGCCAAATATGGAATAGACAAGAGCTACTCCTTGCTCAACGAAATGGACTCAACACCCCATATTAAACGCCTAAGGATGTACCTGACTAGTAAGTATCTTAAAACCTATGGATTGCTATGTCTCCAAAAGAGAATCAAGCGTGTGTACAGGGGCATAAACGCAGCAGTGATAGGACTGGAGAGGTTTGGTGAGCAAATGAAGACCCTTTGAAGTCATATTGCATGGTACCCATTACATGGGTCTCAACTCTCCAGGTTTAAGATATTCTTCCTTCAGCTAAAACATGCATGTGGAACCCAGAGTATGATCAACCGTGTGAACGGGAGACGTGTTCAAATATGTCTCAGTTTTCCTCCCCTGGTACTTGGGTGCAACATTCCAGACGCTTTACTAACACTCTCCCCACTTGGAGAGTCAGCGCCTTTAACCTCCCGTTTGGCCCAGTTTGCAATTTCTGCGGAAGATGAACAGGAATAGGGAGAACCAATGAGAGACTAGCTGGAGGTGTCTGGACGGGCAAATTTAACTCTCATTTCCCACCAGAAAGAGGAAATAACCAAAGGCTCAGCGTGCCGTGCCGCAACAAGATTAGGGCCTGAAGCCATCCTGCGGTGTTGCGGCCAGCTCACAAGAAAGCGAGTTGAAGAAAGGAGCTCAGGGGCACTGTAATTCACAAACCTGCAGAGTTATAAATGACAACTATCGTCCAAAAATATACTGAAGTAAGGCTGCCAAGAGGACTTGAAAGCGGGGCAGAATTGCAGGAAACCGATTTCAGGAGGTAGACTGGAATTGCATTGAAAGCATAGTAAAACAGGCAGAAGGAACACAATGATGCACTTGGCCAAAAAGGGCGTATGCGTTTTTTCCTGAATATATTCAGGAAAAAACGCATACGCCCTTTTTGGCCAACCAAGCAAGCTTGCAAAGGAAATCTGCACTACAATGAAGTCTCACTTCCCCCTGGTCAAAAGGGCCATCTGAAAAAGTGGAAAATCCAGAAAGGCAGGACAGGCCATGGAGAACTGGGAGCCTTGTTACTCTGATGGGTGGGATGTAAATTGCCAACAGACACTCGGGAGAAGTGTATGGTGTTTCCTGAAACATCTAAAAAACAAAGCAACAGAGCCTAGGGCACTTCCACTTATGGTCCTATAGCTTAGGGAAATTAAAATCAAAAAGACACAGCAACCCCAAAGTTTGGGAGGCCTATGTTTACAAGAACCTCGTTTACAGTACAAGTTCAACATTGCAGAATGTGAAAAATGGATAAAGAAGTTGTGGTATTTACTTACAAAGCAATATCACTCAGGAATGAAATCTATGTCATCAGGCCCTTAGCAGCACAATGAGTGGATTCAGGTATGATGATTCTAACTGAAATGAGTCACACAGAAAAAGAAACATCATAAGATATCAGTAATACACGGAATGTAAACTTGGCTACACAGGAACTCAATTACAGAACAGAACAGGGTCTCATATTTAGAAAACCAACTTATGCTTCCTTAAGGGGAAAGGTGAGTTGGGGTGCTGCATAAAACCAGAGATTGAAATGAGCACAGATAAAGTTCCTTAAGCCAAATATGGAATAGACAAGAGCTACTCCTTGCTCAACGAAATGGACTCAACACCGCATATTAAACGCCTAAGAACGTACCTGACTAGTAAGTATCTTAAAACCTATGGATTGCTATGTCTCCGAAAGAGAATCAAGCATGTGTACAGGGGCATAAACGCAGCAGTGATAGGATTGGAGAGGTTCGGTGAGCAAATGAAGACCCTTTGAAGTCATATTGCATGGTACCCATTCCACGGGTTTCAACTACCCAGGTTTAAGGTATTCTTCCTTCAGCTAAAACATGCATGTGGAACCTAGAGTATGATCAACCATGTGACCGGGAGACGTGTTCAAATATGTCTCAGTTTTCGTACCCTGGTACTCGGGTGCAACATTCCAGATGCTTTACTAACACTCTCTCGACTTGGAGAGTCAGTCCCTTTAACCTCCTGTTTGGCCCAGTTTGCAATTTCTGCGGAAGATGAACAGGAATAGCGAGAACCAATGAGAGACTAGCTGGAGGTGTCTGGACGGGCAAATTTAACTCTCATTTCCCACCAGGAAGAGGAATTAACCAAAGGCTCAGCGTGCCGTGCCGGAACCAGATTAGGGCCTGAAGCCATCCTGTGGTGCTGCGGCCAGGTCACAAGAAAGCGAGTTGAAGAAAGGAGCTCAGGGGCACTGTAATTCACAAACCTGCAGAGTTATAAATGACAGCTATCGTCCAAAAATATACTGAAGTAAGGCTGCCAAGAGGACTTGAAAGCGGGGCAGAACTGCAGGAAACCGATTTCAGGAGGTAGACTGGAATTGCATTGAAAGCATAGGAAAAGAGGCAGAACGTCCACAATGATGCACTTGGCCAAAAAGGGCGTATGCGTTTTTTCCTGAATATATTCAGGAAAAAACGCATACGCCCTTTTTGGCCAACCAAGCAAGCTTGCAAAGGAAATCTGCACTACAATGAAGTCTCACTTCCCCCCGGTCAAAAGGGCCATCTGAAAAAAGTGTAAAATCCAGAAAGGCAGGACAGGCCATGGAGAACTGGGAGCCTTGTTACTCTGATGGGTGGGATGTAAATTGCCAACAGACACTCGGGAGAAGTGTATGGTGTTTCCTGAAACATCTAAAAAACAAAGCAACAGAGCCTAGGGCACTTCCACTTATGGTCCTATAGCTTAGGGAAATTAAAATCAAAAAGACACAGCAACCCCAAAGTTTGGGAGGCCTATGTTTACAAGAACCTCGTTTACAGTACAAGTTCAACATTGCAGAATGTGAAAAATGGATAAAGAAGTTGTGGTATTTACTTACAAAGCAATATCACTCAGGAATGAAATCTATGTCATCAGGCCCTTAGCAGCACAATGAGTGGATTCAGGTATGATGATTCTAACTGAAATAAGTCACACAGAAAAAGAAACATCATAAGATATCAGTAATACACGGAATGTAAACTTGGCTACACAGGAACTCAATTACAGAACAGAACAGGGTCTCATATTTAGAAAACCAACTTATGCTTCCTTAAGGGGAAAGGTGAGTTGGGGTGCTGCATAAAACCAGAGATTGAAATGAGCACAGATAAAGTTCCTTAAGCCAAATATGGAATAGACAAGAGCTACTCCTTGCTCAACGAAATGGACTCAACACCGCATATTAAACGCCTAAGAACGTACCTGACTAGTAAGTATCTTAAAACCTATGGATTGTTATGTCTCCGAAAGAGAATCAAGCATGTGTACAGGGGCATAAACGCAGCAGTGATAGGATTGGAGAGGTTCGGTGAGCAAATGAAGACCCTTTGAAGTCATATTGCATGGTACCCATTCCACGGGTTTCAACTACCCAGGTTTAAGGTATTCTTCCTTCAGCTAAAACATGCATGTGGAACCTAGAGTATGATCAACCATGTGACCGGGAGACGTGTTCAAATATGTCTCAGTTTTCGTACCCTGGAACTCGGGTGCAACATTCCAGATGCTTTACTAACACTCTCTCGACTTGGAGAGTCAGTCCCTTTAACCTCCTGTTTGGCCCAGTTTGCAATTTCTGCGGAAGATGAACAGGAATAGCGAGAACCAATGAGAGGGTAGCTGGAGGTGTCTGGACGGGCAAATTTAACTCTCATTTCCCACCAGGAAGAGGAATTAACCAAAGGCTCAGCATGCCGGGCCGGAACCAGATTAGGGCCTGAAGCCATCCTGCGGTGTTGCGGCCAGCTCACAAGAAATCGAGTTGAAGAAAGGAGCTCAGGGGCACTGTAATTCACAAACCTGCAGAGTTATAAATGACAGCTATCGTCCAAAAATAGACTGAAGTGAGGCTGCCAAGAGGACTTGAAAGCGGGGCAGAACTGCAGGAAACCGATTTCAGGAGGTAGACTGGAATTGCATTGAAAGCATAGGAAAAGAGGCAGAACGTCCACAATGATGCACTTGGCCAAAAAGGGCGTATGCGTTTTTTCCTGAATATATTCAGGAAAAAACGCATACGCCCTTTTTGGCCAACCAAGCAAGCTTGCAAAGGAAATCTGCACTACAATGAAGTCTCACTTCCCCCCGGTCAAAAGGGCCATCTGAAAAAAGTGTAAAATCCAGAAAGGCAACAGGCATTGAGAACTGGGAGCCTTGTTATGCTGATGAGCGGGATGTAAATTGCCAACAGACACTCAGGAGAAGTGTATGGTGTTTCCTGAAACATCTAAAAAACAAAGCAACAGAGCCTAGGGCACTTCCAGTTATGGTCCTATAGCTTCAGGAAATTAGAATCAAAAAGACACAGCCAGCCCAAAGTTTGGGACGCCTCTGTTTACAAGAACCTCGTTTACCGTACAAATTCAATATCACAGAAAGTGAAAAATGGATAAAGAACTTGTGGTACTTACGTACAATGCAGTATCACTCAGCAATGAAATCTATGTCATCAGGCCCGTAGCAGCATAATGAGTGGATTCAGGTACGATGATTCTAACTGAAATAAGTCACACAGAAAAAGAAACATCATAAGATATCACTAATACACGGAATGTAAACTTGGCTACACAGGAACTGAATTACAGAACAGAACAGGGTCTCAAATTTAGAAAACCAACTTATGCTTGCTTAAGGGGAAAGGTGAGTTGGGGTGCTGCATAAAACCAGAGATTGAAATGAGCACAGATAAAGTTCCTTAAGACAAATATGGAATAGACAAGAGCTACTCCTTGCTCAACGAAATGGACTGAAAACCCCATATTAAACGCCTAAGAATGTACCTGACTAGTAAGTATCATAAAATCTATAGATTGCTATGTCTCCGAAAGAGAATCAAGCATGTGTACAGGGGCATAAACGCAGCAGTGATAGGATTGGAGAGGTTCGGTGAGCAAATGAAGACCCTTTGAAGTCATATTGCATGGTACCCATTACACGGGTCTCAGCTCTCCGGGTTTAAGGTATTCTTCCTTCAGCTAAAACATGCATGTGGAACCCAGAGTATGATCAACCATGTGAACGGGAGACGTGTTCAAATATGTCTCAGTTTTCCTCCCCTGGTACTCGGGTGCAACATTCCAGACGCTTTACTAACACTCTCCCGACTTGGAGAGTCAGTCCCTTTAACCTCCTGTTTGGCCCAGTTTGCAATTTCTGCGGAAAATGAACAGGAATAGCGAGAATCAATGAGAGGGTAGCTGGAGGTGTCTGGACGGGCAAATTTAACTCTCATTTCCCACCAGGAAGAGGAATTAACCAAAGGCTCAGCATGCCGTGCCGGAACCAGATTAGGGCCTGAAGCCATCCTGCGGTGTTGCGGCCAGCTCAAAAGAAAGCGAGTTGAAGAAAGGAGCTCAGGGGCACTGTAATTCACAAACCTGCAGAGTTATAAATGAGAGCTATCGTCCAAAAATAGACTGAAGTAAGGCTGCCAAGAGGACTTGAAAGCGGGGCAGAACTGCAGGAAACCGATTTCAGGAGGTAGACTGGAATTGCATTGAAAGCATAGGAAAAGAGGCAGAACGTCCACAATGATGCACTTGGCCAAAAAGGGCGTATGCGTTTTTTCCTGAATATATTCAGGAAAAAACGCATACGCCCTTTTTGGCCAACCAAGCAAGCTTGCAAAGGAAATCTGCACTACAATGAAGTCTCACTTCCCCCCGGTCAAAAGGGCCATCTGAAAAAAGTGTAAAATCCAGAAAGGCAACAGGCCATTGAGAACTGGGAGCCTTGTTATGCTGATGGGCGGGATGTAAATTGCCAACAGAAACTCAGGAGAAGTGTATGGTGTTTCCTGAAACATCTAAAAAACGAAGCAACAGAGCCTAGGGCACTTCCACTTATGGTCCTATAGCTTAGGGAAATTAAAATCAAAAAGACACAGCCACCCCAAAGTTTGGAACGCCTCCGTTTACAAGAACCTCGTTTACCGTACAAGTTCAACATCGCAGAAAGTGAAAAATAGATAAAAAAGTTGTGGTATTTACTTACAAAGCAATATCACTCAGCAATGAAATCAGTGTCATCAGGCCCTTAGCAGCACAATGAGTGGATTCAGGTATGATGATTCTAACTGAAATAAGTAACACAGAAAAAGAAACATCATAAGATATCAGTAATAAACGGAATGTAAACTTGGCTACACAGGAACTGAATTACAGAACAGAACAGGGTCTCAAATTTAGAAAACCAACTTATGCTTGCTTAAGGGTAAAGGTGAGTTGGGATGCTGCATAAAACCAGAGATTGAAATGAGCACAGATAAAGTTCCTTAAGCCAAATATGGAATAGACAAGAGCTACTCCTTGCTCAACGAAATGGACTCAACACCGCATATTAAACGCCTAAGAATGTACCTGACTAGTAAGTATCTTAAAACCTATGGATTGCTATGTCTCCGAAAGAGAATCAAGCATGTGTACAGGGCATAAACGCAGCAGTGATAGGATTGGAGAGGTTCGGTGAGCAAATGAAGACCCTTTGAAGTCATATTGCATGGTACCCATTACACGGGTTTCAAATACACAGGTTTAAGGTATTCTTCCTTCAGCTAAAACATGCATGTGGAACCCAAGTATGATCAACCATGTGAACGGGAGACGTGTTCAAATATGTCTCAGTTTTCCTCCCCTGGTACTCGGGTGCAACATTCCAGACGCTTTACTAACACTCTCCCGACTTGGAGAGTCAGTCCCTTTAACCTCCTGTTTGGCCCAGTTTGCAATTTCTGTGGAAGATGAACAGGAATAGCGAGAACCAATGAGAGACTACCTGGAGGTGTCTGGACGGGCAAATTTAACTCTCATTTCCCACCAGGAAGAGGAAATAACCAAAGGCTCAGCATGCCGTGCCGGAACCAGATTAGGGCCTGAAGCCATCCTGCGGTGTTGCGGCCAGGTCACAAGAAAGCGAGTTGAAGAAAGGAGCTCAGGGGCACTGTAATTCACAAACCTGCAGAGTTATAAATGACAGCTATCGTCCAAAAATAGACTGAAGTAAGGCTGCCAAGAGGACTTGAAAGCGGGGCAGAATTGCAGGAAACCGATTTCAGGAGGTAGACTGGAATTGCATTGAAAGCATAGGAAAAGAGGCAGAACGTCCACAATGATGCACTTGGCCAAAAAGGGCGTATGCGTTTTTTCCTGAATATATTCAGGAAAAAACGCATACGCCCTTTTTGGCCAACCAAGCAAGCTTGCAAAGGAAATCTGCACTACAATGAAGTCTCACATCCCCCCGGTCAAAAGGGCCATCTGAAAAAAGTGTAAACTCCAGAAAGGCAGGATAGGCCATGGAGAACTGGGAGCCTTGTTATGCTGATGGGCGGGATGTAAATTGCCAACAACCACTCAGGAGAAGTGTATGGTGTTTCCTGAAACATCTAAAAAACAAAGCAACAGAGCCTAGGGCACTTCCACTTATGGTCCTATAGCTTAGGGAAATTAAAATCAAAAAGGCACAGCTACCCCAAAGTTTGAGACGCCTCTGTTTACAAGAACCTCGTTTACAGTACAAGTTCAACATCGCAGAAAGTGAAAAATGAATAAAGAACTTGTGGTACTTACGTACAATGCAGTATCACTCAGCAATGAAATCTATGTCATCAGGCCCGTAGCAGCATAATCAGTGGATTCAGGTACGATGATTCTAACTGAAATAAGTCACACAGAAAAAGAAACATCATAAGATATCAGTAATACACGGAATGGAAACTTGGCTACACAGGAACTGCATTCCAAAACAGAACAGGGTCTCAAATTTAGAAAACCAACTTACGCTTGCTTAAGGGGAAAGGTGAGTTGGGGTGCTGCATAAAACCAGAGATTGAAATGAGCACAGATAAAGTTCCTTAAGCCAAATATGGAATAGACAAGAGCTACTCCTTGCTCAACGAAATGGACCCAAAACCCCATATTAAACGCCTAAGAATGTACCTGACCAGTAAGTATGTTAAAACCTATGGATTGCTATGCCTCCAAAAGAGAATCAAGCATGTGTACAGGGGCATAAACGCAGCAGTGATAGGATTGGAGAGGTTCGTTGAGCAAATGAAGACCCTTTGATGTCATATTTCATGGTACTCATTACACGGGTCTTCACTCTCCAGGTTTAAGGTATTCTTCCTTCAGCTAAAACATGCATGTGGAACCCAGAGTATGATCAACCATGTGAATGGGAGACGTGTTCAAATATGTCTCAGTTTTCCTCCCCTGGTACTCAGGTGCAACATTCCAGACGCTTTACTAACACTCTCCCGACTTGGAGAGTCAGTCCCTTTAACCTCCTGTTTGGCCCAATTTGCAATTTCTGCGGAAGATGAACACGAATAGCGAGAACCAATGAGAGGCTAGCTGGAGGTGTCTGGACGGGCAAATTTAACTCTCATTTCCCACCAGGAAGAGGAAATAACCAAAGGCTCAGCGTGCCGTACCGGAACCAGATTAGGGCCTGAAGCCATCCTGCGGTGTTGTGGCCAGCTCAAAAGAAAGCGAGTTGAAGAAAGGAGCTCAGGGGCACTGTAATTCACAAACCTGCAGAGTTATAAATGAGAGCTATCGTCCAAAAATAGACTGAAGTAAGGCTGCCAAGAGGACTTGAAAGCGGGGCAGAATTGCAGGAAACCGATTTCAGGAGGTAGACTGGAATTGCATTGAAAGCATAGGAAAAGAGGCAGAACGTCCACAATGATGCACTTGGCCAAAAAGGGCGTATGCGTTTTTTCCTGAATATATTCAGGAAAAAACGCATACGCCCTTTTTGGCCAACCAAGCAAGCTTGCAAAGGAAATCTGCACTACAATGAAGTCTCACTTCCCCCCGGTCAAAAGGGCCATCTGAAAAAAGTGTAAAATCCAGAAAGGCAGGACAGGCCATGGAGAACTGGGAGCCTTGTTATGCTGAAGGGCGGGATGTAAATTGCCAACAAACACTCGGGAGAAGTGTATGGTGTTTCCTGAAACATCTAAAAAACAAAGCAACAGAGCCTAGGGCACTTCCACTTATGGTCCTATAGCTTAGGGAAATTAAAATCAAAAAGACACAGCCACCCCAAAGTTTGGGACGCCTCCGTTTACAAGAACCTCGTTTACCGTACAAGTTCAATATCACAGAAAGTGAAAAATGGATAAAGAACTTGTGGTACTTACGTACAATGCAGTATCACTCAGCAATGAAATCTATGTCATCAGGCCCGTAGCAGCATAATGAGTGGATTCAGGTACGATGATTCTAACTGAAATAAGTCACACAGAAAAAGAAACATCATAAGATATCACTAATACACGGAATGTAAACTTGGCTACACAGGAACTGCATTCCAAAACAGAACAGGGTCTCAAATTTAGAAAACCAACTTATGCTTGCTTAAGGGGAAAGGTGAGTTGGGGTGCTGCATAAAACCGGAGATTGAAATAAGCACAGATAAAGTTCCTTAAGCCAAATATGGAATAGACAAGAGCTACTCCTTGCTCAACGAAATGGACTCAACACCGCATATTAAACGCCTAAGAATGTACCTGACTAGTAAGTATCTTAAAACCTATAGATTGCTATGTCTCCGAAAGAGAATCAAGCATGTGTACAGGGGCATAAACGCAGCAGTGATAGGATTGGAGAGGTTCAGTGAGCAAATGAAGACCCTTTGAAGTCATATTGCATTGTACCCATTACACGGGTTTCAACTACCCAGATTTTAGGTATTCTTCCTTCAGCTAAAACATGCATGTGGAACCCAGAGTATGATCAACCATGTGATCGGGAGACGTGTTCAAATATGTCTCAGTTTTCCTCCCCTGGTACTCGGGTGCAACATTCCAGACGCTTTACTAACACTCTCCCCACTTGGAGAGTCAGCGCCTTTAACCTCCTGTTTGGCCCAGTTTGCAATTTCTGCGGAAGATGAACACGAATAGCGAGAACCAATGAGAGGCTAGCTGGAGGTGTCTGGACGGGCAAATTTAACTCTCATTTCCCACCAGGAAGAGGAAATAACCAAAGGCTCAGCGTGCCGTTCCGGAACCAGATTAGGGCCTGAAGCCATCTTGCGGTGTTGCGGCCAGCTCAAAAGAAAGCGAGTTGAAGAAAGGAGCTCAGGGGCACTGTAATTCACAAACCTGCAGAGTTATAAATGACAGCTATCGTCCAAAAATAGACTGAAGTAAGGCTGCCAAGAGGACTTGAAAGCGGGGCAGAATTGCAGGAAACCGATTTCAGGAGGTAGACTGGAATTGCATTTCAAGCATAGGAAAAGAGGCAGAACGTCCACAATGATGCACTTGGCCAAAAAGGGCGTATGCGTTTTTTCCTGAATATATTCAGGAAAAAACGCATACGCCCTTTTTGACCAACCAAGCAAGCTTGCAAAGGAAATCTGCACTACAATGAAGTCTCACTTCCCCCCGGTCAAAAGGGCCATCTGAAAAAAGTGTAAAATCCAGAAAGGCAGGACAGGCCATGGAGAACTGGGAGCCTTGTTATGCTGATGGGCGGGATGTAAATTGCCAACAACCACTCGGGAGAAGTGTATGGTGTTTCCTGAAACATCTAAAAAACAAAGCAACAGAACCTAGGGCACTTCCACTTATGGTCCTATAGCTTAGGGAAATTAAAATCAAAAAGACACAGCCACCCCAAAGTTTGGAACGGCTCTGTTTACAAGAACCTCGTTTACAGTACAAGTTCAACATCGCAGAAAGTGAAAAATGGATAAAGAAGTTGTGGTATTTACTTACAAAGCAATATCACTCAGCAATGAAATCTGTGTCATCAGGCCCTTAGCAGCACAATGAGTGGATTCAGGTATGATGATTCTAACTGAAATAAGTAACACAGAAAAAGAAACATCATAAGATATCAGTAATACATGGAATGTAAACTTGGCTACACAGGAACTGAATTACAGAACAGAAGAGGGTCTCAAATTTAGAAAACCAACTTATGCTTGCTTAAGGGGAAAGGTGAGTTGGGGTGCTGCATAAAACCAGAATTTGAAATGAGCACAAAGTTCCTTAAGTCAAATATGGAATAGACAAGAGCTACTCCTTGCTCAACGAAATGGACTCAACACCGCATATTAAACGCCTAAGAATGTACCTGACTAGTAAGTATCTTAAAACCTATAGATTGCTATGTCTCCGAAAGAGAATCAAGCATGTGTACAGGGGCATAAACGCAGCAGTGATAGGATTGGAGCGGTTCAGTGAGCAAATGAAGACCCTTTGAAGTCATATTGCATGGTACCCATTCCACGGGTTTCAACTACGCAGATTTTAGGTATTCTTCCTTCAGCTAAAACATGCATGTGGAACCCAGAGTATGATCAACCATGTGATCGGGAGACGTGTTCAAATATGTCTTAGTTTTCCTCCCCTGGTACTCGGGTGCAACATTCCAGACGCTTTACTAACACTCTCCCCACTTGGAGAGTCAGTCCCTTTAACCTCCTGTTTGGCCCAGTTTGCAATTTCTGCGGAAGATGAACAGGAATAGCAAGAACCAATGAGAGGCTAGCTGGAGGTGTCTGGACGGGCAAATTTAACTCTCATTTCCCACCAGGAAGAGGAAATAATCAAAGGCTCAGCGTGCCGTACCGGAACCAGATTAGGGCCTGAAGCCATCCTGCGGTGTTGCGGCCAGCTCAAAAGAAAGCGAGTTGAAGAAAGGAGCTCAGGGGCACTGTAATTCACAAACCTGCAGAGTTATAAATGACAGCTATCGTCCAAAAATAGACTGAAGTAAGGCTGCCAAGAGGACTTGAAAGCGGGGCAGAATTGCAGGAAACCGATTTCAGGAGGTAGACTGGAATTGCATTGAAAGCATAGGAAAAGAGGCAGAACGTCCACAATGATGCACTTGGCCAAAAAGTGCGTATGCGTTTTTTCCTGAATTCAGGAAAAAACGCATACGCCCTTTTTGGCCAACCAAGCAAGCTTGCAAAGGAAATCTGCACTACAATGAAGTCTCACTTCCCCCCGGTCAAAAGGGCCATCTGAAAAAAGTGTAAAATCCAGAAAGGCAGGACAGGCCATGGAGAACTGGGAGCCTTGTTATGCTGATGGGCGGGATGTAAATTGTCAACAACCACTCAGGAGAAGTGTATGGTGTTTCCTGAAACATCTAAAAAACAAAGCAACAGAACCTAGGGCACTTCCACTTATGGTCCTATAGCTTAGGGAAATTAAAATCAAAAAGACACAGCCACCCCAAAGTTTGGAACGGCTCTGTTTACAAGAACCTCGTTTACAGTACAAGTTCAACATCGCAGAAAGTGAAAAATGGATAAAGAAGTTGTGGTATTTACTTACAAAGCAATATCACTCAGCAATGAAATCTGTGTCATCAGGCCCTTAGCAGCACAATGAGTGGATTCAGGTATGATGATTCTAACTGAAATAAGTAACACAGAAAAAGAAACATCATAAGATATCAGTAATACACGGAATGTAAACTTGGCTACACAGGAACTGAATTACAGAACAGAACAGGGTCTCAAATTTAGAAAACCAACTTATGCTTGCTTAAGGGGAAAGGTGAGTTGGGGTGCTGCATAAAACCAGAATTTGAAATGAGCACAAAGTTCCTTAAGTCAAATATGGAATAGACAAGAGCTACTCCTTGCTCAACGAAATGGACTCAACACCGCATATTAAACGCCTAAGAATGTACCTGACTAGTAAGTATCTTAAAACCTATAGATTGCTATGTCTCCGAAAGAGAATCAAGCATGTGTACAGGGGCATAAACGCAGCAGTGATAGGATTGGAGCGGTTCAGTGAGCAAATGAAGACCCTTTGAAGTCATATTGCATGGTACCCATTCCACGGGTTTCAACTACGCAGATTTTAGGTATTCTTCCTTCAGCTAAAACATGCATGTGGAACCCAGAGTATGATCAACCATGTGATCGGGAGACGTGTTCAAATATGTCTTAGTTTTCCTCCCCTGGTACTCGGGTGCAACATTCCAGACGCTTTACTAACACTCTCCCCACTTGGAGAGTCAGTCCCTTTAACCTCCTGTTTGGCCCAGTTTGCAATTTCTGCGGAAGATGAACAGGAATAGCAAGAACCAATGAGAGGCTAGCTGGAGGTGTCTGGACGGGCAAATTTAACTCTCATTTCCCACCAGGAAGAGGAAATAATCAAAGGCTCAGCGTGCCGTACCGGAACCAGATTAGGGCCTGAAGCCATCCTGCGGTGTTGCGGCCAGCTCAAAAGAAAGCGAGTTGAAGAAAGGAGCTCAGGGGCACTGTAATTCACAAACCTGCAGAGTTATAAATGACAGCTATCGTCCAAAAATAGACTGAAGTAAGGCTGCCAAGAGGACTTGAAAGCGGGGCAGAATTGCAGGAAACCGATTTCAGGAGGTAGACTGGAATTGCATTGAAAGCATAGGAAAAGAGGCAGAACGTCCACAATGATGCACTTGGCCAAAAAGTGCGTATGCGTTTTTTCCTGAATTCAGGAAAAAACGCATACGCCCTTTTTGGCCAACCAAGCAAGCTTGCAAAGGAAATCTGCACTACAATGAAGTCTCACTTCCCCCCGGTCAAAAGGGCCATCTGAAAAAAGTGTAAAATCCAGAAAGGCAGGACAGGCCATGGAGAACTGGGAGCCTTGTTATGCTGATGGGCGGGATGTAAATTGTCAACAACCACTCAGGAGAAGTGTATGGTGTTTCCTGAAACATCTAAAAAACAAAGCAACAGAACCTAGGGCACTTCCACTTATGGTCCTATAGCTTAGGGAAATTAAAATCAAAAAGACACAGCCACCCCAAAGTTTGGAACGGCTCTGTTTACAAGAACCTCGTTTACAGTACAAGTTCAACATCGCAGAAAGTGAAAAATGGATAAAGAAGTTGTGGTATTTACTTACAAAGCAATATCACTCAGCAATGAAATCTGTGTCATCAGGCCCTTAGCAGCACAATGAGTGGATTCAGGTATGATGATTCTAACTGAAATAAGTAACACAGAAAAAGAAACATCATAAGATATCAGTAATACACGGAATGTAAACTTGGCTACACAGGAACTGAATTACAGAACAGAACAGGGTCTCAAATTTAGAAAACCAACTTATGCTTGCTTAAGGGGAAAGGTGAGTTGGGGTGCTGCATAAAACCAGAATTTGAAATGAGCACAAAGTTCCTTAAGTCAAATATGGAATAGACAAGAGCTACTCCTTGCTCAACGAAATGGACTCAACACCGCATATTAAACGCCTAAGAATGTACCTGACTAGTAAGTATCTTAAAACCTATAGATTGCTATGTCTCCGAAAGAGAATCAAGCATGTGTACAGGGGCATAAACGCAGCAGTGATAGGATTGGAGCGGTTCAGTGAGCAAATGAAGACCCTTTGAAGTCATATTGCATGGTACCCATTCCACGGGTTTCAACTACGCAGATTTTAGGTATTCTTCCTTCAGCTAAAACATGCATGTGGAACCCAGAGTATGATCAACCATGTGATCGGGAGACGTGTTCAAATATGTCTTAGTTTTCCTCCCCTGGTACTCGGGTGCAACATTCCAGACGCTTTACTAACACTCTCCCCACTTGGAGAGTCAGTCCCTTTAACCTCCTGTTTGGCCCAGTTTGCAATTTCTGCGGAAGATGAACAGGAATAGCAAGAACCAATGAGAGGCTAGCTGGAGGTGTCTGGACGGGCAAATTTAACTCTCATTTCCCACCAGGAAGAGGAAATAATCAAAGGCTCAGCGTGCCGTACCGGAACCAGATTAGGGCCTGAAGCCATCCTGCGGTGTTGCGGCCAGCTCAAAAGAAAGCGAGTTGAAGAAAGGAGCTCAGGGGCACTGTAATTCACAAACCTGCAGAGTTATAAATGACAGCTATCGTCCAAAAATAGACTGAAGTAAGGCTGCCAAGAGGACTTGAAAGCGGGGCAGAATTGCAGGAAACCGATTTCAGGAGGTAGACTGGAATTGCATTGAAAGCATAGGAAAAGAGGCAGAACGTCCACAATGATGCACTTGGCCAAAAAGTGCGTATGCGTTTTTTCCTGAATTCAGGAAAAAACGCATACGCCCTTTTTGGCCAACCAAGCAAGCTTGCAAAGGAAATCTGCACTACAATGAAGTCTCACTTCCCCCCGGTCAAAAGGGCCATCTGAAAAAAGTGTAAAATCCAGAAAGGCAGGACAGGCCATGGAGAACTGGGAGCCTTGTTATGCTGATGGGCGGGATGTAAATTGTCAACAACCACTCAGGAGAAGTGTATGGTGTTTCCTGAAACATCTAAAAAACAAAGCAACAGAACCTAGGGCACTTCCACTTATGGTCCTATAGCTTAGGGAAATTAAAATCAAAAAGACACAGCCACCCCAAAGTTTGGAACGGCTCTGTTTACAAGAACCTCGTTTACAGTACAAGTTCAACATCGCAGAAAGTGAAAAATGGATAAAGAAGTTGTGGTATTTACTTACAAAGCAATATCACTCAGCAATGAAATCTGTGTCATCAGGCCCTTAGCAGCACAATGAGTGGATTCAGGTATGATGATTCTAACTGAAATAAGTAACACAGAAAAAGAAACATCATAAGATATCAGTAATACACGGAATGTAAACTTGGCTACACAGGAACTGAATTACAGAACAGAACAGGGTCTCAAATTTAGAAAACCAACTTATGCTTGCTTAAGGGGAAAGGTGAGTTGGGGTGCTGCATAAAACCAGAATTTGAAATGAGCACAAAGTTCCTTAAGTCAAATATGGAATAGACAAGAGCTACTCCTTGCTCAACGAAATGGACTCAACACCGCATATTAAACGCCTAAGAATGTACCTGACTAGTAAGTATCTTAAAACCTATAGATTGCTATGTCTCCGAAAGAGAATCAAGCATGTGTACAGGGGCATAAACGCAGCAGTGATAGGATTGGAGCGGTTCAGTGAGCAAATGAAGACCCTTTGAAGTCATATTGCATGGTACCCATTCCACGGGTTTCAAGTACGCAGATTTTAGGTATTCTTCCTTCAGCTAAAACATGCATGTGGAACCCAGAGTATGATCAACCATGTGATCGGGAGACGTGTTCAAATATGTCTCAGTTTTCCTCCCCTGGTACTCGGGTGCAACATTCCAGACGCTTTACTAACACTCTCCCCACTTGGAGAGTCAGTCCCTTTAACCTCCTGTTTGGCCCAGTTTGCAATTTCTGCGGAAGATGAACAGGAATAGCAAGAACCAATGAGAGGCTAGCTGGAGGTGTCTGGACGGGCAAATTTAACTCTCATTTCCCACCAGGAAGAGGAAATAACCAAAGGCTCAGCGTGCCGTACCGGAACCAGATTAGGGCCTGAAGCCATCCTGCGGTGTTGCGGCCAGCTCAAAAGAAAGCGAGTTGAAGAAAGGAGCTCAGGGGCACTGTAATTCACAAACCTGCAGAGTTATAAATGACAGCTATCGTCCAAAAATACACTGAAGTAAGGCTGCCAAGAGGACTTGAAAGCGGGGCAGAATTGCAGGAAACCGATTTCAGGAGGTAGACTGGAATTGCATTGAAAGCATAGGAAAAGAGGCAGAACGTCCACAATGATGCACTTGGCCAAAAAGTGCGTATGCGTTTTTTCCTGAATTCAGGAAAAAACGCATACGCACTTTTTGGCCAACCAAGCAAGCTTGCAAAGGAAATCTGCACTACAATGAAGTCTCACTTCCCCCCGGTCAAAAGGGCCATCTGAAAAAAGGGTAAAATCCACAAAGGCAGGACAGGCCATGGAGAACTGGGAGCCTTGTTATGCTGATGGGCGGGATGTAAATTGCCAACAACCACTCAGGAGAAGTGTATGGTGTTTCCTGAAACATCTAAAAAACAAAGCAACAGAACCTAGGGCACTTCCACTTATGGTCCTATAGCTTAGGGAAATTAAAATCAAAAAGACACAGCCACCCCAAAGTTTGGAACGGCTCTGTTTACAAGAACCTCGTTTACAGTACAAGTTCAACATCGCAGAAAGTGAAAAATGGATAAAGAAGTTGTGGTATTTACTTACAAAGCAATATCACTCAGCAATGAAATCTGTGTCATCAGGCCCTTAGCAGCACAATGAGTGGATTCAGGTATGATGATTCTAACTGAAATAAGTAACACAGAAAAAGAAACATCATAAGATATCAGTAATACACGGAATGTAAACTTGGCTACACAGGAACTGAATTACAGAACAGAACAGGGTCTCAAATTTAGAAAACCAACTTATGCTTGCTTAAGGGGAAAGGTGAGTTGGGGTGCTGCATAAAACCAGAATTTGAAATGAGCACAAAGTTCCTTAAGTCAAATATGGAATAGACAAGAGCTACTCCTTGCTCAACGAAATGGACTCAACACCGCATATTAAACGCCTAAGAATGTACCTGACTAGTAAGTATCTTAAAACCTATAGATTGCTATGTCTCCGAAAGAGAATCAAGCATGTGTACAGGGGCATAAACGCAGCAGTGATAGGATTGGAGCGGTTCAGTGAGCAAATGAAGACCCTTTGAAGTCATATTGCATGGTACCCATTCCACGGGTTTCAAGTACGCAGATTTTAGGTATTCTTCCTTCAGCTAAAACATGCATGTGGAACCCAGAGTATGATCAACCATGTGATCGGGAGACGTGTTCAAATATGTCTCAGTTTTCCTCCCCTGGTACTCGGGTGCAACATTCCAGACGCTTTACTAACACTCTCCCCACTTGGAGAGTCAGTCCCTTTAACCTCCTGTTTGGCCCAGTTTGCAATTTCTGCGGAAGATGAACAGGAATAGCAAGAACCAATGAGAGGCTAGCTGGAGGTGTCTGGACGGGCAAATTTAACTCTCATTTCCCACCAGGAAGAGGAAATAACCAAAGGCTCAGCGTGCCGTACCGGAACCAGATTAGGGCCTGAAGCCATCCTGCGGTGTTGCGGCCAGCTCAAAAGAAAGCGAGTTGAAGAAAGGAGCTCAGGGGCACTGTAATTCACAAACCTGCAGAGTTATAAATGACAGCTATCGTCCAAAAATACACTGAAGTAAGGCTGCCAAGAGGACTTGAAAGCGGGGCAGAATTGCAGGAAACCGATTTCAGGAGGTAGACTGGAATTGCATTGAAAGCATAGGAAAAGAGGCAGAACGTCCACAATGATGCACTTGGCCAAAAAGTGCGTATGCGTTTTTTCCTGAATTCAGGAAAAAACGCATACGCACTTTTTGGCCAACCAAGCAAGCTTGCAAAGGAAATCTGCACTACAATGAAGTCTCACTTCCCCCCGGTCAAAAGGGCCATCTGAAAAAAGGGTAAAATCCACAAAGGCAGGACAGGCCATGGAGAACTGGGAGCCTTGTTATGCTGATGGGCGGGATGTAAATTGCCAACAACCACTCAGGAGAAGTGTATGGTGTTTCCTGAAACATCTAAAAAACAAAGCAACAGAACCTAGGGCACTTCCACTTATGGTCCTATAGCTTAGGGAAATTAAAATCAAAAAGACACAGCCACCCCAAAGTTTGGAACGGCTCTGTTTACAAGAACCTCGTTTACAGTACAAGTTCAACATCGCAGAAAGTGAAAAATGGATAAAGAAGTTGTGGTATTTACTTACAAAGCAATATCACTCAGCAATGAAATCTGTGTCATCAGGCCCTTAGCAGCACAATGAGTGGATTCAGGTATGATGATTCTAACTGAAATAAGTAACACAGAAAAAGAAACATCATAAGATATCAGTAATACACGGAATGTAAACTTGGCTACACAGGAACTGAATTACAGAACAGAACAGGGTCTCAAATTTAGAAAACCAACTTATGCTTGCTTAAGGGGAAAGGTGAGTTGGGGTGCTGCATAAAACCAGAGATTGAAATGAGCACAGATAAAGTTCCTTAAGCCAAATATGGAATAGACAAGAGCTACTCCTTGCTCAACGAAATGGACTCCACACCCCATATTAAACGCCTAAGAATATACCTGACTAGTAAGTATCTTAAAACCTATGGATTGCTATGTCTCCAAAAGAGAATCAAGCGTGTGTACAAGGGTCATAAACGCAGCAGTGATAGGATTGGAGAGATTCGGTGAGCAAATAAAGACCCTTTGAAGTCATATTGCATGGTACCCATTACACGGGTCTCAACTCTCCAGGTTTAAGGTATTCTTTCTTCAGCTAAAACATGCATGTGGAACCTAGAGTATGATCAACCATGTGATCGGGAGATGTGTTCAAATATGTCTCAATTTTCGTCCCCTGGTACTTCGGTGGAACATTCCAGACGCTTTACTAACACTCTCCCGACTTGAAGAGTCAGTCCCTTTAACCTCCTGTTTGGCCCAGTTTGCAATTTCTGCGGACGATGAACAGGAATAGCGAGAACCAATGAGAGGCTAGCTGGAGGTGTCTGGACGGGCAAATTTAACTCTCATTTCCCACCAGGAAGAGGAAATAACCAAAGGCTCAGCGTGCCGTACCGGAACCAGATTAGGGCCTGAAGCCATCCTGCGGTGTTGCGGCCAGCTCAAAAGAAAGCGAGTTGAAGAAAGGAGCTCAGGGGCACTGTAATTCACAAACCTGCAGAGTTATAAATGACAGCTATCGTCCAAAAATAGACTGAAGTAAGGCTGCCAAGAGGACTTGAAAGCGGGGCAGAATTGCAGGAAACCGATTTCAGGAGGTAGACTGGAATTGCATTGAAAGCATAGGAAAAGAGGCAAGAACGTCCACAATGATGCACTTGGCCAAAAAGGGCGTATGCGTTTTTTCCTGAATATATTCAGGAAAAAACGCATACGCCCTTTTTGGCCAACCAAGCAAGCTTGCAAAGGAAATCTGCACTACAATGAAGTCTCACTTCCCCCCGGTCAAAAGGGCCATCTGAAAAAAGGGTAAAATCCACAAAGGCAGGACAGGCCATGGAGAACTGGGAGCCTTGTTATGCTGATGGGCGGGATGTAAATTGCCAACAACCACTCGGGAGAAGTGTATGGTGTTTCCTGAAACATCTAAAAAACAAAGCAACAGAACCTAGGGCACTTCCACTTATGGTCCTATAGCTTAGGGAAATTAAAATCAAAAAGACACAGCCACCCCAAAATTTGGGACGCCTCCATTTACAAGAACCTCGTTTACCGTACAAGTTCAATATCACAGAAAGTGAAAAATGGATAAAGAACTTGTGGTACTTACGTACAATGCAGTATCACTCAGCAATGAAATTTATGTCATCAGGCCCGTAGCAGCATAATGAGTGGATTCAGGTATGATGATTCTAACTGAAATAAGTCACACAGAAAAAGAAACATCATAAGATATCACTAATACACGGAATGTAAACTTGGCTACACAGGAACTGTATTCCAAAACAAAACAGGGTCTCTAATTTAGAAAACCAACTTATGCTTGCTTAAGGGGAAAGGTGAGTTGGGGTGCTGCATAAAACCAGAGATTGAAATGAGCACAGATAAAGTTCCTTAAGCCAAATATGGAATAGACAAGAGCTACTCCTTGCTCAACGAAATGGACTCAACACCCCATATTAAACGCCTAAGAATGTACCTGACTAGTAAGTATCTTAAAACCTATGGATTGCTATGTATCCAAAAGAGAATCAAGCGTGTGTACAGGGGCATAAACGCAGCAGTGATAGGATTGGAGAGGTTCGGTGAGCAAATGAAGACCCTTTGAAGTCATATTGCATGGTACCCATTCCACGGGTCTCAACTCTCCAGGTTTAAGGTATTCTTCCTTCAGCTAAAACATGCATGTTGAACCCAGAGTATGATCAACCATGTGAACGGGAGACGTGTTCAAATATGTCTCAGTTTTCCTACCCTGGTACTCGGGTGCAACATTCCAGACGCTTTACTAACACTCTCCCCACTTGGAGAGTCAGTCCCTTTAACCTCCTGTTTGGTCCAGTTTGCAATTTCTGCGGAAGATGAACAGGAATAGCGACAACCAATGAGAGACTAGCTGGAGGTGTCTGGACGGGCAAATTTAACTCTCATTTCCCACCAGGAAGAGGAATTAACCAAAGGCTCAGCGTGCCGTGCCAGAACCAGATTAGGGCCTGAAGCCATCCTGCGGTGTTGCGGCCAGCTCACAAGAAAGCGAGTTGAAGAAAGGAGCTCAGGGGCACTGTAATTCACAAACCTGCAGAGTTATAAATGACAGCTATCATCCAAAAATAGACTGAAGTAAGGCTGCCAAGAGGACTTGAAAGCGGGGCAGAATTGCAGGAAACCGATTTCAGGAGGTAGACTGGAATTGCATTGAAAGCATAGGAAAAGAGGCAGAACGTCCACAATGATGCACTTGGCCAAAAAGGGCGTATGCGTTTTTTCCTGAATATATTCAGGAAAAAACGCATACGCCCTTTTTGGCCAACCAAGCAAGCTTGCAAAGGAAATCTGCACTACAATGAAGTCTCACTTCCCCCCGGTCAAAAGGGCCATCTGAAAAAAGTGTAAAATCCAGAAAGGCAGGACAGGCCATGGAGAACTGGGAGCCTTGTTATGCTGATGGGCGGGATGTAAATTGCCAACAGACACTCGGGAGAAGTGTATGGTGTTTCCTGAAACATCTAAAAAACAAAGCAACAGAACCTAGGGCACTTCCACTTATGGTCCTATAGATTAGGGAAATTAAAATCAAAAAGACACAGCCACCCCAAAGTTTGGAACGGCTCTGTTTACAAGAACCTCGTTTACAGTACAAGTTCAACATCACAGAAAGTGAAAAATGGAGAAAGAAGTTGTGGTATTTACTTACAAAGCAATATCACTCAGCAATGAAATCTGTGTCATCAGGCCCTTAGTAGCACAATGAGTGGATTCAGGTATGATGATTCTAACTGAAATAAGTCACACAGAAAAAGAAACATCATAAGATATCAGTAATACACGGAATGTAAACTTGGCTACACAGGAACTGAATTACAGAACAGAACAGGGTCTCAAATTTAGAAAACCAACTTATGCTTGCTTAAGGGGAAAGGTGAGTTGGGGTGCTGCATAAAACCAGAGATTGAAATGAGCACAGATAAAGTTCCTTAAGCCAAATATGGAATAGACAAGAGCTACTCCTTGCTCAACGAAATGGACTCAACACCGCATATTAAACGCCTAAGAATGTACCTGACTAGTAAGTATCTTAAAACCTATAGATTGCTATGTCTCCGAAAGAGAATCAAGCATGTGTACAGGGGCATAAACGCAGCAGTGATAGGATTGGAGCGGTTCAGTGAGCAAATGAAGACCCTTTGAAGTCATATTGCATGGTACCCATTCCACGGGTCTCAACTCTCCAGGTTTAAGGTATTCTTCCTTCAGCTAAAACATGCATGTGGAACGCCGAGTATGATCAACCGTGTGAACGGGAGACGTGTTCAAATATGTCTCAGTTTTCCTCCCCTAGTACTCGGGTGCAACATTCCAGACGCTTTACTAACAGTCTCCCGACTTGGAGAGTCAGTCCCTTTAAACTGCTGTTTGGCCCAGTTTGCAATTTCTGCGGAAGATGAACAGGAATAGCGAGAACCAATGAGAGGGTAGCTGGAGGTGTCTGGACGGGCAAATTTAACTCTCATTTCCCACCAGGAAGAGGAATTAACCAAAGGCTCAGCGTGCCGTGCCGGAACCAGATTAGGGCCCGAAGCCATCCTGCGGTGTGGCGGCCAGGTCACAAGAAAGCGAGTTGAAGAAAGGAGCTCAGGGGCACTGTAATTCACAAACCTGCAGAGTTATAAATGACAGCTATCGTCCAAAAATAGACTGAAGTAAGGCTGCCAAGAGGACTTGAATGTGGGGCAGAACTGCAGGAAACCGATTTCAGGAGGTAGACTGGAATTGCATTTCAAGCATAGGAAAAGAGGCAGAACGTCCACAATGATGCACTTGGCCAAAAAGGGCGTATGCGTTTTTTCCTGAATATATTCAGGAAAAAACGCATACGCCCTTTTTGGCCAACCAAGCAAGCTTGCAAAGGAAATCTGCATTACAATGAAGTCTCACTTCCCCCCGGTCAAAAGGGCCATCTGAAAAAAGTGTAAAATCCAGAAAGGCAGGACAGGCCATGGAGAACTGGGAGCCTTGTTATGCTGATGGGCGGGATGTAAATTGCCAACAGACACTCGGGAGAAGTGTATGGTGTTTCCTGAAACATCTAAAAAACAAAGCAACAGAGCCTAGGGCACTTCCACTTATGGTCCTATATCTTAGGGAAATTAATATCAAAAAGACACAGCAACCCCAAAATTTGGGACGGCTCTTTTTACAGGAATCTCTTCTACGGCACAAGTTAAATATCCCAGAGAGCAAATAATGGATAAAGAAGTTGCGGTACTTCTGTACAACAGAATACCACTCAGCAATGAAATCTATGTCACCAGGCCCGTACCAGCATAATGAGTGCATTGAGGCACGATGATTCTAAGTGAAATAAGTCACACAGAAAAAGAAACATCATAAGGTATCACTAATACACGGAATGTGAACTTGGCTACACATGAACTGAATTACAAAACAGAACAGGGTCTCAAGTTTAGAAAACCAACTTATGCCTGCTTAAGGGGGAAGGTGAGTTGGGGTGCTGCATAAAAGCAGAGTTTGAAATTAGCACAGATACCGTTCCATAAGCCAAATATGTAATAGACAAGAGCTACCCCTTGCTCAACGAAATGGATTCAACAATGAGGTATCACCTCACACCTGGTAGAATAGGCATCATTGAAATTCTACAAACAAAAAATGCTGGAAAGGGTGTGGAGAAAAGGAACCCTCTTCCACTATTGTTGGGAATATAAATTGATACAGTCATTATGGAGAACAATATGGAATTTCTTAAGAAACTAACAATAGAATTACCATATGATACAGCAATCCCAGTACTGGACATATACCCAGACAAAACCATAAATCAAAAAGAGTCATTCACTGCAATGTTCATTGCATCACTATTTACAATATCGAGGTAATGGAAGCAACCTAAATGCCCACAGACAGACGAATGCATAAAGCTGTGGTACATATATAAAATGGAATATTACTAAGCCATGAAAAGGAATGAAATTGGGTCATTTGTAGAGACGTCGATGGATCTAGAGACTGTCATACAGAGTGAAGTAAGTCAGAAAGAGAAAAACAAATCTTGTATATTCATGCATATATGTGGAACCTAGAAAAACTGTACAGATTAACCATTTTGCAAGGCATAAATAGAGCAACAGATGTAGACAACAAACATATGGACAACAAGGGGGGAAAGCTGTTGGGGGGGTGGTGGTGGGAGGAGTTGAGAGACTGGGATTGGCATGTATACATTTATATGTATAAAATAGATAACCAATAAGAACCTGCTGTATAAAAATATAAAATAAAATTCAAAATTAAAAAGAAGTAAAATTTAAAAAATAAAACAGAAAAAACAATTATTCCCTGCACATACATGTATTTATATGAATAAATTATTTCCATGCTTATATCTGTAAATACAAAAAAGAGGAATAAAATCTACCTTGAACCAAAAACGAAAAAGAGAAAAAAAACACAGAACCCACCAGTTACACAGAGGAAAACCGTATCAGGGCACTTGCTCCAGTTGTAAACAATTCTGAAGTTGGTCAGTGGTGGGGAATCGTCTCCCATTCAGCCAGCAGCCCCCACGCAACAAGCGTCCTCATTGCAAAGCTGGGGCACCGTGCCGAGGCATCTGTGAGTAAACGTGAGCTGAGCCCCAGGCCAGTTGCTGCTGAACTATTCCCACCCGTCCCAGGTAAAACACCTGAATATATACAAGGACTTGAAAGCCTAGAGGAAGGGCCATAGAGCCGCACGAGTGACAGCATGCCGGCCGACTTGGTGCCTGCAGGCCAGCCAGGATGGTCCTGGCCCTGGGTGCTCTTCTGGAAGATTTCCATTTCCCTGCCTGAGATACCCGTCCTGTCCCTGCCCCCACTGCTTTTTTCCTTCCTCACCTCTGCCCAGGGAGAAATTCCAGCAGCAGGTATGGGTGACACATCCTCTTCTTTAGCAGGTGGCAGCCTGGCAACTGCTGCAGAAAGTCCAGCAGAGCCCCACTCACACTGGGCCACCCACAAAGCCGTGGCCTCTCACTCCCTCCCACCAGCCCAGCCCCGAGACTGCTGACAGGGCAGAGAAAATGGCGTCAGGCACGGCTGCAGGGGCTCTTGCTGCCTGGAGTGGTATTTATATTGATCTCAACCCAGGCACACCTGGGGAGGGCTGGCCGGCACGGTAAGGCTGCCCAGGTCAGCCAATCATCACCCCTCAGGGGCTCACAGTTGCAGAAAATGGAACTTGCTGAACCGGCCAGGTCCAAGGAACAGGTGTGGGCTCCTGAGAGTCAGGATAGACAAGGGGCTGCAGCTTTGGCTTGTTTTCTAATCATTTTATCTGGCCCATGAGTGGGAGACAACTTCAAGAAAACCCTCTCCTAATGAGAGGAACCCAGGAGTCAGGGAGAGGAGGGGTGGGTGGTGGTTGGAGACAGAGGCCTGGTGCCCCGGGTGCAGTGGAAGTCTCTGGAAGACCAGGTGGAGGGAGGCCTCACGGAGTGATGCCCAGGGTCACAGACCTGTCGCAGCTGCTGTTTGTTAGTTCAAGTCCTGCTCTGAGGTGCTCTGTGTCAGCTCTGAGCGACAGGTGAGCTGGGGGTGCTCTGCAATGAGGGCTATGTGCACGGTTCCTGTGTGCCCAGCCCTGCCACGGTACCTGCAAGGGTAGCTCTGTATCCTGGGAGGGGCCTGACCACGAGAGCCCCGTGGGCTGGGGTGGGGGTGGGGTACCTGCCCAGGTGAGCTCCATATTCTGGGATTGGTCTGACCACGAGAGCCCCATGGGCTGCTGGGGACCTGGTAAAGGATGTCAGGACAGTCAGTGAAGCCACCGAGGATATACCTCCAGTTGCTCCTAATTCCTACACCCTGCTGGTCATTCTACCAACCACCAGGACATGGTATTCTGTATTAGTCTTCAATGATGCCTTCTTTTGTATTCCATTAGTCCCAGAGTCACAAGAAATTTTGGCTTGTGAGTGGTAGGACTCAACATACAACTAAAACAATACTTCCGGGCCGTCTGGCCCCAAGGGTGCAAAAATTCCCACACCATCTTTGGGGAAAGCTTAGCTAAAGACCTAAAAGTTCTACCTCTGGAAAAGGAAACCCTCCTTCAATATGCAGACGACATTCTGATCACCAGCCCTACTAAGGAGGCCTCTGAACTACCAAGCCAATAAAGGATAGAAGTTGTCCAAGAAAAAGCTCAAATATCACAGACTGCGGTGACCTGCCTGGGCTTCATTCTCACAGAAGGTCAGAGAAGCCCATCCCAGGAAAGGGAAGAAACCATTTTCAGCCTTACCCCTTTCTAAAACTAGAAGACAGCTTAGGGGTTCCTGGGGAGGCCAGGGTTTGCTGCTTCTGGATCCCTAACTACAGTCTACTAGCTGGGCCTCTATATGAAACACTGAAAGGAAAAGATGATGATCCTTTTGAATAGAATCCAGAAGTGGCCTTTCAAGAATGGAAAGAGCAGTCAATTCAGACCCTTGCCCTGGAACTCCCTAATTTAGCTAAACCCTTTGACCTTTACATTCCCGGTGAAAGGTGAATCGCCATTGGAGAATTAGTGCAAAAACTGGGACCACTTGAAATGGAACAATGCAAGAATGCCATCCAGGTAGGATAAACTACGGTCACTAAGGGGCTTGGCCCACTGCCACATCTGGCCAAGATACTGGCGGTATCTAAAAACCTGGAAATCAGCAGCCCAAAAGGCCACCTCCCTCCTAAGGGAAAAGGACCCCACATGGTGATCCTAACCACCAACCATGCCCTGAAGTTGCAGGGTTCGCTCCGTGGGCACACCGACCTCGAGTGAGGAGGCCCTCCAACTCCAACATCCAGAGAGATAACCGGGGGCAACAGGGCACCATGATGACTCGTGTGAACATCACTTGACCTGGAGTTTCTCTCATAAAACAAGAGTGTGTCCCAAAAGAGTAGACTACTGCTTGCAGGACTTACTGCACCCAGAGGGGAGCTAATAATCTTGGCGGGGGAACAGTATACCACACTGTCACCATAGAAAAGCCTACAGACACCGTGATGATGGTGGCCAATAAGACCGGCTGGACTCCTGTTTACTTCAAAAGGCTGTTGACTCAGTAGCCATCATGGTCCTTGGTCACCACTGACCCTGGACTGTCTGGGAGTTGAGCGGGCAGGGCTCTGACACCTGGTGCTGTTTGTACGTTAATTCAGGGGCCTAACTGAAGAAAGCGCAGACTACTGGTCAGAGCATCTAGGCTGGCAGAGACGGTCAGCCTAAGGTGGCCGAACAAATGTGGGGCGGGGTGAAACCGGCCCCCACAGCGTCTCTGCACATCTCTTTCCTGGACCCTTAAAGGTCATTAGAATCTATAACACTTCCAATGCTGGTGCTCAGGTGGACGAGCAGGGAGGCAGGGGTCCTGGGGACAATCAACGTCACCGGGAGGCTGCTGGGGAGAAGCTCTGACCCTCGCCCCAGGGTATGAGGGCTCCCAACTCAGCACTCAGCAGTTACAGAAGAAGGGTCTGCACCCTCAGCACTCCAAGAATGAGGAACGGGACAAAAGGCAGAGCAGGGGTTTGTCCCCAGCAAAGCCCATTAAAAATCCCTGGGAGATAAAAATAGAATCTGGGCAATAAAGTCAAGTCTAACCTTTTTTATCCTTTGTGCTTTGTCTAATTTCACGTGCTCCTAGGGTCCCGCATGCAGAGGTTCCACACCCGGCACTTCAGACCAGATTTCCTAGTGCAGAATGGCTGGGTCGACACCTCAGCTCCTGGGGCCCAGTGCAGACTCCACGATATGGAGCCTGAGCTACAGCCAACTCGGCCCTCGAGAGCTCCGCTGCCTCCCTCCCTCCCACTGACTCTGACAGGATCTCTACACAGCAGCCCAGCCCACAGCCCACGGGGTAGTGCATGCTCTCACCTCTCCATTCTCTGATCAAAATATAAAGTTTCCTTTGCTTGTGAACCAAACTCAGTCTAGATCTGTTGGCCCCAATGACACTGGGCAGGGGGACACTTGTTGGGGTCCACTCTGGAGGATCAGTAACAGAAATTGAGACTATTGTAACCTCAATGAACAGATGTGTGAGCCAAACTGTAGTTAACATAGAACAGTGTATAAGGCTCGGGTAAAATAAGATGTTTTTAACACTTCCATTTGATATTTCCATCACTTTTTATAAGCAAGTTCAGTGAAAAGGTTTGTCTTATTTGTCAGGTCAATATTAGAGAAACGAAGTGATTTCTTTCCAAGGATGTACAGCTAATAATCTTGGTTAAACCTTCAATCTTGTTTTAAATGCTTTTCCATTGAAAATGATACCTCTCTTTCAGCTCCCCCATTTCTGAGAAGTATAAAATCTTATAATTTATTATTACCAAAGGGGAAAGGTGGGAGGAGGGATAAATTAACAGTTTGGAATGAACACATACACACTGCTATGTATAAAATAGATCATCAACAAGGAACTACTGTATAGCACAGGGAACTACACTCAACATTTTGCAATAACCTATAAGGGGAAATAATCTGAAAAAGAATAGATATTTTTATTGACATCATCTATCAATGACAGTTAAAGTGTAGCCTAAGGGAAGCTGGTGGTGAGTGCTTCTGACCCTGAAGACTTCAATCATCTAAAGTTTGGACTCTGCCTACTTCCCAAGGCCCTTAATGAACATATGTGTAGCCGTAGCTTAAAAACTTCCCCAGTTTGGGTTTCGGGGAGACACTGATTTTGAAAAAGCCCTGGTGTTCTCCTTACATGAATGGGACTCTTCCTACTGCTAAAACATGTCTGTCACACCCAGAGGATGGTATACCGTCTGATCGGGAAGAGTTTGGAAAAGGCATCTCATCTCCTCATCTCCTGGTGCTCGGGTTCACCCCTCCAGCGTCTTTACTAACAGTCTCCCCACTTGGAGATGTCAGCACTGTCAACATCCTGTTGCGTACAGTTTGGAATTTGTCCAGAGGATGAAGCGGAAGGATGAGGAACAATGAGAGACAAGTCCTAGGTGTTCAGACAGGCACATGTCACTCTAATTTCCAATCAGGAAGACGAATTGACCAAAGGCTAGGGTTGCCCATGGAAACAGTATAGGGCTTGAGGAAATCCCACTGCTTTGTGGCCAGTTCCCATAAACACGAGTTGAACAATGGAACTCAGGGGCAGTAAAATTCACAAAACTGCAGAGTTGAAAATATCCATCACTGAAAAATGTCTTGAGGAAAGTCAGAGAAAAGGACTTGTAAGCAAGGGAGAATGGCAGGAAAGGGATTTGAGGAGGTAGAAAGGACTCGCCATTAAGCACAAGAAAAGGAGCTGAACATTGCCAACATTGCCAACATTGCATTTGGCCAAAAAGGGTGTATGCGTTCTTTTCTGTATATATTCAAGAAAAGGGCATACACTTTTTTAGCCAACCAAACAGGTGGGCACTGGAAGTCAATACTACAAAAGATATCACTTCGCATCAGTCAGAAGAGCCATCCTCATAAAGCGTAAACAACAGAAATGCAGGACAGGGCAACGAGAAGAGGGAGCCCTGTGAGACTTATAGTGGAAATGTATATTGCCAACGGCCATTCTGGAGAAGTGTATTGTGTTTACTAAAGCATCTAAAAAATGAGCTACAGAGCATAGGGCACTTGCACTCATGGGCGTATATCTTGGGAAAAGCAAAAATCGAGAGGACACAGGCACCCCAATGTTTACCCCCTCTCTGTTTAAAAGATCCTCGACTAGGATATAACTTAAATGTCTCTGGAGGGAAAAAATGGATAGAGATGTGGTACTTAGGTAGAGTGGAATATTATTCAGCCTGGAAATCAATGAAATATGGCCAGTTGTAACAACTCCGGAGGAGTTACGTATGATCATTCTAAGTGACAGAATTCAAAAAGAAAAAGACACATATCATAAGATATCACTTAAAGGTGGAATCCAAAATGGCTACACATGAAATAAATTACAAAACAAAAACATAGTCAAATATGTAGAAAACACGCATAAGGCTGCTAAACGGGAAAGGTGGGGAGGGGTGAGGCATCATCCAGGAGGTTGAAATTAGCAAAGATACCATTCCAAATACCAAACTGATAATCAACAAGGCCTACACGGTAGCTAAAAGAACTGCACTCAGCACACTCAAGTCACCGGAAAAGAATATATACGACTGGTAAGAATCTGAAAAAGAATTTATTGATGTCTCTCTGTACGTGAATCAAGTGGATGTACAGCAGCAAGAAACAGAGCTTTGAAAATCAGCTGTAACCAATATAGTAATAAATTGAAAAAAATAAACGACAGAGAGACAGAGAAAACCTCTTACAACTTTTCCTCAGGGACGGTGATGCAACATGGATTGAACACATCTAGACCCACAGCAGGATGAGACATAAGGCTGGAAACTGTTTGCGCTAAGAGAAATGTGAGGTTGGGTGAGGAAATGCACACCCTTTAAAGTAATACTACCTGGTACCCATTCAATGGGTCCCAAATCTGCAGGTTCAAGGGATCTTCCTACAGCTAAAACATGCATGGAAAACCCAGAGGACTGTACACCATGTGATCGGGAGATGTGTCTAAAATGCACCTCATTTATCCTCTCCTGGTGCTCCTGTTCACCATTCCAGCCACGCTACTTAGAATCTCCCCACTTGGAGAATCAGCACATTTAAACTTCTGTTTCACACATTTTGCAAATTGTGAGGAGGATGAACGGGAAGAGGGGGAACCAATGAGAGAAGAGTTGTAGGGGTTTGGACGGGCACATATCACTCTAATTTCCCATTAAGAATAAGAATTAAAGAAAGGCTCAGCCTGCCTCGCCGGAGCCAAAATAGGGCCTGAAGCAATCCTGCGGGTTTGAGGCCAGCTCACAAAAGAGCAACTTAAAAAATGGAGCTCAGGGTCACTGCAATTCACAAACCTGCAGAGTTATAAATGAAAACTAACGTCCAAAAATATGTTGAGGTAAGGCAAAGAAGAGGATCTGAATGCAAGACAGAATTGCAAGAAACAGATTTCAAGAGATCGATTGGACTCGTCTTTAACGCACATGAAAAGGGGCAGAATTTCGACAATGATGCACTTGGCCAAAAAGGGCGTATGCGTTTTTTCCTGATTATATCCAGGAAAAAACGCATACGCCCTTTTTGGCCAACCAAGCAAGCTTGCAAAGGAAATCTGCACTACAATGAAGTCTCACTTCCCCCCGGTCAAAAGGGCCATCTGAAAAAAGTGTAAAATCCAGAAAGGCAGGACAGGCCATGGAGAACTGGGAGCCTTGTTATGCTGAAGGGCGGGATGTAAATTGCCAACAGACACTCGGGAGAAGTGTATGGTGTTTCCTGAAACATCTAAAAAACAAAGCAACAGAACCTAGGGCACTTCCACTTATGGTCCTATAGCTTAGGGAAATTAAAATCAAAAAGACACAGCCACCCCAAAGTTTGGAACGGCACTGTTTACAAGAACCTCGTTTACAGTACAAGTTCAACATCGCAGAAAGTGAAAAATGGATAAAGAAGTTGTGGTATTTACTTACAAAGCAATATCACTCAGCAATGAAATCTGTGTCATCAGGCCCTTAGCAGCACAATGAGTGGATTCAGGTATGATGATTCTAACTGAAATAAGTCACACAGAAAAAGAAACATCATAAGATATCAGTAATACACGGAATGTAAACTTGGCTACACAGGAACTGAATTACAGAACAGTACAGGGTCTCAAATTTAGAAAACCAACGTATTCTTGCTTAAGGGTAAAGGTGAGTTGGGGTGCTGCATAAAACCAGAGATTGAAATGAGCACAGATAAAGTTCCTTAAGCCAAATATGGAATAGACAAGAGCTACTCCTTGCTCAACGAAATGGACTCAACACTGCATATTAAACGCCTAAGAATGTACCTGACTAGTAAGTATCTTAAAACCTATGGGTTGCTATGTCTCTGAAAGAGAATCATGCATGTGTACAGGGGCATAAACGCAGCAGTGATAGGATTGGAGAGGTTCGGTGAGCAAATGAAGACCCTTTGAAGTCATATTGCATGGTACCCATTCCACGGGTTTCAACTACCCAGGTTTAAGGTATTCTCCCTTCAGCTAAAACATGCATGTGGAACCTAGAGTATGATCAACCATGTGATCGGGAGACGTGTTCAATTATGTCTCAGTTTTCGTAACCTGGTACTCGGGTGCAACATTACAGACGCTTTACTAACACTTTCCCGACTTGGAGAGTCAGTCCGTTTAACCTCCTGTTTGGCCCAGTTTGCAATTTCTGCGGAAGATGAACAGGAATAGCGAGAACCAATGAGAGACTAGCTGGAGGTGTCTGGACGGGCAAATTTAACTCTCATTTCCCACCAGGAAGAGGAATTAACCAAAGGCTCAGCGTGCCGTGCCGGAACCAGTTTAGGGCCTGAAGCCATGCTGCGGTGTTGCGGCCAGGTCACAAGAAAGCGAGTTGAAGAAAGGAGCTCAGGGGCACTGTAATTCACAAACCTGCAGAGTTATAAATGACAGCTATCGTCCAAAAATATAGTGAAGTAAGGCTGCCAAGAGGACTTGAAAGCGGGGCAGAATTGCAGGAAACCGATTTCAGGAGGTAGACTGGAATTGCATTGAAAGCATAGGAAAAGAGGCAGAACGTCCACTATGATGCACTTGGCCAAAAAGGGCGTATGCGTTTTTTTCCTGAATATATTCAGGAAAAAACGCATACGCCCTTTTTGGCCAACCAAGCAAGCTTGCAAAGGAAATCTGCACTACAATGAAGTCTCACTTCCCCCCGGTCAAAAGGGCCATCTGAAAAAAGTGTAAAATCCAGAAAGGCAGGACAGGCCATGGAGAACTGGGAGCCTTGTTATGCTGATGGGCGGGATGTAAATTGCCAACAGACACTCGGGAGAAGTGTATGGTGTTTCCTGAAACATCTAAAAAACAAAGCAACAGAGCCTAGGGCACATCCACTTATGGTCCTATAGCTTAGGGTAATGAAAATCAAAAAGACACAGCCACCCCGAAGTTTGGGACGCCTCTGTTTACAAGAACCACGTTTACCGTACAAGTGCAATATCACAGAAAGTGAAAAATGGATAAAGAACTTGTGGTACTTACGTACAATGCAGTATCACTCAGCAATGAAATCTATGTCATCAGGCCCGTAGCAGCATAATGAGTGGATTCAGGTACGATGATTCTAACTGAAATAAGTCACACAGAAAAAGAAACATCGTAAGATATCACTAATACAAGGAATGTAAACTTGGCTACACAGGAACTGCATTCCAAAACAGAACAGGGTCTCAAATTTAGAAAACCAACTTATGCTTGCTTAAGGGGAAAGGTGAGTTGGGGTGCTGCATAAAACCAGGATTGAAATGAGCACAGATAAAGTTCCTTAAGCCAAATATGGAATAGACAAGAGCTACTCCTTGCTCAACGATATGGACTCAAAACCCCATACTAAACGCCTAAGAATGTACCTGACTAGTAAGTATCTTAAAACCTATGGATTGCTATGTCTCCAAAAGAGAATCAAGCGTGTGTACAGGGGCATAAACGCAGCAGTGATAGGATTGGAGAGGTTCGGTGAGCAAATGAAGACCCTTTGAAATCATATTGCATGGTACCCATTCCACGGGTCTCAACTACCCAGGTTTAAGGTATTCTTCCTTCAGCTAAAACATGCATGTGGAACCCAGAGTATGATCAACCATGTGAACGGGAGACGTGTTCAAATATGTCTCAGTTTTCCTCCCCTGGTACTCGGGTGCAACATTCCAGACGCTTTACTAACACTCTCCTGACTTGGAGAGTCAGTCCCTTTAACCTCCTGTTTGGCCCAGTTTGCAATTTCTGCGGAAGATGAACAGGAATAGCGAGAACCAATGAGAGGCTAGCTGGAGGTGTCTGGACGGGCAAATTTAACTCTCATTTCCCACCAGGAAGAGGAATTAACCAAAGGCTCAGCATGCCGGGCCGGAACCAGATTAGGGCCTGAAGCCATCCTGCGGTGTTGCGGCCAGCTCAAAAGAAAGCGAGTTGAAGAAAGGAGCTCAGGGGCACTGTAATTCACAAACCTGCAGAGTTATAAATGACAGCTATCGTCCAAAAATAGACTGAAGTAAGGCTGCCAAGAGGACTTGAAAGCGGGGCAGAATTGCAGGAAACCGATTTCAGGAGGTAGACTGGAATTGCATTGAAAGCATAGGAAAAGAGGCAGAACGTCCACAATGATGCACTTGGCCAAAAAGGGCGTATGCGTTTTTTCCTGAATATATTCAGGAAAAAACGCATACGCCCTTTTTGGCCAACCAAGCAAGCTTGCAAAGGAAATCTGCACTACAATGAAGTCTCACTTCCCCCCGGTCAAAAGGGCCATCTGAAAAAAGTGTAAAATCCAGAAAGGCAACAGGCCATTGAGAACTGGGAGCCTTGTTATGCTGATGGGCGGGATGTAAATTGCCAACAGACACTTGGGAGAACTGTATGGTGTTTCCTGAAACATCTAAAAAACAAAACAACAGAGCCTAGGGCACTTCCACTTATGGTCCTATAGCTTAGGGAAATTAAAATCAAAAAGACACAGCCACCCCAAAGTTTGGAACGGCTCTGTTTACAAGAACCTCGTTTACAGTACAAGTTCAACATCGCAGAAAGTGAAAAATGGATAAAGAAGTTGTGGTATTCACTTACAAAGCAATATCACTCAGCAATGAAATCTATGTCATCATGCCCTTAGCAGCACAATGAGTGGATTCAGGTTTGATGATTCTAACTGAAATAAGTCACACAGAAAAAGAAACATCATAAGATATCAGTTATACACGGAATCGAAACTTGGCTACACAGGAACTGAATTACAGAACAGAACAGGGTCTCAAATTTAGAAAACCAACTTATGCTTGCTTAAGAGTAAAGGTGAGTTGGGGTGCTGCATAAAACCAGAGATTGAAATGAGCACAGATAAAGTTCCTTAAGCCAAATATGGAATAGACAAGAGCTACTCCTTGCTCAACGAAATGGACTCAAGACCGCATATTAAACGCCTAAGAATGTACCTGACTAGTAAGTATCTTAAAACCTATGGATTGCTATGTCTCCAAAAGAGAATCAAGCGTGTGTACAGGGGCATAAACGCAGCACTGATAGGATTGGAGAGGTTCGGTGAGCAAATGAAGACCCTTTGAAATCATATTGCATGGTACCCATTCCACGGGTCTCAACTCTCCAGGTTTAAGGTATTCTTCCTTCAGCTAAAACATGCATGTGGAACCCAGAGTATGATCAACCATGTGAACGGGAGACGTGTTCAAATATGTCTCAGTTTTCCTCCCCTGGTTCTCGGGTGCAACATTCCAGACGCTTTACTAACACTCTCCTGACTTGGAGAGTCAGTCCCTTTAACCTCCTGTTTGGCCCAGTTTGCAATTTCTGCGGAAGATGAACAGGAATAGCGAGAACCAATGAGAGGCTAGCTGGAGGTGTCTGGACGAGCAAATTTAACTCTCATTTCCCACCAGTAAGAGGAATTAACCAAAGGCTCAGCATGCCGGGCCGGAACCAGATTAGGGCCTGAAGCCATCCTGCGGTGTTGCGGCCAGCTCAAAAGAAAGCGAGTTGAAGAAAGGAGCTCAGGGGCACTGTAATTCACAAACCTGCAGAGTTATAAATGACAACTATCGTCCAAAAATAGACTGAAGTAAGGCTGCCAAGAGGACTTGAAAGCGGGGCAGAATTGCAGGAAACCGATTTCAGGAGGTAGACTGGAATTGCATTGAAAGCATAGGAAAAGAGGCAGAACGTCCACAATGATGCACTTGGCCAAAAAGGGCGTATGCGTTTTTTCCTGAATATATTCAGGAAAAAACGCATACGCCCTTTTTGGCCAACCAAGCAAGCTTGCAAAGGAAATCTGCACTACAATGAAGTCTCACTTCCCCCCGGTCAAAAGGGCCATCTGAAAAAAGTGTAAAATCCAGAAAGGCAACAGGCCATTGAGAACTGGGAGCCTTGTTATGCTGATGGGCGGGATGTAAATTGCCAACAGACACTTGGGAGAACTGTATGGTGTTTCCTGAAACATCTAAAAAACAAAACAACAGAGCCTAGGGCACTTCCACTTATGGTCCTATAGCTTAGGGAAATTAAAATCAAAAAGACACAGCCACCCCAAAGTTTGGAACGGCTCTGTTTACAAGAACCTCGTTTACAGTACAAGTTCAACATCGCAGAAAGTGAAAAATGGATAAAGAAGTTGTGGTATTCACTTACAAAGCAATATCACTCAGCAATGAAATCTATGTCATCATGCCCTTAGCAGCACAATGAGTGGATTCAGGTATGATGATTCTAACTGAAATAAGTCACACAGAAAAAGAAACATCATAAGATATCAGTAATACACGGAATCGAAACTTGGCTACACAGGAACTGAATTACAGAACAGAACAGGGTCTCAAATTTAGAAAACCAACTTATGCTTGCTTAAGGGGAAAGGAGAGTTGGGGTGCTGCATAAAACCAGAGATTGAAATGAGCACAGATAAAGTTCCTTAAGCCAAATATGGAATAGACAAGAGCTACTCCTTGCTCAATGAAATGGACTCAACACCGCATATTAAATGCCTAAGAATGTACCTGACTAGTAAGTATCTTAAAACCTATGGATTGCCATGTCTCCGAAAGAGAATCATGCATGTGTACAGGGGCATAAACGCAGCAGTGATAGGATTGGAGAGGTTCGGTGAGCAAATGAAGACCCTTTGAAGTCATATTGCATGGTACCCATTCCACGGGTTTCAACTACCCAGGTTTAAGGTATTCTTCCTTCAGCTAAAACATGCATGTGGAACCTAGAGTATGATCAACCATGTGATCGGGAGACGTGTTCAAATATGTCTCAGTTTTCGTACCCTGGTACTCGGGTGCAACATTCCAGACGCTTTACTAACACTCTCCCCACTTGGAGAGTCAGTCCCTTTAACCTCGTGTTTGGCCCAGTTTGCAATTTCTGCGGAAGATGAACAGGAATAGCGAGAACCAATGAGAGGCTAGCTGGAGGTGTCTGGACGGGCAAATTTAACTCTCATTTCCCACCAGGAAGAGGAATTAACCAAAGGCTCAGCGTGCCGTGCCGGAACCAGATTAGGGCCTGAAGCCATGCTGCGGTGTTGCGGCCAGGTCACAAGAAAGCGAGTTGAAGAAAGGAGCTCAGGGGCACTGTAATTCACAAACCTGCAGAGTTATAAATGACAGCTATCGTCCAAAAATAGACTGAAGTAAGGCTGCCAAGAGGACTTGAAAGCGGGGCAGAATTGCAGGAAACCGATTTCAGGAGGTAGACTGGAATTGCATTGAAAGCATAGGAAAAGAGGCAGAACGTCCACAATGATGCACTTGGCCAAAAAGGGCGTATGCGTTTTTTCCTGAATATATTCAGGAAAAAACGCATACGCCCTTTTTGGCCAACCAAGCAAGCTTGCAAAGGAAATCTGCACTACAATGAAGTCTCACTTCACCCCGGTCAAAAGGGCCATCTGAAAAAAGTGTAAAATCCAGAAAGGCAGGACAGGCCATGGAGAACTGGGAGCCTCTTTATGCTGATGGGTGGGATGTAAATTGCCAACAACCACTCAGGAGAAGTGTATGGTGTTTCCTGTAACATCTAAAAAACAAAGCAACAGAACCTAGGGCACTTCCACTTATGGTCCTATAGCTTAGGGAAATTAAAATCAAAAAGACACAGCCACCCCAAAGTTTGGAACGGCTCTGTTTACAAGAACCTCGTTTACAGTACAAGTTCAACATCGCAGAAAGTGAAAAATGGATAAAGAAGTTGTGGTATTTACTTACAAAGCAATATCACTCAGCAATGAAATCTATGTCATCAGGCCCTTAGCATCACAATGAGTGGATTCAGGTATGATGATTCTAACTGAAATAAGTCACACAGAAAAAGAAACATCATAAGATATCAGTAATACACGGAATGTAAACTTGGCTACACAGGAACTGAATTACAGAACAGAACAGGGTCTCAAATTTAGAAAACCAACTTATGCTTGCTTAAGGGTAAAGGTGAGTTGGGGTGCTGCATAAAACCAGAGATTGAAATGAGCACAGATAAAGTTCCTTAAGTCAAATATGGAATAGACAAGAGCTACTCCTTGCTCAACGAAATGGACTCAACACCGCATATTAAACGCCTAAGAATGTACCTGACTAGTAAGTATCGTAAAACCTATGGATTGCTATGTCTCCAAAAGAGAATCAAGCATGTGTACAGGGGCATAAACGCAGCAGTGATAGGATTGGAGAGGTTCGGTGAGCAAATGAAGACCCTTTGAAGTCATATTGCATGGTACCCATTACACGGGTCTCAACTCTCCACGTTTAAGGTATTCTTCCTTCAGCTAAAACATGCATGTGGAACCCAAGTATGATCAACCATGTGAACGGGAGACGTGTTCAAATATGTCTCAGTTTTCCTCCCCTGGTACTCGGGTGCAACATTCCAGACGCTTTACTAACACTCTCCCCACTTGGAGAGTCAGCGCCTTTAACCTCCTGTTTGGCCCAGTTTGCAATTTCTGCGGAAGATGAACAGGAATAGTGAGAACCAATGAGAGGCTAGCTGGAGGTGTCTGGACGGGCAAATTTAACTCTCATTTCCCACCAGGAAGAGGAAATAACCAAAGGCTCAGCGTGCCGTACCGGAACCAGATTAGGGCCTGAAGCCATCCTGCGGTGTTGTGGCCAGGTCATAAGAAAGCGAGTTGAAGAAAGCAGCTCAGGGGCACTGTAATTCACAAACCTGCAGAGTTATAAATGACAGCTATCGTCCAAAAATAGACTGAAGTAAGGCTGCCAAGAGGACTTGAAAGCGGGGCAGAATTGCAGGAAACCGATTTCAGGAGGTAGACTGGAATTGCATTGAAAGCATAGGAAAAGAGGCAGAACGTCCACAATGATGCACTTGGCCAAAAAGGGCGTATGCGTTTTTTCCTGAATATATTCAGGAAAAAACGCATACGTCCTTTTTGGCCAATCAAGCAAGCTTGCAAAGGAAATCTGCACTACAATGAAGTCTCACTTCCCCCCGGTCAAAAGGGCCATCTGAAAAAAGTGTAAAATCCAGAAAGGCAGGACAGGCCATGGAGAACTGGGAGCCTTGTTATGCTGATGGGCGGGATGTAAATTGCCAACAACCACTCGGGAGAAGTGTATGGTGTTTCCTGTAACATCTAAAAAACAAAGCAACAGAGCCTAGGGCACCGCCACTTATGGTCCTATAGCTTAGGGAAATTAAAATAAAAAAGACACAGCCACCCCAAAGTTTGGGACGCCTCTGTTTACAAGAACCTCGTTTACAGTACAAGTTCAACATCGCAGAAAGTGAAAAATGGATAAAGAAGTTGTGGTATTTACTTACAAAGCAATATCACTCAGCAATGAAATCTGTGTCATCAGGCCCTTAGCAGCACAATGAGTGGATTCAGGTATGATGATTCTAACTGAAATAAGTCACACAGAAAAAGAAACATCATAAGATATCAGTAATACACGGAATGTAAACTTGGCTACACAGGAACTGAATTACAGAACAGAACAGGGTCTCAAATTTAGAAAACCAACGTATTCTTGCTTAAGGGTAAAGGTGAGTTGGGGTGCTGCATAAAACCAGAGATTGAAATGAGCACAGATAAAGTTCCTTAAGCCAAATATGGAATAGACAAGAGCTACTCCTTGCTCAACGAAATGGACTCAACACCCCATATTAAACGCCTAAGAATGTACCTGACTAGTAAGTATCTTAAAACCTATGGATTGCTATGTCTCCGAAACAGAATCAGGCATGTCTACAGGGGCATAAATGCAGCAGTGATAAGATTGGAGAGGTTCGGTGAGCAAATGAAGACCCTTTGAAGTCATATTGCATGGTACCCATTCCACGGGTTTCAACTACCCAGGTTTAAGTATTCTTCCTTCAGCTAAAACATGCATGTGGAACCTAGAGTATGATCAACCATGTGATCGGGAGACGTGTTCAAATATGTCTCAGTTTTCGTACCCTGGTACTCGGGTGCAACATTCCAGACGCTTTACTAACACTCTCCCCACTTGGAGAGTCAGTCCCTTTAACCTCCTGTTTGGCCCAGTTTGCAATTTCTGCGGAAGATGAACAGGAATAGCGAGAACCAATGAGAGGCTAGCTGGAGGTGTCTGGACGGGCAAATTTAACTCTCATTTCCCACCAGGAAGAGGAATTAACCAAAGGCTCAGCATGCCGGGCCGGAACCAGATTAGGGCCTGAAGCCATCCTGCGGTGTTGCGGCCAGGTCACAAGAAAGCGAGTTGAAGAAAGGAGCTCAGGGGCACTGTAATTCACAAACCTGCAGAGTTATAAATGACAGCTATCGTCCAAAAATAGACTGAAGTAAGGCTGCCAAGAGGACTTGAAAGCGGGGCAGAATTGCAGGAAACCGATTTCAGGAGGTAGACTGGAATTGCATTGAAAGCATAGGAAAAGAGGCAGAACGTCCACAATGATGCACTTGGCCAAAAAGGGCGTATGCGTTTTTTCCTGAATATATTCAGGAAAAAACGCATACGTCCTTTTTGGCCAATCAAGCAAGCTTGCAAAGGAAATCTGCACTACAATGAAGTCTCACTTCCCCCCGGTCAAAAGGGCCATCTGAAAAAAGTGTAAAATCCAGAAAGGCAGGACAGGCCATGGAGAACTGGGAGCCTTGTTATGCTGATGGGCGGGATGTAAATTGCCAACAACCACTCGGGAGAAGTGTATGGTGTTTCCTGTAACATCTAAAAAACAAAGCAACAGAGCCTAGGGCACCGCCACTTATGGTCCTATAGCTTAGGGAAATTAAAATAAAAAAGACACAGCCACCCCAAAGTTTGGGACGCCTCTGTTTACAAGAACCTCGTTTACAGTACAAGTTCAACATCGCAGAAAGTGAAAAATGGATAAAGAAGTTGTGGTATTTACTTACAAAGCAATATCACTCAGCAATGAAATCTGTGTCATCAGGCCCTTAGCAGCACAATGAGTGGATTCAGGTATGATGATTCTAACTGAAATAAGTCACACAGAAAAAGAAACATCATAAGATATCAGTAATACACGGAATGTAAACTTGGCTACACAGGAACTGAATTACAGAACAGAACAGGGTCTCAAATTTAGAAAACCAACGTATTCTTGCTTAAGGGTAAAGGTGAGTTGGGGTGCTGCATAAAACCAGAGATTGAAATGAGCACAGATAAAGTTCCTTAAGCCAAATATGGAATAGACAAGAGCTACTCCTTGCTCAACGAAATGGACTCAACACCCCATATTAAACGCCTAAGAATGTACCTGACTAGTAAGTATCTTAAAACCTATGGATTGCTATGTCTCCGAAACAGAATCAGGCATGTCTACAGGGGCATAAATGCAGCAGTGATAAGATTGGAGAGGTTCGGTGAGCAAATGAAGACCCTTTGAAGTCATATTGCATGGTACCCATTCCACGGGTTTCAACTACCCAGGTTTAAGTATTCTTCCTTCAGCTAAAACATGCATGTGGAACCTAGAGTATGATCAACCATGTGATCGGGAGACGTGTTCAAATATGTCTCAGTTTTCGTACCCTGGTACTCGGGTGCAACATTCCAGACGCTTTACTAACACTCTCCCCACTTGGAGAGTCAGTCCCTTTAACCTCCTGTTTGGCCCAGTTTGCAATTTCTGCGGAAGATGAACAGGAATAGCGAGAACCAATGAGAGGCTAGCTGGAGGTGTCTGGACGGGCAAATTTAACTCTCATTTCCCACCAGGAAGAGGAATTAACCAAAGGCTCAGCATGCCGGGCCGGAACCAGATTAGGGCCTGAAGCCATCCTGCGGTGTTGCGGCCAGGTCACAAGAAAGCGAGTTGAAGAAAGGAGCTCAGGGGCACTGTAATTCACAAACCTGCAGAGTTATAAATGACAGCTATCGTCCAAAAATAGACTGAAGTAAGGCTGCCAAGAGGACTTGAAAGCGGGGCAGAATTGCAGGAAACCGATTTCAGGAGGTAGACTGGAATTGCATTGAAAGCATAGGAAAAGAGGCAGAACGTCCACAATGACACACTTGGCCAAAAAGGGCGTATGCGATTTTTCCTGAATATATTCAGGAAAAAACGCATACGCACTTTTTGGCCAACCAAGCAAGCTTGCAAAGGAAATCTGCACTACAATGAAGTCTCACTTCCCCCCGGTCAAAAGGGCCATCTGAAAAAAGTGTAAAATCCAGAAAGGCAACAGGCCATTGAGAACTGGGAGCCTTGTTATGCTGATGGGCGGGATGTAAATTGCCAACAACCACTCGGGAGAAGTGTATGGTGTTTCCTGAAACATCTAAAAAACAAAGCAACAGAGCCTAGGGCACTTCCACTTATGGTCCTATAGCTTAGGGAAATTAAAATCAAAAAGACACAGCCACCCCAAAGTTTGGAACGGCTCTGTTTACAAGAACCTCGTTTACAGTACAAGTTCAACATTGCAGAAAGTGAAAAATTGATAAAGAAGTTGTGGTATTCACTTACAAAGCAATATCACTCAGCAATGAAATCTATGTCATCAGGCCCTTAGCATCACAGTGAGTGGATTCAGGTATGATGATTCTAACTGAAATAAGTCACACAGAAAAAGAAACATCATAAGATATCAGTAATACACGGAATGGAAACTTGGCTACAAAGGAACTGAATTACAGAACAGAACAGTGTCTCAAATTTAGAAAGACAACTTATGCTTGCTTAAGGGTAAAGGTGAGTTGGGGTGCTGCATAAAACCAGAGATTGAAATGAGCACAGATAAAGTTCCTTAAGCCAAATATGGAATAGACAAGAGCTACTCCTTGCTCAACGAAATGGACTCAACACCCCATATTAAACGCCTAAGAATGTACCTGACTTGTAAGTATCTTAAAACCTATGGATTGCTATGTCTCCGAAAGAGAATCAAGCATGTGTACAGGGGCATAAACGCAGCAGTGATAGGATTGGAGATGTTCGGTGAGCAAATGAAGACACTTTGAAGTCATATTGCATGGTACCCATTCCACGGGTTTCAACTACCCAGGTTTAAGGTATTCTTCCTTCAGCTAAAACATGCATGTGGAACCTAGAGTATGATCAAACATGTGATCGGGAGACGTGTTCAAATATGTCTCAGTTTTCCTCCCCTGGTACTCGGGTGCAACATTCCAGACGCTTTACTAACACTCTCACCACTTGGAGAGTCAGTACCTTTAACCTCCTGTTTGGCCCAGTTTGCAATTTCTGCGGAAGATGAACAGGAATAGCGAGAACCAATGAGAGGCTAGCTGGAGGTGTCTGGACGGGCAAATTTAACTCTCATTTCCCACCAGGAAGAGGAATTAACCAAAGGCTCAGCATGCCGGGCCGGAACCAGATTAGGGCCTGAAGCCATGCTGTGGTGTTGAGGCCAGGTCAGAAGAAAGCGAGTTGAAGAAAGCAGCTCAGGGGCACTGTAATTCACAAACCTGCAGAGTTATAAATGACAGCTATCGTCCAAAAATAGACTGAAGTAAGGCTGCCAAGAGGACTTGAAAGCGGGGCAGAATTGCAGGAAACCGATTTCAGGAGGTAGACTGGAATTGCATTGAAAGCATAGGAAAAGAGGCAGAACGTCCACAATGATGCACTTGGCCAAAAAGGGCATATGCGTTTTTTCCTGAATATATTCAGGAAAAAACGCATACGCACTTTTTGGCCAACCAAGCAAACTAGCAAAGGAAATCTGCACTACAATGAAGTCTCACTTCCCCCCGGTCAAAAGGGCCATCTGAAAAAAGTGTAAAATCCAGAAAGGCAGGACAGGCCATGGAGAACTGGGAGCCTTGTTATGCTGATGGGCAGGATGTAAATTGCCAACAGACACTCGGGAGAAGTGTATGGTGTTTCCTGAAACATCTAAAAAACAAAGCAACAGAGCCTAGGGCACTGCCACTTATGGTCCTATAGCTTAGGGAAATTAAAATCAAAAAGACACAGCCACCCCAAAGTCTGGGACGCCTCTGTTTACAAGAACCTCGTTTACAGTACAAGTTCAACATCGAAGAAAGTGAAAAATGGATAAAGAACTTGTGGAACTTACGTACAATGCAGTATCACTCAGCAATGAAATCTATGTCATCAGGCCCGTAGCAGCATAATGAGTGGATTCAGGTACGATGATTCTAACTGAAATAAGTCACACAGAAAAAGAAACATCATAAGATATCACTAATACACGGAATGTAAACTTGGTTACACAAGAACTGCATTCCAAAACAGAACAGGGTCTCAAATTTAGAAAACCAACTTATGCTTGCTTAAGGGGAAAGGTGAGTTGGGGTGCTGCATAAAACCAGAGATTGCAATGAGCACAGATAAAGTTCCTTAAGCCAAATATGGAATAGACAAGAGCTACTCCTTGCTCAACGAAATGGACTCAAAACCCCATATTAAACCCCTAAGAATGTACCTGACTAGTAAGTATCTTAAAACCTATGGATTGCTATGTCTCCAAAAGAGAATCAAGCGTGTGTACAGGGGAATAAACGCAGCAGTGATAGGATTGGAGAGGTTCGGTGAGCAAATGAAGACCCTTTGAAGTCATATTGCATGGTACCCATTCCACGGGTCTCAACTCTCCAGGTTTAAGGTATTCTTCCTTCAGCTAAAACATGCATGTGGAACCCAGAGGATGATCAACCATGTGAACGGGAGACGTGTTCAAATATGGCTCAGTTTTCGTACCCTGGTACTCGGGTGCAACATTCCAGACGCTTTACTAACACTCTCCCCACTTGGAGAGTCAGTCCCTTTAACCTCCTGTTTGGCCCAGTTTGCAATTTCTGCGGAAGATGAACAGGAATAGCGAGAACCAATGAGAGGCTAGCTGGAGGTGTCTGGACGGGCAAATTTAACTCTCATTTCCCACCAGGAAGAGGAATTAACCAAAGGCTCAGCATGCCGGGCCGGAACCAGATTAGGGCCTGAAGCCATCCTGCGGTGTTGCGGCCGGTCACAAGAAAGCGAGTTGAAGAAAGGAGCTCAGGGGCACTGTAATTCACAAACCTGCAGAGTTATAAATGACAGCTATCGTCCAAAAATAGACTGAAGTAAGGCTGCCAAGAGGACTTGAAAGCGGGGCAGAATTGCAGGAAACCAATTTCAGGAGGTAGACTGGAATTGCATTGAAAGCATAGGAAAAGAGGCAGAACGTCCACAATGACGCACTTGGCCAAAAAGGGCGTATGCGTTTTTTCCTGAATATATTCAGGAAAAAACGCATACGCCCTTTTTGGCCAACCAAGCAAGCTTGCAAAGGAAATCTGCACTACAATGAAGTCTCACTTCCCCCCGGTCAAAAGGGCCATCTGAAAAAAGTGTAAAATCCAGAAAGGCAGGACAGGCCATGGAGAACTGGGAGCCTTGTTATGCTGATGGGCGGGATGTAAATTGCCAACAGACACTCGGGAGAAGTGTATGGTGTTTCCTGAAACATCTAAAAAACAAAGCAACAGAGCCTAGGGCACTTCCACTTATGGTCCTATAGCTTAGGGAAATTAAAATCAAAAAGACACAGCCACCCAAAAGTTTGGAACAACTCTGTTTACAAGAACCTCGTTTACAGTACAAGTTCAACATCGCAGAAAGTGAAAAATGGATAAAGAAGTTGTGGTATTTACTTACAAAGCAATATCACTCAGCAATGAAATCTGTGTCATCAGGCCCTTAGAAGCACAATGAGTGGATTCAGGTATGATGATTCTAACTGAAATAAGTCACACAGAAAAAGAAACATCATAAGGTATCAGTAATACACGGAATGTAAACTTGGCTACACAGGAACTGAATTACAGAACAGAACAGGGTCTCAAATTTAGAAAACCAACTTATGCTTGCTTAAGGGGAAAGGTGAGTTGGGGTGCTGCATAAAACCAGAGATTGAAATGAGCACAGATAAATTTCCTTAAGCCAAATATGGAATAGACAAGAGCTACTCCTTGCTCAACGAAATGGACTCAACACCGCATATTAAACGCCTAAGAATGTACCTGACTAGTAAGTATCTTAAAACCTATAGATTGCTATGTCTCCTAAAGAGAATCAAGCATGTGTACAGGGCATAAACGCAGCAGTGATAGGATTGGAGAGGTTCGGTGAGCAAATGAAGACCCTTTGAAGTCATATTGCATGGTACCCATTACACGGGTCTTAACTCTCCAGGTTTAAGGTATTCTTCCTTCAGCTAAAACATGCATGTGGAACCCAAGTATGATCAACCATGTGAACGGGAGACGTGTTCAAATATGTCTCAGTTTTCCTCCCCTGGTACTCGGGTGCAACATTCCAGACGCTTTACTAACACTCTCCCCACTTGGAGAGTCAGCGCCTTTAACCTCCTGTTTGGCCCAGTTTGCAATTTCTGCGGAAGATGAACAGGAATAGCGAGAACCAATGAGAGGTTAGCTGGAGGTGTCTGGACGGGCAAATTTAACTCTCATTTCCCACCAGGAAGAGGAAATAACCAAAGGCTCAGCGTGCCGTACCGGAACCAGATTAGGGCCTGAAGCCATCCTGCGGTTTTGCGGCCAGCTCAAAAGAAAGCGAGTTGAAGAAAGGAGCTCAGGGGCACTGTAATTCACAAACCTGCAGAGTTATAAATGACAGCTATCATCCAAAAATAGACTGAAGTAAGGCTGCCAAGAGGACTTGAAAGCGGGGCAGAATTGCAGGAAACCGATTTCAGGAGGTAGACTGGAATTGCATTGAAAGCATAGGAAAAGAGGCAGAACGTCCACAATGATGCACTTGGCCAAAAAGGGCGTATGCGTTTTTTCCTGAATATATTCAGGAAAAAACGCATACGCCCTTTTTGGCCAACCAAGCAAGCTTGCAAAGGAAATCTGCACTACAATGAAGTCTCACTTCCCCCCGGTCAAAAGGGCCATCTGAAAAAAGTGTAAAATCCAGAAAGGCAGGACAGGCCATGGAGAACTGGGAGCCTTGTTATGCTGATGGGCGGGATGTAAATTGCCAACAACCACTCGGGAGAAGTGTATGGTGTTTCCTAAAACATCTAAAAAACAAAGCAACAGAACCTAGGGCACTTCCACTTATGGTCCTATAGCTTAGGGAAATCAAAAAGACACAGCCACCCCAAAGTTTGGAACAGCTCTGTTTACAAGAACCTCGTTTACAGTACAAGTTCAACATCGCAGAAAGTGAAAAATGGATAAAGAAGTTGTGGTATTTACTTACAAAGCAATATCACTCAGCAATGAAATCTGTGTCATCAGGCCCTTAGAAGCACAATGAGTGGATTCAGGTATGATGATTCTAACTGAAATAAGTCACACAGAAAAAGAAACATCATAAGATATCACTAATACACGGAATGTAAACTTGGCTACACAGGAACTGAATTACAGAACAGAACAGGGTCTCAAATTTAGAAAACCAACTTATGCTTGCTTAAGGGTAAAGGTGAGTTGGGGTGCTGCATAAAACCAGAGATTGAAATGAGCACAGATAAAGTTCCTTAAGCCAAATATGGAATAGACAAGAGCTACTCCTTGCTCAACGAAATGGACTCAACACCGCATATTAAACGCCTAAGAATGTACCTGACTAGTAAGTATCTTAAAACCTATAGATTGCTATGTCTCCGAAAGAGAATCAAGCATGTGTACAGGGGCTTAAACGCAGCAGTGATAGGATTGGAGAGGTTCGGTGAGCAAATGAAGACCCTTTGAAGTCATATTGCATGGTACCCATTACACGGGTCTTAACTCTCCAGGTTTAAGGTATTCTTCCTTCAGCTAAAACATGCATGTGGAACCCAAGTATGATCAACCATGTGAACGGGAGACGTGTTCAAATATGTCTCAGTTTTCCTCCCCTGGTACTCGGGTGCAACATTCCAGACGCTTTACTAACACTCTCCCCACTTGGAGAGTCAGTCCCTTTAACCTCCTGTTTGGCCCAGTTTGCAATTTCTGCGGAAGATGAACAGGAATAGCGAGAACCAATGAGAGGCTAGCTGGAGGTGTCTGGACGGGCAAATTTAACTCTCATTTCCCACCAGGAAGAGGAAATAACCAAAGGCTCAGCGTGCCATACCGGAACCAGATTAGGGCCTGAAGCCATCCTGCGGTGTTGCGGCCAGCTCAAAAGAAAGCGAGTTGAAGAAAGGAGCTCAGGGGCACTGTAATTCACAAACCTGCAGAGTTATAAATGACAGCTATCGTCCAAAAATAGACTGAAGTAAGGCTGCCAAGAGGACTTGAAAGCGGGGCAGAATTGCAGGAAACCGATTTCAGGAGGTAGACTGGAATTGCATTGAAAGCATAGGAAAAGAGGCAGAACGTCCACAATGATGCACTTGGCCAAAAAGGGCGTATGCGTTTTTTCCTGAATATATTCAGGAAAAAACGCATACGCCCTTTTTGGCCAACCAAGCAAGCTTGCAAAGGAAATCTGCACTACAATGAAGTCTCACTTCCCCCCGGTCAAAAGGGCCATCTGAAAAAAGTGTAAAATCCAGAAAGGCAGGACAGGACATGGAGAACTGGGAGCCTTGTTATGCTGATGGGCGGGATGTAAATTGCCAACAACCACTCGGGAGAAGTGTATGGTGTTTCCTGAAACATCTAAAAAACAAAGCAACAGAACCTAGGGCACTTCCACTTATGGTCCTATAGCTTAGGGAAATTAAATTAAAAAAGACACAGCCACCCCAAAGTTTGGAACGGCTCTGTTTACAAGAACCTCGTTTACAGTACAAGTTCAACATCGCCGAAAGTGAAAAATGGATAAAGAAGTTGTGGTATTTACTTACAAAGCAATATCACTCAGCAATGAAATCTGTGTCATCAGGCCCTTAGCAGCACAATCAGTGGATTCAGGTATGATGATTCTAACTGAAATAAGTCACACAGAAATAGAAACATCATAAGATATCAGTAATACACGGAATTTAAACTTGGCTACACAGGAACTGAATTACAGAACAGAACAGGGTCTCAAATTTAGAAAACCAACTTATTCTTGCTTAAGGGTAAAGGTGAGTTGGGGTGCCGCATAAAACCAGAGATTGAAATGAGCACACATAAAGTTCCTTAAGCCAAATATGGAATAGACAAGAGCTACTCCTTGCTCAACGAAATGGACTCAACACCACATATTAAATGCCTAAGAATGTACCTGACTAGTAAGTATCTTAAAACCTATGGATTGCTATGTCTCCGAAAGAGAATCAAGCATGTGTACAGGGGCATAAACGCAGCAGTGATAGGATTGGAGAGGTTCGGTGAGCAAATGAAGACCCTTTGAAGTCATATTGCATGGTACCCATTCCACGGGTCTCAACTCTCCAGGTTTAAGGTATTCTTCCTTCAGCTAAAACATGCATGTGGAACCCAGAGGATGATCAACCATGTGAACGGGAGACGTGTTCAAATATGTCTCAGTTTTCGTACCCTGGTACTCGGGTGCAACATTCCAGACGCTTTACTAACACTCTCCCCACTTGGAGAGTCAGCGCCTTTAACCTCCTGTTTGGCCCAGTTTGCAATTTCTGCGGAAGATGAATGGGAATAGCGAGAACCAATGAGAGGCTAGCTGGAGGTGTCTGGACGGGCAAATTTAACACTCATTTCCCACCAGGAAGAGGAATTAACCAAAGGCTCAGCATGCCGGGCCGGAACCAGATTAGGGCCTGAAGCCATCCTGCGGTGTTGTGGCCAGGTCACAAGAAAGCGAGTTGAAGAAAGGAGCTCAGGGGCACTGTAATTCAGAAACCTGCAGAGTTATAAATGACAGCTATCGTCCAAAAATAGACTGAAGTAAGGCTGCCAAGAGGACTTGAAAGCGGGGCAGAATTGCAGGAAACCGATTTCAGGAGGTAGACTGGAATTGCATTGAAAGCATAGGAAAAGAGGCAGAACGTCCACAATGATGCACTTGGCCAAAAAGGGCGTATGCGTTTTTTCCTGAATATATTCAGGAAAAAACGCATACGCCCTTTTTGGCCAACCAAGCAAGCTTGCAAAGGAAATCTGCACTACAATGAAGTCTCACTTCCCCCCGGTCAAAAGGGCCATCTGAAAAAAGTGTAAAATCCAGAAAGGCAGGACAGGCCATGGAGAACTGGGAGCCTTGTTATGCTGATGAGCGGGATGTAAATTGCCAACAACCACTCGGGAGAAGTGTATGGTGTTTCCTGAAACATATAAAAAACAAAGCAACAGAACCTAGGGCACTTCCAATTATGGTCCTATAGCTTAGGGAAATTAAAATCAAAAAGACACAGCCACCCCAAAGTTTGGAACGGCTCTGTTTACAAGAACCTCGTTTACAGTACAAGTTCAACATCGCAGAAAGTGAAAAATGGATAAAGAAGTTGTGGTATTTACTTACAAAGCAATATCACTCAGCAATGAAATCTGTGTCATCAGGCCCTTAGCAGCACAATGAGTGGATTCAGGTATGATGATTCTAACTGAAATAAGTCACACAGAAAATGAAACATCATAAGATATCAGTAATACACGGAATGTAAACTTGGCCACACAGGAACTGAATTACAGAACAGAACAGGGTCTCAAATTTAGAAAACCAACTTATGCTTGCTTAAGGGGAAAGGTGAGTTGGGGTGCTGCATAAAACCAGAGATTGAAATGAGCACAGATAAAGTTCCTTAAGCCAAATATGGAATAGACAAGAGCTACTCCTTGCTCAATGAAATGGACTCAACACCGCATATTAAACGCCTAAGAATGTACCTGACTAGTAAGTATCTTAAAACCTATGGATTGCTATGTCTCCGAAAGAGAATCAAGCATGTGTACAGGGGCATAAACGCAGCAGTGATAGGATTGGAGAGGTTCGGTGAGCAAATGAAGACCCTTTGAAGTCATATTGCATGGTACCCATTCCACGGGTCTCAACTCTCCAGGTTTAAGGTATTTTTCCTTCAGCTAAAACATGCATGTGGAACCCAGAGTATGATCAACCATGTGAACGGGAGACGTGTTCAAATATGTCTCAGTTTTCCTCCCCTGGTACTCGGGTGCAACATTCCAGATGCTTTACTAACACTCTCCCGACTTGGAGAGTCAGTCCCTTTAACCTCCTGTTTGGCCCAGTTTGCAATTTCTGCGGAAGATGAACAGGAATAGCGAGAACCAATGAGAGGCTAGCTGGAGGTGTCTGGACGGGCAAATTTAACACTCATTTCCCACCAGGAAGAGGAATTAACCAAAGGCTCAGCATGCCGGGCCGGAACCAGATTAGGGCCTGAAGCCATCCTGCGGTGTTGCGGCCAGGTCACAAGAAAGCGAGTTGAAGAAAGGAGCTCAGGGGCACTGTAATTCACAAACCTGCAGAGTTATAAATGACAGCTATCGTCCAAAAATAGACTGAAGTAAGGCTGCCAAGAGGACTTGAAAGCGGGGCAGAATTGCAGGAAACCGATTTCAGGAGGTAGACTGGAATTGCATTGAAAGCATAGGAAAAGAGGCAGAACGTCCACAATGATGCACTTGGCCAAAAAGGGCGTATGCGTTTTTTCCTGAATATATTCAGGAAAAAACGCATACGCCCTTTTTGGCCAACCAAGCAAGCTTGCAAATGAAATCTGCACTACAATGAAGTCTCACTTCCCCCCGGTCAAAAGGGCCATCTGAAAAAAGTGTAAAATCCAGAAAGGCAGGACAGGCCATGGAGAACTGGGAGCCTTGTTATGCTGATGGGCGGGATGTAAATTGCCAACAGCCACTCGGGAGAAGTGTATGGTGTTTCCTAAAACATCTAAAAAACAAAGCAACAGAACCTAGGGCACTTCCACTTATGGTCCTATAGCTTAGGGAAATCAAAAAGACACAACCACCCCAAAGTTTGGAACAGCTCTGTTTACAAGAACCTCGTTTACAGTACAAGTTCAACATCGCAGAAAGTGAAAAATGGATAAAGAAGTTGTGGTATTTACTTACAAAGCAATATCACTCAGCAATGAAATCTGTGTCATCAGGCCCTTAGCATCACAATGAGTGGATTCAGGTATGATGATTCTAACTGAAATAAGTCACACAGAAAAAGAAACATCATAAGATATCAGTAATACACGGAATGTAAACTTGGCTACACAGGAACTGAATTACAGAACAGAACAGGGTCTCAAATTTAGAAAACCAACTTATGCTTGCTTAAGGGTAAAGGTGAGTTGGGGTGCTGCATAAAACCAGAGATTGAAATGAGCACAGATAAAGTTCCTTAAGTCAAATATGGAATAGACAAGAGCTACTCCTTGCTCAACGAAATGGACTCAACACCGCATATTAAACGCCTAAGAATGTACCTGACTAGTAAGTATCGGAAAACCTATGGATTGCTATGTCTCCAAAAGAGAATCAAGCATGTGTACAGGGGCATAAACGCAGCAGTGATAGGATTGGAGAGGTTCGGTGAGCAAATGAAGACCCTTTGAAGTCATATTGCATGGTACCCACTACACGGGTCTCAACTCTCCAGGTTTAAGGTATTCTTCCTTCAGCTAAAACATGCATGTGGAACCCAAGTATGATCAACCATGTGAACGGGAGATGTGTTCAAATATGTCTCAGTTTTCCTCCCCTGGTACTCGGGTGTAACATTCCAGACGCTTTACTAACAGTCTCCCCACTTGGAGAGTCAGCGCCTTTAACCTCCTGTTTGGCCCAGTTTGCAATTTCTGTGGAAGATGAACAGGAATAGCGAGAACCAATGAGAGGCTAGCTGGAGGTGTCTGGACGGGCAAATTTAACTCTCATTTCCCACCAGGAAGAGGAAATAACCAAAGGCTCTGCGTGCCATACCGGAACCAGATTAGGGCCTGAAGCCATCCTGCGGTGTTGCGGCCAGCTCAAAAGAAAGCGAGTTGAAGAAAGGAGCTCAGGGGCACTGTAATTCACAAACCTGCAGAGTTATAAATGACAGCTATCGTCCAAAAATAGACTGAAGTAAGGCTGCCAAGAGGACTTGAAAGCGGGGCAGAATTGCAGGAAACCGATTTCAGGAGGTAGACTGGAATTGCATTGAAAGCATAGGAAAAGAGGCAGAACGTCCACAATGATGCACTTGGCCAAAAAGGGCGTATGCGTTTTTTCCTGAATATATTCAGGAAAAAACGCATACGCCCTTTTTGGCCAACCAAGCAAGCTTGCAAAGGAAATCTGCACTACAATGAAGTCTCACTTCCCCCCGGTCAAAAGGGCCATCTGAAAAAAGTGTAAATTCCAGAAAGGCAGGACAGGCCATGGAGAACTGGGAGCCTTGTTATGCTGATGGGCGGGATGTAAATTGCCAACAGACACTCAGGAGAAGTGTATGGTGTTTCCTGAAACATCTAAAAAAACAAAGCAACAGAGCCTAGGGCACTTCCACTTATGGTCCTATAGCTTAGGGAAATTAAAATCAAAAAGACACAGCCACCCCAAAGTTTGGAACGGCTCTGTTTACAAGAACCTCGTTTACAGTACAAGTTCAACATCGCAGAAAGTGAAAAATGGATAAAGAAGTTGTGGTATTTACTTACAAAGCAATATCACTCAGCAATGAAATCTGTGTCATCAGGCCCTTAGCAGCACAATGAGTGGATTCAGGTATGATGATTCTAACTGAAATAAGTCACACAGAAAAAGAAACATCATAAGATATCAGTAATACACGGAATGTAAACTTGGCTACACAGGAACTGAATTACAGAACAGAACAGGGTCTCAAATTTAGAAAACCAACTTATGCTTGCTTAAGGGGAAAGGTGAGTTGGGGTGCTGCATAAAACCAGAGATTGAAATGAGCACAGATAAAGTTCCTTAAGCCAAATATGGAATAGACAAGAGCTACTCCTTGCTCAACGAAATGGACTCAACACCGCATATTAAACGCCTAAGAATGTACCTGACTAGTAAGTATCTTAAAACCTATGGATTGCTATGTCTCCGAAAGAGAATCAAGCATGTGTAAAGGGGCATAAACGCAGCAGTGATAGGATTGGAGAGGTTCGTGAGCAAATGAAGACCCTTTGAAGTCATATTGCATGGTACCCATTCCACGGGTTTCAACTACCCAGATTTAAGGTATTCTTCCTTCAGCTAAAACATGCATGTGGCACCTAGAGTATGATCAACCATGTGATCGGGAGACGTGTTCAAATATGTCTCAGTTTTCGTACCCTGGTACTCGGGTGCAACATTCCAGACGCTTTACTAACACTCTCCCCACTTGGAGAGTCAGTCCCTTTAACCTCCTGTTTGGCCCAGTTTGCAATTTCTGTGGAAGATGAACAGGAATAGCGAGAACCAATGAGAGACTAGCTGGAGGTGTCTGGATGGGCAAATTTAACTCTCATTTCCCACCAGGAAGAGGAATTAACCAAAGGCTCAGCGTGCCGTGCCAGAACCAGATTAGGGCCTGAAGACATCCTGTAGTGTTGCGGCCAGGTCACAAGAAAGCGAGTTGAAGAAAGGAGCTCAGGGGCACTGTAATTCACAAACCTGCAGAGTTATAAATGACAGCTATCGTCCAAAAATAAACTGAAGTAAGGCTGCCAAGAGGACTTGAAAGCGGGGCAGAATTGCAGGAAACCGATTTCAGGAGGTAGACTGGAATTGCATTGAAAGCATAGGAAAAGAGGCAGAACGTCAACAATGATGCACTTGGCCAAAAAGGGTGTATGCGTTTTTTCCTGAATATATTCAGGAAAAAACGCATACGCCCTTTTTGGCCAACCAAGCAAACTTGCAAAGGAAATCTGCACTACAATGAAGTCTCACTTCCCCCCGGTCAAAAGGGCCATCTGAAAAAAAGTGTAAAATCCAGAAAGGCAGGACAGGCCATGGAGAACTGGGAGCCTTGTTATGCTGATGGGCGGGATGTAAATTGCCAACAACCACTTGGGAGAATTGTATGGTGTTTCCTGAAACATCTAAAAAACAAAGCAACAGAGCCTAGGGCACTTCCACTTATGGTCCTATAGCTTAGGGAAATTAAAATCAAAAAGACACAGCCACCCCAAAGTTTGGGACGACTCTGTTTACAAGAACCTCGTTTACCGTACAAGTTCAATATCACAGAAAGTGAAAAATGGATAAAGAACTTGTGGTACTTACATACAATGCAGTATCACTCAGCAATGAAATCTATGTCATGAGGCCCGTAGCAGCATAATGAGTAGATTCAGGTACGATGATTCTAACTGAAATAAGTCACACAGAAAAAGAAACATCATAAGATATCACTAATACACGGAATGTAAACTTGGCTACACAGGAACTGAATTACAGAACAGAACAGGGTCTCAAATTTAGAAAACCAACTTATGCTTGCTTAAGGGGAATGGTGAGTTGGGTTGCTGCATAAAACCAGAGATTGAAATGAGTACAGATAAAGTTCCTTAAGCCAAATATGGAATAGACAAGAGCTACTCCTTGCTCAACGAAATGGACTCAAAACCCCATATTAAACGCCTAAGAATGTACCTGACTAGTAAGTATCTTAAAACCTATGGATTGCTATGTCTCCGAAAGAGAATCAAGCGTGTGTACAGGGGCATAAACGCAGCAGTGATAGGATTGGAGAGGTTCGGTGAGCAAATGAAGACCCTTTGAAGTCATATTGCATGGTACTCATTCCACGGGTCTCAACTCTCCAGGATTAAGGTATTCTTCCTTCAGCTAAAACATGCATGTGGAACCCAGAGTATGATCAACCATGTGAACGGGAGACGTGTTCAAATATGTCTCAGTTTTCCTCCCCTGGTACTCGGGTGCAACATTCCAGACGCTTTACTAACACTCTCCCGACTTGGAGAGTCAGTCCCTTTAACCTCCTGTTTGGCCCAGTTTGCAATTTCTGCGGAAGATGAACAGGAATAGCGAGAACCAATGAGAGACTAGCTGGAGCTGTCTGAACGGGCAAATTTAACTCTCATTTCCCACCAGGAAGAGGAAATAACCAAAGGCTCAGCGTGCCGTGCCGGAACCAGATTAGGGCCTGAAGCCATCCTGCGGTGTTGCGGCCAGGTCACAAGAAAGCGAGTTGAAGAAAGGAGCTCAGGGGCACTGTAATTCACAAACCTGCAGAGTTATAAATGACAGCTATCGTCCAAAAATAGACTGAAGTAAGGCTGCCAAGAGGACTTGAAAGCGGGGCAGAATTGCAGGAAACCGATTTCAGGAGGTAGACTGGAATTGCATTGAAAGCATAGGAAAAGAGGCAGAACGTCCACAATGATGCACTTGGCCAAAAAGGGCGTATGCGTTTTTTCCTGAATATATTCAGGAAAAAACGCATACGCCCTTTTTGGCCAACCAAGCAAGCTTGCAAAGGAAATCTGCACTACAATGAAGTCTCACTTCCCCCCGGTCAAAAGGGCCATCTGAAAAAAAGTGTAAAATCCAGAAAGGCAACAGGCCATTGAGAACTGGGAGCCTTGTTATGCTGATGGGCGGGATGTAAATTGCCAACAGACACTTGGGAGAAGTGTATGGTGTTTCCTGAAACATCTAAAAAACAAAGCAACAGAGCCTAGGGCACTTCCACTTATGGTCCTATAGCTTAGCGAAATTAAAATCAAAAAGACACAGCCACCCAAAAGTTTGGAACAACTCTGTTTACAAGAACCTCGTTTACAGTACAAGTTCAACATCGCAGAAAGTGAAAAATGGATAAAGAAGTTGTGGTATTTACTGACAAAGCAATATCACTCAGCAATGAAATCTGTGTCATCAGGCCCTTAGAAGCACAATGAGTGGATTCAGGTATGATGATTCTAACTGAAATAAGTCACACAGAAAAAGAAACATCATAAGATATCAGTAATACACGGAATGTAAACTTGGCTACACAGGAACTGAATTACAGAACAGAACAGGGTCTCAAATTTAGAAAACCAACTTATGCTTGCTTAAGGGTAAAGGTGAGTTGGGGTGCTGCATAAAACCAGAGATTGAAATGAGCACAGATAAAGTTCCTTAAGCCAAATATGGAATAGACAAGAGCTACTCCTTGCTCAACGAAATGGACTCAACACCGCATATTAAACGCCTAAGAATGTACCTGACTAGTAAGTATCTTAAAACCTATAGATTGCTATGTCTCCGAAAGAGAATCAAGCATGTGTACAGGGCATAAACGCAGCAGTGATAGGATTGGAGAGGTTCGGTGAGCAAATGAAGACCCTTTGAAGTCATATTGCATGGTACCCATTACACGGGTCTTAACTCTCCAGGTTTAAGGTATTCTTCCTTCAGCTAAAACATGCATGTGGAACCCAAGTATGATCAACCATGTGAACGGGAGACGTGTTCAAATATGTCTCAGTTTTCCTCCCCTGGTACTCGGGTGCAACATTCCAGACGCTTTACTAACACTCTCCCCACTTGGAGAGTCAGCGCCTTTAACCTCCTGTTTGGCCCAGTTTGCAATTTCTGCGGAAGATGAACAGGAATAGCGAGAACCAATGAGAGACTAGCTGGAGGTGTCTGGACGGGCAAATTAACTCTCATTTCCCACCAGGAAGAGGAAATAACCAAAGGCTCAGCGTGCCGTGCCGGAACCAGATTAGGGCCTGAAGCCATCCTGCGGTGTTGCGGCCAGGTCACAAGAAAGCGAGTTGAAGAAAGGAGCTCAGGGGCACTGTAATTCACAAACCTGCAGAGTTATAAATGACAGCTATCGTCCAAAAATAGACTGAAGTAAGGCTGCCAAGAGGACTTGAAAGCGGGGCAGAATTGCAGGAAACCGATTTCAGGAGGTAGAAAGGAATTGCATTGAAAGCATAGGAAAAGAGGCAGAACGTCCACAATGATGCACTTGGCCAAAAAGGGCGTATGCGTTTTTTCCTGAATATATTCAGGAAAAAACGCATACGCCCTTTTTGGCCAACCAAGCAAGCTTGCAAAGGAAATCTGCACTACAATGAAGTCTCACGTTCCCCAGGTCAAAAGGGCCATCTGAAAAAAGTGTAAAATCCAGAAAGGCAGGACAGGCCATGGAGAACTGGGAGCCTTGTTATGCTGATGGGCGGGATGTAAATTGCCAACAGACACTCGGGAGAAGTGTATGGTGTTTCCTGAAACATCTAAAAAACAAAGCAACAGAGCCTAGGGCACTGCCACTTATGGTCCTATAGCATAGGGAAATTAAAATCAAAAAGACACAGCCACCCCAAAGTTTGGGACGCCTCTGTTTACAAGAACCTCATTTACAGTACAAGTTCAACATCGCAGAAAGTGAAAAATGGATAAAGAAGTTTTGGTATTTACTTACAAAGCAATATCACTCAGCAATGAAATCTATGTCATCAGGCCCTTAGCATCACAATGAGTGGATTCAGGTATGATGATTCTAACTGAAATAAGTCACACAGAAAAAGAAACATCATAAGATATCAGTAATACATGGAATGTAAACTTGGCTACACAGGAACTGAATTACAGAACAGAACAGGGTCTCAAATTTAGAAAACCAACTTATGCTTGCTTAAGGGTAAAGGTGAGTTGGGGTGCTGCATAAAACCAGAGATTGAAATGAGCACAGATAAAGTTCCTTAAGTCAAATATGGAATAGACAAGAGCTACTCCTTGCTCAACGAAATGGACTCAACACCGCATATTAAACGCCTAAGAATGTACCTGACTAGTAAGTATCGGAAAACCTATGGATTGCTATGTCTCCAAAAGAGAATCAAGCATGTGTACAGGGGCATAAACGCAGCAGTGATAGGATTGGAGAGGTTCGGTGAGCAAATGAAGACCCTTTGAAGTCATATTGCATGGTACCCATTCCACGGGTCTCAACTCTCCAGGTTTAAGGTATTTTTCCTTCAGCTAAAACATGCATGTGGAACCCAAGTATGATCAACCATGTGAACGGGAGACGTGCTCAAATATGTCTCAGTTTTCCTCCCCTGGTACTCGGGTGCAACATTCCAGACGCTTTACTAACACTCTCCCCACTTGGAGAGTCAGCGCCTTTAACCTCCTGTTTGGCCCAGTTTGCAATTTCTGCGGAAGATGAACAGGAATAGCGAGAACCAATGAGAGGTTAGCTGGAGGTGTCTGGACGGGCAAATTTAACTCTCATTTCCCACCAGGAAGAGGAAATAACCAAAGGCTCAGCGTGCCGTACCGGAACCAGATTAGGGCCTGAAGCCATCCTGCGGTGTTGCGGCCAGCTCAAAAGAAAGCGAGTTGAAGAAAGGAGCTCAGGGGCACTGTAATTCACAAACCTGCAGAGTTATAAATGACAGCTATCATCCAAAAATAGACTGAAGTAAGGCTGCCAAGAGGACTTGAAAGCGGGGCAGAATTGCAGGAAACCGATTTCAGGAGGTAGACTGGAATTGCATTGAAAGCATAGGAAAAGAGGCAGAACGTCCACAATGATGCACTTGGCCAAAAAGGGCGTATGCGTTTTTTCCTGAATATATTCAGGAAAAAACGCATACGCCCTTTTTGGCCAACCAAGCAAGCTTGCAAATGAAATCTGCACTACAATGAAGTCTCACTTCCCCCCGGTCAAAAGGGCCATCTGAAAAAAGTGTAAAATCCAGAAAGGCAGGACAGGCCATGGAGAACTGGGAGCCTTGTTATGCTGATGGGCGGGATGTAAATTGCCAACAGCCACTCGGGAGAAGTGTATGGTGTTTCCTAAAACATCTAAAAAACAAAGCAACAGAACCTAGGGCACTTCCACTTATGGTCCTATAGCTTAGGGAAATCAAAAAGACACAACCACCCCAAAGTTTGGAACAGCTCTGTTTACAAGAACCTCGTTTACAGTACAAATTCAACATCGCAGAAAGTGAAAAATGGATAAAGAAGTTGTGGTATTTACTTACAAAGCAATATCACTCAGCAATGAAATCTGTGTCATCAGGCCCTTAGCATCACAATGAGTGGATTCAGGTATGATGATTCTAACTGAAATAAGTCACACAGAAAAAGAAACATCATAAGATATCAGTAATACACGGAATGTAAACTTGGCTACACAGGAACTGAATTACAGAACAGAACAGGGTCTCAAATTTAGAAAACCAACTTATGCTTGCTTAAGGGTAAAGGTGAGTTGGGGTGCTGCATAAAACCAGAGATTGAAATGAGCACAGATAAAGTTCCTTAAGTCAAATATGGAATAGACAAGAGCTACTCCTTGCTCAACGAAATGGACTCAACACCGCATATTAAACGCCTAAGAATGTACCTGACTAGTAAGTATCGGAAAACCTATGGATTGCTATGTCTCCAAAAGAGAATCAAGCATGTGTACAGGGGCATAAACGCAGCAGTGATAGGATTGGAGAGGTTCGGTGAGCAAATGAAGACCCTTTGAAGTCATATTGCATGGTACCCACTACACGGGTCTCAACTCTCCAGGTTTAAGGTATTCTTCCTTCAGCTAAAACATGCATGTGGAACCCAAGTATGATCAACCATGTGAACGGGAGATGTGTTCAAATATGTCTCAGTTTTCCTCCCCTGGTACTCGGGTGTAACATTCCAGACGCTTTACTAACAGTCTCCCCACTTGGAGAGTCAGCGCCTTTAACCTCCTGTTTGGCCCAGTTTGCAATTTCTGCGGAAGATGAACAGGAATAGCGAGAACCAATGAGAGGCTAGCTGGAGGTGTCTGGACGGGCAAATTTAACTCTCATTTCCCACCAGGAAGAGGAAATAACCAAAGGCTCAGCGTGCCATACCGGAACCAGATTAGGGCCTGAAGCCATCCTGCGGTGTTGCGGCCAGCTCAAAAGAAAGCGAGTTGAAGAAAGGAGCTCAGGGGCACTGTAATTCACAAACCTGCAGAGTTATAAATGACAGCTATCGTCCAAAAATAGACTGAAGTAAGGCTGCCAAGAGGACTTGAAAGCGGGGCAGAATTGCAGGAAACCGATTTCAGGAGGTAGACTGGAATTGCATTGAAAGCATAGGAAAAGAGGCAGAACGTCCACAATGATGCACTTGGCCAAAAAGGGCGTATGCGTTTTTTCCTGAATATATTCAGGAAAAAACGCATACGCCCTTTTTGGCCAACCAAGCAAGCTTGCAAAGGAAATCTGCACTACAATGAAGTCTCACTTCCCCCCGGTCAAAAGGGCCATCTGAAAAAAGTGTAAATTCCAGAAAGGCAGGACAGGCCATGGAGAACTGGGAGCCTTGTTATGCTGATGGGCGGGATGTAAATTGCCAACAGACACTCAGGAGAAGTGTATGGTGTTTCCTGAAACATCTAAAAAAACAAAGCAACAGAGCCTAGGGCACTTCCACTTATGGTCCTATAGCTTAGGGAAATTAAAATCAAAAAGACACAGCCACCCCAAAGTTTGGAACGGCTCTGTTTACAAGAACCTCGTTTACAGTACAAGTTCAACATCGCAGAAAGTGAAAAATGGATAAAGAAGTTGTGGTATTCACTTACAAAGCAATATCACTCAGCAATGAAATCTGTGTCATCAGGCCCTTAGCAGCACAATGAGTGGATTCAGGTATGATGATTCTAACTGAAATAAGTCACACAGAAAAAGAAACATCATAAGATATCAGTAATACACGGAATGGAAACTTGGCTACACAGGAACTGAATTACAGAAGAGAACAGGGTCTCAAATTTAGAAAACCAACTTATGCTTGCTTAAGGGTAAAGGTGAGTTGGGGTGCTGCATTAAACCAGAGATTGAAATGAGCACAGATAAAGTTCCTTAAGCCAAATATGGAATAGACAAGAGCTACTCCTTGCTCAACGAAATGGACTCAACACCGCATATTAAATGCCTAAGAATGTACCTGACTAGTAAGTATCTTAAAACCTATGGATTGCTATGTCTCCGAAAGAGAATCAAGCATGTGTACAGGGGCATAAACGCAGCAGTGATAGGATTGGAGAGGTTCGTGAGCAAATGAAGACCCTTTGAAGTCATATTGCATGGTACCCATTCCACGGGTTTCAACTACCCAGATTTAAGGTATTCTTCCTTCAGCTAAAACATGCATGTGGAACCTAGAGTATGATCAACCATGTGATCGGGAGACGTGTTCAAATATGTCTCAGTTTTCGTACCCTGGTACTCGGGTGCAACATTCCAGACGCTTTACTAACACTCTCCCGACTTGGAGAGTCAGTCCCTTTAACCTCCTGTTTGGCCGACTTTGCAATTTCTGCGGAAGATGAACAGGAATAGCGAGAACCAATGAGAGGCTAGCTGGAGGTGTCTGGACGGGCAAATTTAACTCTCATTTCCCACCAGGAAGAGGAATTAACCAAAGGCTCAGCGTGCCGTGCCGGAACAAGATTAGGGCCTTAAGCCATCCTGCGGTGTTGCGGCCAGCTCAAAAGAAAGCGAGTTGAAGAAAGGAGCTCAGGGGCACTGTAATTCACAAACCTGCAGAGTTATAAATGACAGCTATCGTCCAAAAATAGACTGAAGTAAGGCTGCCAAGAGGACTTGAAAGCGGGGCAGAATTGCAGGAAACCGATTTCAGGAGGTAGACTGGAATTGCATTGAAAGCATAGGAAAAGAGGCAGAACGTCCACAATGATGCACTTGGCCAAAAAGGGCGTATGCGTTTTTTCCTGAATATATTCAGGAAAAAACGCATACGCCCTTTTTGGCGAACCAAGCAAACTTGCAAAGGAAATCTGCACTACAATGAAGTCTCACTTCTCCCCGGTCAAAAGGGCCATCTGAAAAAAGTGTAAAATCCAGAAAGGCAGGACAGGCCATGGAGAACTGGGAGCCTTGTTATGCTGATGGGCGGGATGTAAATTGCCAACAGACACTCGGGAGAAGTGTATGGTGTTTCCTGAAACATCTAAAAAACAAAGCAACAGAGCCTAGGGCACTTCCACTTATGGTCCTATAGCTTAGGGAAATTAAAATCAAAAAGACACAGCCACCCCAAAGTTTGGGACGCCTCCGTTTACAAGAACCTCGTTTACCGTACAAGTTCAATATCACAGAAAGTGAAAAATGGATAAAGAACTTGTGGTACTTACGTACAATGCAGTATCACTCAGCAATGAAATCTATGTCATCAGGCCCGTAGCAGCATAATGAGTGGATTCAGGTACGATGATTCTAACTGAAATAAGTCACACAGAAAAAGAAATATCATAAGATATCACTAATACACAGAATGTAAACTTGGCTACACAGGAACTGCATTCCAAAACAGAACAGGGTCTCAAATTTAGAAAACCAACTTATGCTTGCTTAAGGGGAAAGGTGAGTTGGGGTGCTGCATAAAACCAGAGATTGAAATGAGCACAGATAAATTTCCTTAAGCCAAATATGGAATAGACAAGAGCTACTCCTTGCTCAAAGAAATGGACTCAAAACCCCATATAAAACGCCTAAGAATGTACCTGACTAGTAAGTATCTTAAAACCTAGGGATTGCTATGTCTCCGAAAGAGAATCAAGCATGTGTACAGGGGCATAAACGCATCAGTGATAGGATTGGAGAGGTTCAGTGAGCAAATGAAGACCCTTTGAAGTCATATTGCATGGTACCCATTCCACGGGTTTCAACTACCCAGGTTTTAGGTATTCTTCCTTAAGCTAAAACATGCATGTGGAACCCAGAGTATGATCAACCATGTGATCGGGAGACGTGTTCAAATATGTCTCAGTTTTCCGCCCCTGGTACTCGGGTGCAACATTCCAGACGCTTTACTAACACTCTCCCCACTTGGAGAGTCAGCGCATTTAACCTCCTGTTTGGCCCAGTTTGCAATTTCTGCGGAAGATGAACAGGAATAGCGAGAACCAATGAGAGGCTAGCTGGAGGTGTCTGGACGGGCAAATTTAACTCTCATTTCCCACCAGGAAGAGGAATTAACCAAAGGCTCAGCGTGCCGTGCCGGAACAAGATTAGGGCCTGAAGCCATCCTGCGGTGTTGCGGCCAGCTCACAAGAAAACGAGTTGAAGAAAGGAGCTCAGGGGCACTGTAATTCACAAACCTGCAGAGTTATAAATGACAGCTATCGTCCAAAAATAGACTGAAGTAAGGCTGCCAAGAGGACTTGAAAGCGGGGCAGAATTGCAGGAAACCGATTTCAGGAGGTAGACTGGAATTGCATTGAAAGCATAGGAAAAGAGGCAGAACGTCCACAATGATGCACTTGGCCAAAAAGGGCGTATGCGTTTTTTCCTGAATATATTCAGGAAAAAACGCATACGCCCTTTTTGGCCAACCAAGCAAGCTTGCAAAGAAATCTGCACTACAATGAAGTCTCACTTCCCCCCGGTCAAAAGGGCCATCTGAAAAAAGTGTAAAATCCAGAAAGACAGGACAGGCCATGGAGAACTGGGAGCCTTGTTATGCTGATGGGCGGGATGTAAATTGCCAACAACCACTCGGGAGAAGTGTATGGTGTTTCCTGAAACATCTAAAAAACAAAGCAACAGAACCTAGGGCACTTCCACTTATGGTCCTATAGCTTAGGGAAATTAAAATCAAAAAGACACAGCAACCCCAAAGTTTGGAATGGCTCTGTTTACAAGAACCTCGTTTACAGTACAAGTTCAACATCGCAGAAAGTGAAAAATGGATAAAGAAGTTGTGGTATTTACTTACAAAGCAATATCACTCAGCAATGAAATCTATGTCATCTGGCCCATAGCAGCATAATGAGTGGATTCAGGTACGATGATTCTAACTGAAATAAGTCACACAGAAAAAGAAATATCATAAGATATCACTAATACACGGAATGTAAACTTGGCTACACAGGAACTGCATTCCAAAACAGAACAGGGTCTCAAATTTAGAAAACCAACTTATGCTTGCTTAAGGGTAAAGGTGAGTTGGGGTGCTGCATAAAACCAGAGATTGAAATGAGCACAGATAAAGTTCCTTAAGCCAAATATGGAATAGACAAGAGCTACTCCTTGCTCAACGAAATGGACTCAACACCGCATATTAAACGCCTAAGAATGTACGTGACTAGTAAGTATCTTAAAACCTATGGATTGCTATGTCTCCGAAAGAGAATCAAGCATGTGTACAGGGGCATAAACGGAGCAGTGATAGGATTGGAGAGGTTCGTGAGCCAATGAAGACCCTTTGAAGTCATATTGCATGGTACCCATTCCACAGGTTTCAACTACCCAGGTTTAAGGTATTCTTCCTTCAGCTAAAACATGCATGTGGAACCTAGAGTATGATCAACCATGTGATCGGGAGACGTGTTCAAATATGTCTCAGTTTTCGTACCCTGGTACTCGGGTGCAACATTCCAGACGCTTTACTAACACTCTACCCACTTGGAGAGTCAGCGCCTTTAACCTCCTGTTTGGCCCAGTTTGCAATTTCTGCGGAAGATGAACAGGAATAGCGAGAACCAATGAGAGACTAGCTGGAGGTGTCTGGATGGGCACATTTAACTCTCATTTCCCACCAGGAAGAGGAATTAACCAAAGGCTCAGCGTGCCGTTCCAGAACCAGATTAGGGCCTGAAGACATCCTGCGGTGTTGCGGCCAGGTCACAAGAAAGAGAGTTGAAGAAAGGAGCTCAGGGGCACTGTAATTCACAAACCTGCAGAGTTATAAATGACAGCTATCGTCCAAAAATAGACTGAAGTAAGGCTGCCAAGAGGACTTGAAAGCGGGGCAGAATTGCAGGAAACCGATTTCAGGAGGTAGACTGGAATTGCATTGAAAGCATAGGAAAAGAGGCAGAACGTCCACAATGATGCACTTGGCCAAAAAGGGCGTATGCGTTTTTTCCTGAATATATTCAGGAAAAAACGCATACGCCCTTTTTGGCGAACCAAGCAAACTTGCAAAGGAAATCTGCACTACAATGAAGTCTCACTTCTCCCCGGTCAAAAGGGCCATCTGAAAAAAGTGTAAAATCCAGAAAGGCAGGACAGGCCATTGAGAACTGGGAGCCTTGTTATGCTGATAGGCGGGATGTAAATTGCCAACAACCACTCGGGAGAAGTGTATGGTGTTTCCTGAAACATCTAAAAAACAAAGCAACAGAGCCTAGGGCACTTCCACTTATGGTCCTATAGCTTAGGGAAATTAAAATCAAAAAGACACAGCCACCCCAAAGTTTGGGACGGCTCTGTTTACAAGAACCTCGTTTACCGTACAAGTTCAATATCACAGAAAGTGACAAATGAATAAAGAACTTGTGGTACTTACGTACAATGCAGTATCACTCAGCAATGAAATCCATGTCATCAGACCCGTAGCAGCATAATGAGTGGATTCAGGTACGATGATTCTAGCTGAAATAAATCACACAGAAAAAGAAACATCATAAGATATCACTAATACACGGAATGTAAACTTGGCTACACAGGAACTGAATTCCAAAACAGAACAGGGTCTCAAATTTAGAAAACCAACTTATGCTTGCTTAAGGGTAAAGGTGAGTTGGGGTGCTGCATAAAACCAGAGATTGAAATGAGCACAGATAAAGTTCCTTAAGCCAAATATGGAACAGACAAGAGCTACTCCTTGCTCAACGAAATGGACTCAACACCCCATATTAAACGCCTAAGAATGTACCTGACTAGTAAGTATCTTAAAACCTAGGGATTGCTATGTCTCCAAAAGAGAATCAAGCGTGTGTACTGTGGCATAAACGCAGCAGTGATAGGATTGGAGAGGTTCGGTGAGCAAATGAAGACCCTTTGAAGTCATATTGCATGGTACCCATTCCACGGGTTTCAAATACACAGGTTTAAGGTATTCTTCCTTCAGCTAAAACATGCATGTGGAACCCAAGTATGATCAACCATGTGAACGGGAGACGTGTTCAAATATGTCTCAGTTTTCCTCCCCTGGTACTCGGGTGCAACATTCCAGACGCTTTACTAACACTCTCCCCACTTGGAGAGTCAGCGCCTTTAACCTCCTGTTTGGCCCAGTTTGCAATTTCTGCGGAAGATGAACAGGAATAGCGAGAACCAATGAGAGACTAGCTGGAGGTGTCTGGACGGGCAAATTTACCTCTCATTTCCCACCAGGAAGGGGAAATAACCAAAGGCTCAGCATGCCGTGCCGGAACCAGATTAGGGCCTGAAGCCATCCTGCGGTGTTGCGGCCAGCTCACAAGAAAGCGAGTTGAAGAAAGGAGCTCAGGGGCACTGTAATTCACAAACCTGCAGAGTTATAAATGACAGCTATCGTCCAAAAATAGACTGAAGTAAGGCTGCCAAGAGGACTTGAAAGCGGGGCAGAATTGCAGGAAACCGATTTCAGGAGGTAGACTGGAATTGCATTGAAAGCATAGGAAAAGAGGCAGAACGTCCACAATGATGCACTTGGCCAAAAAGGGCGTATGCGTTTTTTCCTGAATATATTCAGGAAAAAACGCATACGCCCTTTTTGGCCAACCAAGCAAGCTTGCAAAGGAAATCTGCACTACAATGAAGTCTCACTTCCCCCCGGTCAAAAGGGCCATCTGAAAAAAAGTGTAAAATCCAGAAAGGCAACAGGCCATTGAGAACTGGGAGCCTTGTTATGCTGATGGGCGGGATGTAAATTGCCAACAGACACTTGGGAGAAGTGTATGGTGTTTCCTGAAACATCTAAAAAACAAAGCAACAGAGCCTAGGGCACTTCCACTTATGGTTCTATAGCTTAGCGAAATTGAAATCAAAAAGACACAGCCACCCAAAAGTTTGGAACAACTCTGTTTACAAGAACCTCGTTTACAGTACAAGTTCAACATCGCAGAAAGTGAAAAATGGATAAAGAAGTTGTGGTATTCACTTACAAAGAAATATCACTCAGCAATGAAATCTATGTCATCATGCCCTTAGCAGCACAATGAGTGGATTCAGGTATGATGATTCTAACTGAAATAAGTCACACAGAAAAAGAAACATCATAAGATATCAGTAATACACGGAATGTAAACTTGGCTACACAGGAACTGAATTACAGAACAGAACAGGGTCTCAAATTTAGAAAACCAACTTATGCTTGCTTAAGGGGAAAGGTGAGTTGGGGTGCTGCATAAAACCAGAGATTGAAATGAGCACAGATAAAGTTCCTTAAGCCAAATATGGAATAGACAAGAGCTACTCCTTGCTCAACGAAATGGACTCAAAACCCCATATTAAACGCCTAAGAATGTAACTGACTAGTAAGTATCTTAAAACCTATGGATTGCTATGCCTCCAAAAGAGAATCAAGCATGTGTACAGGGGCATAAACGCAGCAGTGATAGGACTGGAGAGGTTCGGTGAGCAAATGAAGACCCTTTGAAGTCATATTGCATGGTACCCATTCCACGGGTCTCAACTCTCCAGGTTTTAGGTATTCTTCCTTCAGCTAAAACATGCACGTGGAACCCAGAGTATGATCAACCATGTGAACGGGAGACGTGTTCAAATATGTCTCAGTTTTCCTCCCCTGGTACTCGGGTGCAACATTCCAGACGCTTTACTAACACTCTCCCCACTTGGAGAGTCAGCGCCTTTAACCTCCTGTTTGGCACAGTTTGCAATTTCTGTGGAAGATGAACAGGAATAGCGAGAACCAATGAGAGGCTAGCTGGAGGTGTCTGGACGGGCAAATTTAACTCTCATTTCCCACCAGGAAGAGGAATTAACCAAAGGCTCAGCGTGCCATGCCGGAACCAGATTAGGGCCTGAAGCCATCCTGCGGTGTTGCCGCCAGGTCACAAGAAAGCGAGTTGAAGAAAGGAGCTCAGGGGCACTGCAATTCACAAACCAGCAGAGTTATAAATGACAGCTATCGTCCAAAAATTGACTGAAGTAAGGCTGCCAAGAGGACTTGAAAGCGGGGCAGAATTGAAGGAAACCGATTGGCACAATGATGCCATCCTGCGGTGTTGCGGCTAGCTCAAAAGAAAGCGAGTTGAAGAAAGGAGCTCAGGGGCACTGTAATTCGCAAACCTTCAGAGTTATAAATGACAGCTATCGTCCAAAAATATACTGAAGTAAGGCTGCCAAGAGGACTTGAAAGCGGGGCAGAATTACAGGAAACCGATTTCAGGAGGTAGACTGGAATTGCATTGAAAGCATAGGAAAAGAGGCAGAACGTCCACAATGATGCACTTGGCCAAAAAGGGCGTATGCGTTTTTTCCTGAATATATTCAGGAAAAAACGCATACGCCCTTTTTGGCCAACCAAGCAAGCTTGCAAAGGAAATCTGCACTACAATGAAGTCTCACTTCCCCCCGGTCAAAAGGGCCATCTGAAAAAAGTGTAAAATCCAGAAAGGCAACAGGCCATTGAGAACTGGGAGCCTTGTTATGCTGATGGGCGGGATGTAAATTGCCAACAGACACTTGGGAGAACTGTATGGTGTTTCCTGAAACATCTAAAAAACAAAACAACAGAGCCTAGGGCACTTCCACTTATGGTCCTATAGCTTAGGGAAATTAAAATCAAAAAGACACAGCCACCCCAAAGTTTGGAACGGCTCTGTTTACAAGAACCTCGTTTACAGTACAAGTTCAACATCGCAGAAAGTGAAAAATGGATAAAGAAGTTGTGGTATTCACTTACAAAGCAATATCACTCAGCAATGAAATCTATGTCATCAGGCCCTTAGCAGCACAATGAGTGGATTCAGGTATGATGATTCTAACTGAAATAAGTCACACAGAAAAAGAAACATCATAAGTTATCAGTAATACACGGAATGGAAACTTGGCTACACAGGAACTGAATTACAGAACAGAACAGGGTCTCAAATTTAGAAAACCAACTTATTCTTGCTTAAGGGTAAAGGTGCCTTGGGGTGCTGCATAAAACCAGAGATTGAAATGAGCACAGATAAAGTTCCTTAAGTCAAATATGGAATAGACAAGAGCTACTCCTTGCTCAACGAAATGGACTCAACACCGCATATTAAAAGCCTAAGAATGTACCTGACTAGTAAGTATCGTAAAACCTATGGATTGCTATGTCTCCGAAAGAGAATCAAGCATGTCTACAGGGGCATAAACGCAGCAGTGATAGGATTGGAGAGGTTCGGTGAGCAAATGAAGACCCTTTGAAGTCATATTGCATGGTACCCATTACACGGGTCTCAACTCTCCAGGTTTAAGGTATTCTTCCTTCAGCTAAAACATGCATGTGGAACCCAAGTATGATCAAACATGTGAACGGGAGACGTGTTCAAATATGTCTCAGTTTTTCTCCCCTGGTACTCGGGTGCAACATTCCAGATGCTTTACTAACACTCTCCCCACTTGGAGAGTCAGCGCCTTTAAACTCCTGTTTGGCCCAGTTTGCAATTTCTGCGGAAGATGAACAGGAATAGCCAGAACCAATGAGAGGCTAGCTAAAGGTGTCTGGACGGGCAAATTTAACTCTCATTTCCCACCAGGAAGAGGAATTAACCAAAGGCTCAGCGTGCCGTGCCGGAACCAGATTAGAGCCTGAAGCCATCCTGCGGTGTTGCGGCCAACTCACAAGAAAGCGAGTTGAAGAAAGGAGCTCAGGGGCACTGTAATTCACAAAACTGCAGAGTTATAAATGACAGCTATCGTCCAAAAATATACTGAAGTAAGGCTGCCAAGAGGACTTGAAAGCGGGGCAGAATTGCAGGAAACCGATTTCAGGAGGTAGACTGGAATTGCATTGAAAGCATAGGAAAAGAGGCAGAACGTCCACAATGATGCACTTGGCCAAAAAGGGCGTATGCGTTTTTTCCTGAATATATTCAGGAAAAAACGCATACGCCCTTTTTGGCCAACCAAGCAAACTAGCAAAGGAAATCTGCACTACAATGAAGTCTCACTTCCCCCCGGTCAAAAGGGCCATCTGAAAAAAGTGTAAAATCCAGAAAGGCAGGACAGGCCATGGAGAACTGGGAGCCTTGTTATGCGGATGGGTGGGATGTAAATGGCCAGCAGACACTTGGGAGAAGTGTATGGTGTTTCCTGAAACATCTAAAAAACAAAGCAACAGAGCCTAGGGCACTTCCACTTATGGTCCTATAGCTTAGGGAAATTAAAATCAAAAAGACACACCCACCCCAAAGTTTGGGACGCCTCCGTTTACAAGAACCTCGTTTACCGTACAAGTTCAATATCACAGAAAGTGAAAAATGGATAAAGAACTTGTGGAACTTACGTACAATGCAGTATCACTCAGCAATGAAATCTATGTCATCAGGCCCGTAGCAGCATAATGAGTGGATTCAGGTACGATGATTCTAACTGAAATAAGTCACACATAAAGAAACATCATAAGATATCACTAATACACGGAATGTAAACTTGGCTACACAGGAACTGAATTACAGAACAGAACAGGGTCTCAAATTTAGAAAACCAACTTATGCTTGCTTAAGGGGAAAGGTGAGTTGGGGTGCTGCATAAAACCAGAGATTGAAATGAGCACAGATAAAGTTCCTTAAGCCAAATATGGAATAGACAAGAGCTACACCTTGCTCAACGAAATGGACTCAACACCGCATATTAAACGCCTAAGAATGTACCTGACTAGTAAGTATCTTAAAACCTATAGATTGCTATGTCTCCGAAAGAGAATCAAGCATGTGTACAGGGGCATAAACGCAGCAGTGATAGGATTGGAGAGGTTCGGTGAGCAAATGAAGACCCTTTGAAGTCATATTGCATGGTACCCATTCCACGGGTTTCAACTACCCAGGTTTTAGGTATTCTTCCTTCAGGTAAAACATGCATGTGGAACCTAGAGTAAGATCAACCATGTGATCGGGAGACGTGTTCAAATATGTCTCAGTTTTCGTACCCTGGTACTCGGGTGCAACATTCCAGACGCTTTACTAACACTCTCACCACTTGGAGAGTCAGCACCTTTAACCTCCTGTTTGGCCCAGTTTGCAATTTCTGCAGAAGATGAACAGGAATAGCGAGAACCAATGAGAGACTAGCTGGAGGTGTCTGGACGGGCAAATTTAACTCTCATTTCCCACCAGGAAGAGGAAATAACCAAAGGCTCAGCGTGCCGTGCCGGAACCAGATTAGGGCCTGAAGCCATCCTGCGGTGTTGCGGCCAGGTCACAAGAAAGCGAGTTGAAGAAAGGAGCTCAGGGGCACTGTAATTCACAAACCTGCAGAGTTATAAATGACAGCTATTGTCCAAAAATAGACTGAAGGAAGGCTGCCAAGACGACTTGAAAGCGGGGCAGAATTGCAGGAAACCGATTTCAGGAGGTAGACTGGAATTGCATTGAAAGCATAGGAAAAGAGGCAGAACGTCCACAATGATGCACTTGGCCAAAAAGGGCGTATGCGTTTTTACCTGAATATATTCAGGAAAAAACGCATACGCCCTTTTTGGCCAACCAAGCAAGCTTGCAAAGGAAATCTGCACTACAATGTAGTCTCACTTCCCCCCGGTCAAAAGGGCCATCTGAAAAAAGTGTAAAATCCAGAAAGGCAGGACAGGCCATGGAGAACTGGGAGCCTTGTTGTGCTGATGGGCGGGATGTAAATTGCCAACAACCACTTGGGAGAAGTGTATGGTGTTTCCAGAAACATCTAAAAAACAAAGCAACAGAGCCTAGGGCACTTCCACTTATGGTCCTATAGCTTAGGGAAATTAAAATCAAAAAGACACAGCCACCCCAAAGTTTGGAACGGCTCTGTTTACAAAACCTCGTTTACAGTACAAGTTCAACATCACAGAAAGTGAAAAATGGATAAAGAACTTGTGGTACTTACGTACAATGCAGTATCACTCAGCAAAGAAATCTATGTCATCAGGCCCGTAGCAGCATAATGAGTGGATTCAGGTACGATGATTCTAACTGAAATAAGTCACACAGAAAAAGAAACATCATAAGATATCACTAATACACGGAATGTAAACTTGGCTACACAGGAACTGCATTCCAAAACAGAACAGGGTCTCAAATTTAGAAAACCAACTTATGCTTGCTTAAGGGGAAAGGTGAGTTGGGGTGCTGCATAAAACCAGAGATTGAAATGAGCACAGATAAAGTTCCTTAAGCCAAATATGGAATAGACAAGAGCTACTCCTTGCTCAACGAAATGGACTCAACACCCCATATTAAACGCCTAAGAATGTACCTGACTAGTAAGTATCTTAAAACCTATGGATTGCTATGTCTCCGAAAGAGAATCAAGCATGTGTACAGGGGCATAAACGCAGCAGTGATAGGATTGGAGAGGTTCGGTGAGCAAATGAAGACCCTTTGAAGTCATATTTCATGGTACCCACTACACGGGTCTTAACTCTCCAGATTTAAGGTATTCTTCCTTCAGCTAAAATATGCATGTGGAACCTAGAGTATGATCAACCATGTGATCAGGAGACGTGTTCAAATATGTCTCAGTTTTCGTACCCTGGTACTCGGGTGCAACATTCCAGACGCTTTACTAACACTCTCCCGACTTGGAGAGTCAGCGCTTTTAACCTCCTGTTTGGCCCAGTTTGCAATTTCTGCGGAAGATGAACAGGAATAGAGAGAACCAATGAGAGACTAGCTGGAGGTGTCTGGACGGGCAAATTTAACTCTCATTTCCCACCAGGAAGAGGAAACAACCAAAGGCTCAGCGTGCCGTGCCGGAACCAGATTAGGGCCTGAAGCCATCCTGTGGTGTTGCGGCCAGCTCAAAAGAAAGCGAGTTGAAGAAAGGAGCTCAGGGGCTCTGTAATTCACAAACCTGCAGAGTTATAAATGACAGCTATCGTCCAAAAATAGACTGAAGTAAGGCTGCCAAGAGGACTTGAAAGTGGGGCAGAATTGCAGGAAACCGATTTCAGGAGGTAGACTGGAATTGCATTGAAAGCATAGGAAAAGAGGCAGAACGTCCACAATGATGCACTTGGCCAAAAAGGGCGTATGCGTTTTTTCCTGAATATATTCAGGAAAAAACGCATACGCCCTTTTTGGCCAACCAAGCAAGCTTGCAAAGGAAATCTGCACTACAATGAAGTCTCACTTCCCCCCGGTCAAAAGGGCCATCTGAAAAAAGTGTAAAATCCAGAAAGGCAAAAGGCCATTGAGAACTGGGAGCCTTGTTATGCTGATGGGCGGGATGTAAATTGCCAACAGACACTTGGGAGAACTGTATGGTGTTTCCTGAAACATCTAAAAAACAAAACAACAGAGCCTAGGGCACTTCCACTTATGGTCCTATAGCTTAGGGAAATTAAAATCAAAAAGACACAGCCACCCCAAAGTTTGGAACGGCTCTGTTTACAAGAACCTCGTTTACAGTACAAGTTCAACATCGCAGAAAGTGAAAAATGGATAAAGAAGTTGTGGTATTCACTTACAAAGCAATATCACTCAGCAATGAAATCTATGTCATCAGGCCCTTAGCAGCACAATGAGTGGATTCAGGTATGATGATTCTAACTGAAATAAGTCACACAGAAAAAGAAACATCATAAGATATCAGTAATACACGGAATGTAAACTTGGCTACACAGGAACTGAATTACAGAACAGAACAGGGTCTCAAATTTAGAAAACCAACTTATGCTTGCTTAAGGGGAAAGGTGAGTTGGGGTGATGCATAAAACCAGGGATTGAAATGAGCACAGATAAAGTTCCTTAAGCCAAATATGGAATAGACAAGAGCTACTCCTTGCTCAACGAAATGGACTCAACATTGCATATTAAACGCCTAAGAATGTACCTGACTAGTAAGTATCTTAAAACCTATGGATTGCTATGTCTCTGAAAGAGAATCATGCATGTGTACAGGGGCATAAACGCAGCAGTGATAGGATTGGAGAGGTTCGGTGAGCAAATGAAGACCCTTTGAAGTCATATTGCATGGTACCCATTCCACGGGTTTCAACTACCCAGGTTTAAGGTATTCTCCCTTCAGCTAAAACATTCATGTGGAACCCAGAGTATGATCAACCATGTGATCGGGAGACGTGTTCACTTATGTCTCAGTTTTCGTAACCTGGTACTCGGGTGCAACATTCCAGACGCTTTACTAACACTCTCCCCACTTGGAGAGTCAGTCCCTTTAACCTCCTGTTTGGCCCAGTTTGCAATTTCTGCGGAAGATGAACAGGAATAGCGAGAACCAATGAGAGACTAGCTGGAGGTGTCTGGACGGGCAAATTTAACTCTCATTTCCCACCAGGAAGAGGAATTAACCAAAGGCTCAGCGTGCCGTGCCGGAACCAGATTAGGGCCTGAAGCCATGCTGCGGTGTTGCGGCCAGGTCACAAGAAAGCGAATTGAAGAAAGGAGCTCAGGGGCACTGTAATTCACAAACCTGCAGAGTTATAAATGACAGCTATCGTCCAAAAATATACTGAAGTAAGGCTGCCAAGAGGACTTGAAAGCGGGGCAGAATTGCAGGAAACCGATTTCAGGAGGTAGACTGGAATTGCATTGAAAGCATAGGAAAAGAGGCAGAACGTCCACTATGATGCACTTGGCCAAAAAGGGCGTATGCGTTTTTTCCTGAATATATTCAGGAAAAAACGCATACGCCCTTTTTGGCCAACCAAGCAAGCTTGCAAAGGAAATCTGCACTACAATGAAGTCTCACTTCCCCCCGGTCAAAAGGGCCATCTGAAAAAAGTGTAAAATCCAGAAAGGCAGGACAGGCCATGGAGAACTGGGAGCCTTGTTATGCTGATGGGCGGGATGTAAATTGCCAACAGACACTCGGGAGAAGTGTATGGTGTTTCCTGAAACATCTAAAAAACAAAGCAACAGAGCCTAGGGCACATCCACTTATGGTCCTATAGCTTAGGGTAATTAAAATCGAAAAGACACAGCCACCCCGAAGTTTGGGATGCCTCTGTTTACAAGAACCTCGTTTACAGTACAAGTTCAACATCGCAGAAAGTGAAAAATGGATAAAGAAGTTGTGGTATTTACTTACAAAGCAATATCACTCAGCAATGAAATCTATGTCATCAGGCCCTTAGCATCACAATGAGTGGATTCAGGTATGATGATTCTAACTGAAATAAGTCACACAGAAAAAGAAACATCATAAGATATCACTAATACAAGGAATGTAAACTTGGCTACACAGGAACTGCATTCCAAAACAGAACAGGGTCTCAAATTTAGAAAACCAACTTATGCTTGCTTAAGGGGAAAGGTGAGTTGGGGTGCTGCATAAAACCAGGATTGAAATGAGCACAGATAAAGTTCCTTAAGCCAAATATGGAATAGACAAGAGCTACTCCTTGCTCAACGATATGGACTCAAAACCCCATACTAAACGCCTAAGAATGTACCTGACTAGTAAGTATCTTAAAACCTATGGATTGCTATGTCTCCAAAAGAGAATCAAGCGTGTGTACAGGGGCATAAACGCAGCAGTGATAGGATTGGAGAGGTTCGGTGAGCAAATGAAGACCGTTTGAAATCATATTGCATGGTACCCATTCCACGGGTGTCAACTCTCCAGGTTTAAGGTATTCTTCCTTCAGCTAAAACATGCATGTGGACCCCAGAGTATGATCAACCATGTGAACGGGAGACGTGTTCAAATATGTCTCAGTTTTCCTCCCCTGGTACTCGGGTGCAACATTCCAGACGCTTTACTAACACTCTCCCCACTTGGAGAGTCAGCGCCTTTAACCTCCTGTTTGGCCCAGTTTGCAATTTCTGCGGAAGATGAACAGGAATAGCGAGAACCAATGAGAGGCTAGCTGGAGGTGTCTGGACGGGCAAATTTAACTCTCATTTCCCACCAGGAAGAGGAAATAACCAAAGGCTCAGCGTGCCATGCCGGAACCAGATTAGGGCCTGAAGCTATCCTGCGGTGTTGCGGCCAGGTCACAAGAAAGCGAGTTGAAGAAAGGAGCTCAGGGGCACTGTAATTCACAAACCTGCAGAGTTATAAATGACAGCTATCGTCCAAAAATAGACTGCAGTAAGGCTGCCAAGAGGACTTGAAAGCGGGGCAGAATTGCAGGAAACAAATTTCAGGAGGTAGACTGGAATTGCATTGAAAGCATAGGAAAAGAGGCAGAACGTCCACAATGATGCACTTGGCCAAAAAGGGCGTATGCGTTTTTTCCTGAATATATTCAGGAAAAAACGCATACGCCCTTTTTGGCCAACCAAGGAAGCTTGCAAAGGAAATCTGCACTACAATGAAGTCTCACTTCCCCCCGGTCAAAAGGGCCATCTGAAAAAAGTGTAAAATCCAGAAAGGCAACAGGCCATTGAGAACTGGGAGCCTTGTTATGCTGATGGGCGGGATGTAAATTGCCAACAGACACTTGGGAGAACTGTATGGTGTTTCCTGAAACATCTAAAAAACAAAACAACAGAGCCTAGGGCACTTCCACTTATGGTCCTATAGCTTAGGGAAATTAAAATCAAAAAGACACAGCCACCCCAAAGTTTGGAACGGCTCTGTTTACAAGAACCTCGTTTACAGTACAAGTTCAACATCGCAGAAAGTGAAAAATGGATAAAGAAGTTGTGGTATTCACTTACAAAGCAATATCACTCAGCAATGAAATCTATGTCATCATGCCCTTAGCAGCACAATGAGTGGATTCAGGTATGATGATTCTAACTGAAATAAGTCACACAGAAAAAGAAACATCATAAGATATCAGTAATACACGGAATCGAAACTTGGCTACACAGGAACTGAATTACAGAACAAAACAGGGTCTCAAATTTAGAAAACCAACTTATGCTTGCTTAAGGGGAAAGGAGAGTTGGGGTGCTGCATAAAACCAGAGATTGAAATGAGCACAGATAAAGTTCCTTAAGCCAAATATGGAATAGACAAGAGCTACTCCTTGCTCAACGAAATGGACTCAACACCGCATATTAAACGCCTAAGAATGTACCTGACTAGTAAGTATCTTAAAACCTATGGATTGCTATGTCTCCGAAAGAGAATCAAGCATGTGTACAGGGGCATAAACGCAGCAGTGATAGGATTGGAGAGGTTCGGTGAGCAAATGAAGACCCTTTGAAGTCATATTGCATGGTACCCATTCCACGGGTTTCAACTACCCAGGTTTAAGGTATTCTTCCTTCAGCTAAAACATGCATGTGGAACCTAGAGTATGATCAACCATGTGATCGGGAGACGTGTTCAAATATGTCTCAGTTTTCGTACCCTGGTACTCGGGTGCAACATTCCAGACGCTTTACTAACACTCTCCCCACTTGGAGAGTCAGTCCCTTTAACCTCGTGTTTGGCCCAGTTTGCAATTTCTGCGGAAGATGAACAGGAATAGCGAGAACCAATGAGAGGCTAGCTGGAGGTGTCTGGACGGGCAAATTTAACTCTCATTTCCCACCAGGAGGAGGAAATAACCAAAGGCTCAGCGTGCCGTGCCGGAACCAGATTAGGGCCTAAAGCCATCCTGCGGTCTTGCGGCCAGGTCACAAGAAAGCGAGTTGAAGAAAGGAGCTCAGGGGCACTGTAATTCACAAACCTGCAGAGTTATAAATGACAGCTATCGTCCAAAAATAGACTGAAGTAAGGCTGCCAAGAGGACTTGAAAGCGGGGCAGAATTGCAGGAAACCGATTTCAGGAGGTAGACTGGAATTGCATTGAAAGCATAGGAAAAGAGGCAGAACGTCCACAATGATGCACTTGGCCAAAAAGGGCATATGCGTTTTTTCCTGAATATATTCAGGAAAAAACGCATACGCCCTTTTTGGCCAACCAAGCAAGCTTGCAAAGGAAATCTGCACTACAATGAAGTCTCAATTCCCCCCGGTCAAAAGGGCCATCTGAAAAAAGTGTAAAATCCAGAAAGGCAGGACATGCCATGGAGAACTGGGAGCCTTGTTATGCTGAAGGGCGGGATGTAAATTGCCAACAGACACTCGGGAGAAGTGTATGGTGTTTCCTGAAACATCTAAAAAACAAAGCAACAGAGCCTAGGGCACTTCCACTTATGGTCCTATAGCTTAGGGAAATTAAAATCAAAAAGACACAGCCACCCCAAAGTTTGGAATGGCACTGTTTACAAGAACCTCGTTTACAGTACAAGTTCAACATCGAAGAAAGTGAAAAATGGATAAAGAAGTTGTGGTATTTACTTACAAAGCAATATCACTCAGCAATGAAATCTGTGTCATCAGGCCCTTAGCAGCACAATGAGTGGATTCAGGTATGATGATTCTAACTGAAATAAGTCACACAGAAAAAGAAACATCATAAGATATCAGTAATACACGGAATGTAAACTTGGCTACACAGGAACTGAATTACAGAACAGAACAGGGTCTCAAATTTAGAAAACCAACTTATGCTTGCTTAAGGGGAAAGGTGAGTTGGGGTGATGCATAAAACCAGAGATTGAAATGAGCACAGATAAAGTTCCTTAAGCCAAATATGGAATAGACAAGAGCTACTCCTTGCTCAACGAAATGGACTCAACACTGCATATTAAACGCCTAAGAATGTACCTGACTAGTAAGTATCTTAAAACCTATGGATTGCTATGTCTCTGAAAGAGAATAATGCATGTGTACAGGGGCATAAACGCAGCAGTGATAGGATTGGAGAGGTTCGGTGAGCAAATGAAGACCCTTTGAAGTCATATTGCATGGTACCCATTCCACGGGTTTCAACTACCCAGGTTTAAGGTATTCTCCCTTCAGCTAAAACATTCATGTGGAACCCAGAGTATGATCAACCATGTGATCGGGAGACGTGTTCACTTATGTCTCAGTTTTCGTAACCTGGTACTCGGGTGCAACATTCCAGACGCTTTACTAACACTTTCCCGACTTGGAGAGTCAGTCCCTTTAACCTCCTGTTTGGCCCAGTTTGCAATTTCTGCGGAAGATGAACAGGAATAGCGAGAACCAATGAGAGACTAGCTGGAGGTGTCCGGACGGGCAAATTTAACTCTCATTTCCCACCAGGAAGAGGAATTAACCAAAGGCTCAGCGTGCCGTGCCGAAACCAGATTAGGGCCTGAAGCCATGCTGCGGTGTTGCGGCCAGGTCACAAGAAAGCGAGTTGAAGAAAGGAGCTCAGGGGCACTGTAATTCACAAACCTGCAGAGTTATAAATGACAGCTATCGTCCAAAAATATACTGAAGTAAGGCTGCCAAGAGGACTTGAAACCGGGGCAGAATTGCAGGAAACCGATTTCAGGAGGTAGACTGGAATTGCATTGAAAGCATAGGAAAAGAGGCAGAACGTCCACTATGATGCACTTGGCCAAAAAGGGCGTATGCGTTTTTTCCTGAATATATTCAGGAAAAAACGCATACGCCCTTTTTGGCCAACCAAGCAAGCTTGCAAAGGAAATCTGCACTACAATGAAGTCTCACTTCCCCCCGGTCAAAAGGGCCATCTGAAAAAAGTGTAAAATCCAGAAAGGCAGGACAGGCCATGGAGAACTGGGAGCCTTGTTATGCTGATGGGCGGGATGTAAATTGCCAACAGACACTCGGGAGAAGTGTATGGTGTTTCCTGAAACATCTAAAAAACAAAGCAACAGAGCCTAGGGCACATCCACTTATGGTCCTATAGCTTAGGGTAATTAAAATCAAAAAGACACAGCCACCCCGAAGTTTGGGACGCCTCTGTTTACAAGAACCTCGTTTACCGTACAAGTGCAATATCACAGAAAGTGAAAAATGGATAAAGAACTTGTGGTACTTACGTACAATGCAGTATCACTCAGCAATGAAATCTATGTCATCAGGCCCGTAGCAGCATAATGAGTGGATTCAGGTACGATGATTCTAACTGAAATAAGTCACACAGAAAAAGAAACATCATAAGATATCACTAATACAAGGAATGTAAACTTGGCTACACAGGAACTGCATTCCAAAACAGAACAGGGTATCAAATTTAGAAAACCAACTTATGCTTGCTTAAGGGGAAAGGTGAGTTGGGGTGCTGCATAAAACCAGGACTGAAATGAGCACAGATAAAGTTCCTTAAGCCAAATATGGAATAGACAAGAGCTACTCCTTGCTCAACGATATGGACTCAAAACCCCATATTAAACGCCTAAGATGTACCTGCCTAGTAAGTATCTTAAAACCTATGGATTGCTATGTCTCCAAAAGAGAATCAAGCGTGTGTACAGGGGCATAAACGCAGCAGTGATAGGATTGGAGAGGTTCGGTGAGCAAATGAAGACCGTTTGAAATCATATTGCATTGTACCCATTCCACGGGTCTCAACTCTCCAGGTTTAAGGTATTCTTCCTTCAGCTAAAATATGCATGTGGAACCCAGAGTATGATCAACCATGTGAACGGGAGACGTGTTCAAATATGTCTCAGTTTTCCTCCCCTGGTACTCGGGTGCAACATTCCAGACGCTTTACTAACACTCTCCTGACTTGGAGAGTCAGTCCCTTTAACCTCCTGTTTGGCCCAGTTTGCAATTTCTGCGGAAGATGAACAGGAATAGCGAGAACCAATGAGAGGCTAGCTGGAGGTGTCTGGACGGGCAAATTTAACTCTCATTTCCCACCAGGAAGAGGAATTAACCAAAGGCTCAGCATGCCGGGCCGGAACCAGATTAGGGCCTGAAGCCATCCTGCGGTGTTGCGGCCAGCTCAAAAGAAAGCGAGTTGAAGAAAGGAGCTCAGGGTCACTGTAATTCACAAACCTGCAGAGTTATAAATGACAGCTATCGTCCAAAAATAGACTGAAGTAAGGCTGCCAAGAGGACTTGAAAGCGGGGCAGAATTGCAGGAAACAAATTTCAGGAGGTAGACTGGAATTGCATTGAAAGCATAGGAAAAGAGGCAGAACGTCCACAATGATGCACTTGGCCAAAAAGGGCGTATGCGTTTTTTCCTGAATATATTCAGGAAAAAACGCATACGCCCTTTTTGGCCAACCAAGCAAGCTTGCAAAGGAAATCTGCACTACAATGAAGTCTCACTTCCCCCCGGTCAAAAGGGCCATCTGAAAAAAGTGTAAAATCCAGAAAGGCAACAGGCCATTGAGAACTGGGAGCCTTGTTATGCTGATGGGCGGGATGTAAATTGCCAACAGACACTTGGGAGAACTGTATGGTGTTTCCTGAAACATCTAAAAAACAAAACAACAGAGCCTAGGGCACTTCCACTTATGGTCCTATAGCTTAGGGAAATTAAAATCAAAAAGACACAGCCACCCCAAAGTTTGGAACGGCTCTGTTTACAAGAACCTCGTTTACAGTACAAGTTCAACATCGCAGAAAGTGAAATATGGATAAAGAAGTTGTGGTATTCACTTACAAAGCAATATCACTCAGCAATGAAATCTATGTCATCATGCTCTTAGCAGCACAATGAGTGGATTCAGGTATGATGATTCTAACTGAAATAAGTCACACAGAAAAAGAAACATCATAAGATATCAGTAATACACGGAATCGAAACTTGGCTACACAGGAACAGAATTACAGAACAGAACAGGGTCTCAAATTTAGAAAACCAACTTATGCTTGCTTAAGGGGAAAGGAGAGTTGGGGTGCTGCATAAAACCAGAGATTGAAATGAGCACAGATAAAGTTCCTTAAGCCAAATGTGGAATAGACAAGAGCTACTCCTTGCTCAATGAAATGGACTCAACACCGCATATTAAATGCCTAAGAATGTACCTGACTAGTAAGTATCTTAAAACCTATGGATTGCCATGTCTCCGAAAGAGAATCAAGCATGTGTACAGGGGCATAAACGCAGCAGTGATAGGATTGGAGAGGTTCGGTGAGCAAATGAAGACCCTTTGAAGTCATATTGCATGGTACCCATTCCACGGGTTTCAACTACCCAGGTTTAAGGTATTCTTCCTTCAGCTAAAACATGCATGTGGAACCTAGAGTATGATCAACCATGTGATCGGGAGACGTGTTCAAATATGTCTCAGTTTTCGTACCCTGGTACTCGGGTGCAACATTCCAGACGCTTTACTAACACTCTCCCCACTTGGAGAGTCAGTCCCTTTAACCTCGTGTATGGCCCAGTTTGCAATTTCTGCGGAAGATGAACAGGAATAGCGAGAACCAATGAGAGGCTAGCTGGAGGTGTCTGGACGGGCAAATTTAACTCTCATTTCCCACCAGGAAGAGGAATGAACCAAAGGCTCAGCGTGCCGTGCCGGAACCAGATTAGGGCCTGAAGCCATGCTGCGGTGTTGCGGCCAGGTCACAAGAAAACGAGTTGAAGAAAGGAGCTCAGGGGCACTGTAATTCACAAACCTGCAGAGTTATAAATGACAGCTATCGTCCAAAAATAGACTGAAGTAAGGCTGCCAAGAGGACTTGAAAGTGGGGCAGAATTGCAGGAAACCGATTTCAGGAGGTAGACTGGAATTGCATTGAAAGCATAGGAAAAGAGGCAGAACGTCCACAATGATGCAATTGGCCAAAAAGGGCGTATGCGTTTTTTCCTGAAAATATTCAGGAAAAAACGCATACGCACTTTTTGGCCAACCAAGCAAGCTTGCAAAGGAAATCTGCACTACAATGAAGTCTCACTTCCCCCCGGTCAAAAGGGCCATCTGAAAAAAGTGTAAAATCCAGAAAGGCAGGACAGGCCATGGAGAACTGGGAGCCTTGTTATGCTGATGGGTGGGATGTAAATTGCCAACAACCACTCGGGAGAAGTGTATGGTGTTTCCTGTAACATCTAAAAAACAAAGCAACAGAACCTAGGGCACTTCCACTTATGGTCCTATAGCTTAGGGAAATTAAAATCAAAAAGACACAGCCACCCCAAAGTTTGGAACAGCTCTGTTTACAAGAACCTCGTTTACAGTACAAGTTCAACATCGCAGAAAGTGAAAAATGGATAAAGAAGTTGTGGTATTTACTTACAAAGCAATATCACTCAGCAATGAAATCTATGTCATCAGGCCCTTAGCATCACAATGAGTGGATTCAGGTATGATGATTCTAACTGAAATAAGTCACACAGAAAAAGAAACATCATAAGATATCAGTAATACACGGAATGTAAACTTGGCTACACAGGAACTGAATTACAGAACAGAACAGGGTCTCAAATTTAGAAAACCAACTTATGCTTGCTTAAGGGTAAAGGTGAGTTGGGGTGCTGCATAAAACCAGAGATTGAAATGAGCACAGATAAAGTTCCTTAAGCCAAATATGGAATAGACAAGAGCTACTCCTTGCTCAACAAAATGGACTCAACACCGCATATTAAACGCCTAAGAATGTACCTGACTTGTAAGTATCTTAAAACCTATGGATTGCTATGTCTCCGAAAGAGAATCAAGCATGTGTACACGGGCATAAACGCAGCAGTGATAGGATTGGAGAGGTTCGGTGAGCAAATGAAGACCCTTTGAAGTCATATTGCATGGTACCCATTCCACGGGTTTCAACTACCCAGGTTTAAGGTATTCTTCCTTCAGCTAAAACATGCATGTGGAACCTAGAGTATGATCAAATATGTGATCGGGAGACGTGTTCAAATATGTCTCAGTTTTCCTCCCCTGGTACTCGGGTGCAACATTCCAGACGCTTTACTAACACTCTCCCCACTTGGAGAGTCAGTCCCTTTAACCTCCTGTTTGGCCCAGTTTGCAATTTCTGCGGAAGATGAACAGGAATAGCGAGAACCAATGAGAGGCTAGCTGGAGGTGTCTCAACGGGCAAATTTAACTCTCATTTCCCACCAGGAAGAGGAATTAACCAAAGGCTCAGCATGCCGGGCCGGAACCAGATTAGGGCCTGAAGCCATGCTGTGGTGTTGAGGCCAGGTCACAAGAAAGCGAGTTGAAGAAAGGAGCTTAGGGGCACTGTAATTCACAAACCTGCAGAGTTATAAATGACAGCTATCGTCCAAAAATAGACTGAAGTAAGGCTGCCAAGAGGACTTGAAAGCGGGGCAGAATTGCAGGAAACCGATTTCAGGAGGTAGACTGGAATTGCATTGAAAGCATAGGAAAAGAGGCAGAACGTCCACAATGATGCACTTGGCCAAAAAGGGCATATGCGTTTTTTCCTGAATATATTCAGGAAAAAACGCATACGCACTTTTTGGCCAACCAAGCAAACTAGCAAAGGAAATCTGCACTACAATGAAGTCTCACTTCCCCCCGGTCAAAAGGGCCATCTGAAAAAAGTGTAAAATCCAGAAAGGCAGGACAGGCCATGGAGAACTGGGAGCCTTGTTAAGCTGATGGGCGGGATGTAAATTGCCAACAGACACTCGGGAGAAGTGTATGGTGTTTCCTGAAACATCTAAAAAACAAAGCAACAGAGCCTAGGGCACTGCCACTTATGGTCCTATAGCTTAGGGAAATTAAAATCAAAAAGACACAGCCACCCCAAAGTTTGGGACGCCTCTGTATACAAGAACCTCGTTTACAGTACAAGTTCAACATCGAAGAAAGTGAAAAATGGATAAAGAACTTGTGGAACTTACGTACAATGCAGTATCACTCAGCAATGAAATCTATGTCATCAGGCCCGTAGCAGCATAATGAGTGGATTCAGGTACGATGATTCTAACTGAAATAAGTCACACAGAAAAAGAAACATCATAAGGTATCAGTAATACACGGAATGTAAACTTGGCTACACAGGAACTGAATTACAGAACAGAACAGGGTCTCAAATTTAGAAAACCAACTTATGCTTGCTTAAGGGTAAAGGTGAGTTGTGGTGCTGCATAAAACCAGAGATTGAAATGAGCACAGATAAAGTTCCTTAAGTCAAATATGGAATAGACAAGAGCTACTCCTTGCTCAACGAAATGGACTCAAAACCGCATATTAAACGCCTAAGAATGTACCTGACTAGTAAGTATCGGAAAACCTATGGATTGCTATGTCTCCAAAAGAGAATCAAGCATGTGTACAGGGGCATAAACGCAGCAGTGATAGGATTGGAGAGGTTCGGTGAGCAAATGAAGACCCTTTGAAGTCATATTGCATGGTACCCATTACACGGGTCTCAACTCTCCAGGTTTAAGGTATTCTTCCTTCAGCTAAAACATGCATGTGGAACCCAAGTATGATCAACCATGTGAATGGGAGACGTGTTCAAATATGTCTCAGTTTTCGTACCCTGGTACTCGGGTGCAACATTCCAGACGCTTTACTAACACTCTCCCCACTTGGAGAGTCAGTCCCTTTAACCTCCTGTTTGGCCCAGTTTGCAATTTCTGCGGAAGATGAACAGGAATAGCGAGAACCAATGAGAGGCTAGCTGGAGGTGTCTGGACGGGCAAATTTAACTCTCATTTCCCACCAGGAAGAGGAAATAACCAAAGGCTCAGCGTGCCATACCGGAACCAGATTAGGGCATGAAGCCATCCTTCGGTGTTGCGGCCAGCTCAAAAGAAAGCGAGTTGAAGAAAGGAGCTCAGGGGCACTGTAATTCACAAACCTGCAGAGTTATAAATGACAGCTATCGTCCAAAAATAGACTGAAGTAAGGCTGCCAAGAGGACTTGAAAGCGGGGCAGAATTGCAGGAAACCGATTTCAGGAGGTAGACTGGAATTGCATTGAAAGCATAGGAAAAGAGGCAGAACGTCCACAATGATGCACTTGGCCAAAAAGGGCGTATGCGTTTTTTCCTGAATATATTCAGGAAAAAACGCATACGCCCTTTTTGGCCAACCAAGCAAGCTTGCAAAGGAAATCTGCACTACAATGAAGTCTCACTTCCCCCCGGTCAAAAGGGCCATCTGAAAAAAGTGTAAAATCCAGAAAGGGAGGACAGGCCATGGAGAACTGGGAGCCTTGTTATGCTGATGGGCGGGATGTAAATTGCCAACAACCACTCGGGAGAAGTGTATGGTGTTTCCTGAAACATCTAAAAAACAAAGCAACAGAACCTAGGGCACTTCCACTTATGGTCCTATAGCTTAGGGAAATTAAAATCAAAAAGACACAGCCACCCCAAAGTTTCGAACGGCTCTCTTTACAAGAACCTCGTTTACAGTACAAGTTCAACATCGCAGAAAGTGAAAAATGGATAAAGAAATTGTGGTATTTACTTACAAAGCAATATCACTCAGCAATGAAATCTGTGTCATCAGGCCCTTAGCAGCACAATGAGTGGATTCAGGTATGATGATTCTAACTGAAATAAGTCACACAGAAAAAGAAACATCATAAGATATCAGTAATACACGGAATGGAAACTTGGCTACACAGGAACTGAATTACAGAACAGAACAGGGTCTCAAATTTAGAAAACCAACTTATGCTTGCTTAAGGGGAAAGGTGAGTTGGGGTGCTGCATAAAACCAGAGATTGAAATGAGCACAGATAAAGTTCCTTAAGTCAAATATGGAATAGACAAGAGCTACTCCTTGCTCAACGAAATGGACTCAACACCGCATATTAAACGCCTAAGAATGTACCTGACTAGTAAGTATCTTAAAACCTATGGATTGCTATGTCTCCGAAAGAGAATCAAGCATGTGTACAGGGGCATAAACGCAGCAGTGATAGGATTGGAGAGGTTCGGTGAGCAAATGAAGACCCTTTGAAGTCATATTGCATGGTACCCATTACACGGGTCTTAACTCTCCAGGTTTAAGGTATTCTTCCTTCAGCTAAAACATGCATGTGGAACCCAGAGTATGATCAACCATGTGAACGGGAGACGTGTTCAAATATGTCTCAGTTTTCCCCCCCTGGTACTCGGGTGCAACATTCCAGACGCTTTACTAACACTCTCCCGACCTGGAGAGTCAGTCCCTTTAACCTCCTGTTTGGCCCAGTTTGCAATTTCTGCGGAAGATGAACAGGAATAGCGAGAACCAATGAGAGGCTAGCTGGAGGTGTCTGGACGGGCAAATTTAACTCTCATTTCCCACCAGGAAGAGGAATTAACCAAAGGCTCAGCGTGCCGTGCCAGAACCAGATTAGGGCCTGAAGCCATCCTGCGTTGTTGCGTCCAGGTCACAAGAAAGCGAGTTGAAGAAAGGAGCTCAGGGGCACTGTAATTCACAAACCTGCAGAGTTATAAATGACAGCTATCGTCCAAAAATATACTGAAGTAAGGCTGCCAAGAGGACTTGAAAGCGGGGCAGAATTGCAGGAAACCGATTTCAGGAGGTAGACTGGAATTTCATTGAAAGCATAGGAAAAGACGCAGAACGTCCACAATGATGCACTTGGCCAAAAAGGTCATATGCGTTTTTTCCTGAATATATTCAGGAAAAAACGCATACGCCCTCTTTGGCCAACCAAGCAAGCTTGCAAAGGAAATCTGCACTACAATGAAGTCTCACTTCCCCCCGGTCAAAAGGGCCATCTGAAAAAAGTGTAAAATCCAGAAAGGCAGGACAGGCCATGGAGAACTGGGAGCCTTGTTATGCTTATGGGCGGGATGTAAATTGCCAACAGACACTCGGGAGAAGTATATGGTGTTTCCTGAAACATCTAAAAAACAAAGCAACAGAGCCTAGGGCACTTCCACTTATGGTCCTATAGCTTAGGGAAATTAAAATCAAAAAGACACAGCCACCCCAAAGTTTGGAACGGCTCTGTTTACAAGAACCTCGTTTACAGTACAAGTTCAACATCGCAGAAAGTGAAAAATGGATAAAGAAGTTGTGGTATTCACTTACAAAGCAATATCACTCAGCAATGAAATCTATGTCATCAGGCCCTTAGCAGCACAATGAGTGGATTCAGGTATGATGATTCTAACTGAAATAAGTCACACAGAAAAAGAAACATCATAAGATATCAGTAATACACGGAATGTAAACTTGGCCACACAGGAACTGAATTACAGAACAGAACAGGGTCTCAAATTTAGAAAACCAACTTATGCTTGCTTAAGGGGAAAGGTGAGTTGGGGTGCTGCATAAAACCAGAGATTGAAATGAGCACAGATAAAGTTCCTTAAGCCAAATATGGAATAGACAAGAGCTACTCCTTGCTCAACGAAATGGACTCAACACCGCATATTAAACGCCTAAGAATGTACCTGACTAGTAAGTATCTTAAAACCTATGGATTGCTATGTCTCTGAAAGAGAATCAAGCATGTGTACAGGGGCATAAACGCAGCAGTGATAGGATTGGAGAGGTTCGGTGAGCAAATGAAGACCCTTTGAAGTCATATTGCATGGTACCCATTACACGGGTTTCAACTACCCAGGTTTAAGGTATTCTTCCTTCAGCTAAAACATGCATGTGGAGCCTAGAGTATGATCAACCATGTGATCGGGAGACGTGTTCAAATATGTCTCAGTTTTCGTACCCTGGTACTCGGGTGCAACATTCCAGACGCTTTACTAACACTCTCCCCACTTGGAGAGTCAGTCCCTTTAACCTCCTGTTTGGCCCAGTTTGCAATTTCTGTGGAAGATGAACAGGAATAGCGAGAACCAATGAGAGACTAGCTGGAGGTGCCTGGATGGGCAAATTTAACTCTCATTTCCCACCAGGAAGAGGAATTAACCAAAGGCTCAGCGTGCCGTGCCAGAACCAGATTAGGGCCTGAAGACATCCTGCAGTGTTGCGGCCAGGTCACAAGAAAGCGAGTTGAAGAAAGGAGCTCAGGGGCCCTGTAATTCACAAACCTGCAGAGTTATAAATGACAGCTATCGTCCAAAAATATACTGAAGTAAGGCTGCCAAGAGGACTTGAAAGCGGGGCAGAATTTCAGGAAACCGATTTCAAGAGGTAGACTGGAATTGCACTGAAAGCATAGGAAAAGAGGCAGAACGTCCACAATGATGCACTTGGCCAAAAAGGGCGTATGCGTTTTTTCCTGAATATATTCAGGAAAAAACGCATACGCCCTTTTTGGCCAACCAAGCAAGCTTGCAAAGGAAATCTGCACTACAATGAAGTCTCACTTCCCCCCCGGTCAAAAGGGCCATCTGAAAAAAGTGTAAATTCCAGAAAGGCAGGACAGGCCATGGAGAACTGGGAGCCTTGTTATGCTGATGGGCGGGATGTAAATTGCCAACAGACACTCAGGAGAAGTGTATGGTGTTTCCTGAAACATCTAAAAAACAAAGCAACAGAGCCTAGGGCACTTCCACTTATGGTCCTATAGCTTAGGGAAATTAAAATCAAAAAGACACAGCCACCCCAAAGTTTGGAACGGCTCTGTTTACAAGAACCTCGTTTACAGTACAAGTTCAACATCGCAGAAAGTGAAAAATGGATAAAGAAGTTGTGGTATTCACTTACAAAGCAATATCACTCAGCAATGAAATCTATGTCATCAGGCCCTTAGCAGCACAATGAGTGGATTCAGGTATGATGATTCTAACTGAAATAAGTCACACAGAAAAAGAAACATCATAAGATATCAGTAATACACGGAATGGAAACTTGGCTACACAGGAACTGAATTACAGAACAGAAGAGGGTCTCAAATTTAGAAAACCAACTTATGCTTGCTTAAGGGGAAAGGTGAGTTGGGGTGCTGCATAAAACCAGAGATTGAAATGAGCACAGATAAAGTTCCTTAAGCCAAATATGGAATAGACAAGAGCTACTCCTTGCTCAACGAAATGGACTCAACACCGCATATTAAACGCCTAAGAATGTACCTGACTAGTAAGTATCTTAAAACCTATGGATTGCTATGTCTCCGAAAGAGAATCAAGCATGTGTAAAGGGGCATAAACGCAGCAGTGATAGGATTGGAGAGGTTCGTGAGCAAATGAAGACCCTTTGAAGTCATATTGCATGGTACCCATTCCACGGGTTTCAACTACCCAGATTTAAGGTATTCTTCCTTCAGCTAAAACATGCATGTGGAACCTAGAGTATGATCAACCATGTGATCGGGAGACGTGTTCAAATATGTCTCAGTTTTCGTACCCTGGTACTCGGGTGCAACATTCCAGACGCTTTACTAACACTCTCCCCACTTGGAGAGTCAGTCCCTTTAACCTCCTGTTTGGCCCAGTTTGCAATTTCTGTGGAAGATGAACAGGAATAGCGAGAACCAATGAGAGACTAGCTGGAGGTGTCTGGATGGGC